>NC_138770.1:548736510-549076510 GCF_965119305.1 Pelophylax lessonae | reverse complement strand
GTAACCAAAATATTTAATAAAAAATCAATAAAAATTATTACTAAATAAAAGATTGCTACAGCGCTCACTCACCTTTTTAGTTGGCCTAGGTCAATGATGATGAACCTTGGCAACACAGGTGTTTTGTAACATTTCCCATGATGCTCACCTGCACTGCAGAGTTCATGAGCATTATGGGAAATGTAGGGCAAAAACATCTGGCGGGGGGGGGGTTAAGGGTTACCATCACTGGCCTAGGTAAAACATTTCCAATACATTTTAGTTGTCAGTGTGCGCCATTTTTAAAATAAAGCAAATTCTCTTTACAATAAATTGCAAATGGCACATTGGCGTTCGCCCTGGACCAGAAATGCCACCAAATTGGCTTGCACACATTCCAGCAAGTGGTCACAATCAACTGGCTAATCATGGTGAGGGCCACTTTCAGCTGTGAAGAAATGGCATTCATATGCAAAGTAAGTGTGTGTGTGTGTTGGGGGGGGGTCTGTGCTTGTAATCAGAGCATTGATTACCAGTGCAGACCCTTGGGGGATGCCACTAGAGCCACCAGGGATTGCTGACCCATGGCCACCAGGGATGCCCACCCATGCCACCATTGATGCCAATCAGTGCTCAGGGAACCTGTTAGTGCCCTCCTCATCAGTGCTGCCCATCATTACCATCTATCAGTGCTGCCCACCAGTGCCAATCATTGCCCATCAGTGCCACCTATCAATGCCCATCAATGCTGCATATCAGTGCTGCCTATCAGTGTCCATCAGTGCTGCATATTAGTGTCTCATCAGTGCCTGCCAGCGCAGCCTCATCAATGCTCGTCAGTGCAATAAAAACATATTGATTTACTAAATTTTATTACATAAACAAAAACACATTTTTTTAGGGGTCAAACATTTAGGTCTTCTTTTTGCCAATAAAAAAAAACCTTTCACTGATCAAATACCACCAAAAGAAAGCAACATTTGTGTGAAAATAATGTCATACATTTGTGTTAGGTACAGGGTTGCATGACCGCGCAATTGTCATTCAAAATGCAACAGCATAAAAAGCTGAAAATAGGCCTGGGCAGGAAGGGGTGTAACTGCCCTGTAAGGAAGTGGTTAACTATTGAAACATTGGAATAAATATTTCATGGGTAATCATGCTCAGCTCAATGGTTTAATGGTTAGTGTTCCTGTCTATAAACACTGCGAGCATGAGTTCAAATCCCAAGTGTGCCATCATCTCATTAAATTTTAGACAACTGTAAATAAATACTGAAACTTGGCAAATGCATAATTGCACCCTGCACATATGCATGTCTGTTTCTTGAATATACATGGCCATTGACATGCAATGACATGCACTCATGACCTAGCAATCTTTGTCTATGAGCATAGCCCACTACACCAAAGTGCTGAATACAATCAGACATGCCTGAAAGTTTCAGATGAATAAAGAATGAAGATTGCTAATTAGACAGCTGTGTAGTCTGCTATTAGTAAATCTAAAGGTTAAAACACATAAGATACATAACTATACCTTAAAATTAAAAAAATAAACCATAATAGATGACATTGCTGTGTAATAGTGATTCAGAATAGACACATTTCCTTTTATGAAAAACACAAAGGGATTTTGGTTAACTCCAAACCCGAATTCAGTCTTAGTTAACTCCAACTCCGAATTCACTAAAGCACCTAGTTGAAGGTTTAACTCCAGCCACTTACCTAATTAGGAAGCTAATGAGTTTAGGCTGGAGTTATTTCTGGAGAAGTGAGCAGCTCTACTCCAAACTTATAGTGAATTAGGCATTGTGATTTGTCCATCACAATGTCTATCCTATAGTTTGTAGATGCTATAACTTTTGCGCAAACCAATCAAAATACACTTATTAGGATTTTTTTAATAAAAATTTGTAACAGAACACATATTGGCCTAAATTGATGAAAAAATTAGATTTTTTAACAATTTTTATTGGGAATGTTTTATAGCAGAAAGTAAAAAATATTGTTTTTTTTGTTTGTTTCAAAATTGTCTGTCTTTTTTTGTTTAGAGCGCAAAAAATAAAAACTGCAGAGGGGATCAAATACTACCAAAAGAAAGCTTGATTTGTGAGGAAAAAAGACATCCATTTTATTTGGGTACAGCGTCGCACGACCACGCAATTGTCAGTTAAAGCGAGGCAGTGCCGTATCACAAAAAAATGGCCTGTTCATTAAGGGGGTAAAACATCCCAGAGCTGAAGTGGTTAAGAGAGAGAGCTCAACTTCAGTTTAAATGCATATGGTTCATGTATGTTAGTCAGATCACTGAGCAGGATCTTTTCTTTTAACACAGATTCTTATAGCCTGCTGAGATTTTAATCAGTGGCAAAATTTAATTTGGGTAGCTATGCGCTTGTTGTGCCTCTCTTCAAAAGCTTAGTGGTAAAAGTCCCTGGTCAGTGAAGACTTTGTCTTCAGTCCTTGCTTAAAAAAATTAGGTTACCTGTTATGGGGTAGAGAAAGTATATGGTTCATAAATCGAGTTTTTAAGAAGCATCTTGCAGCATATCTTAAAACTGTGCATTGGTTTTTCTGTAGGATGATGTTTTGAGCACACCACAGAATACTTTGTAATGGGAAAATAAAGAAAATCTGTTCAATAGATATGTCTCTTTTAATTTGTTTATTGATGTGTGACTTTGCACTAGCATTTATCTAATTAATCACTTTTAGATGTGATAGGTCTATGGCTAAGGCACATGTAGGATTCATCAATATGGTGCAGAAACAAAAAGCATACAACTTAAAAGACAAACTGCAGGTGGATGAAATAATTATGTCAGTTACATAGAGTACTCTACCGAGTTGGTTTCAGCTGCCAAAAACAGTGGACTCACTGTCTCTGGGTATAACAATGCTGGCAGACTCAATGTACCCCAGTAAAAACAACTTCAGTTCTATTTAACTCAACTGTGAGTCTTGCAACCCTCCCCTTCATTGATAGCAAAGTTCAAATAAGTTTAATACCTGTGTCACAATGAGTTATTAGACCTGCGCTTCTCTAATGAAAACAGAGGATCACCTAGCGTCCAACCACTCCATTCTTTATATATTCTGCTCACGTTTCTCTGATCTGGTCACTGCTCACTATCCACTGATCTGGCCACTAGAATGAACAGACACCAATTTTCTATTTTTAGGGCATTTTATTTACTTCTCCTTCTAGTAAGAGGGTGACTTTTGCTCAGTTACCCTTATTAATTGTTTTTCTGCAAACCTCCTACAACCAGGAATCAAGTTTGAGGTACACCACCATTGGACTTGCAATTTGCCTCATACTCCATGTAATTTTCTACGTGCCACCAAGGGGCTTTTCATTCTAATGTTTCAATCTAATGTTCCATCAATGGACAAAATGCTTTTTGGAATCGAATTGCAGTTGACACTCTTCGTAGGGCCCTCCTTGGGGTACACATCTTGCAGGAATGTTGCACTTTCATCTTATTTAATTTGTCTGTCTGTCAATCTATCTAGCTGTCTATCTATTTCATCTATCTATCTATCTATCTATCTATCTATCTATCTATCTATCTATCTATCTATCTATCTATCTATCTATCTATCTATCTATCTATCTATCTATCTATCTATCTATCTATCTATCTATCTATCTATCTATCTATCATCACATTTAGCCTATGCATTCCCCATAAATAAATCCTTTTCTGCTTTCAAAGAAATTATTCCTATTTAAATTTGACTGCGCCTGCCCCGACAATTTTGAAAAGACATAGGCACTATAGCTTGACATGCCCAGTCTCTGTCTCCAATGGATTTGGTGATAGGAAGGATGGTGTCCCCTGGGGGTAGTGTTGGAGCTAGTTAAGTATGCATAGTTCCATTTATTTCAGGCAAGCCTCATTGGTGGCCTCTGGAAGCTCTTTTTATGCAGGCGTTGCTTCTTTTAATCCTGTGTGTTTAGTTATGTAAGTTTCTGACAAATCTCCATATGTTCTTACTTGTATATTGGTTGTTAAAGGCCTGTAGCCTGCTTTTGTCAGTAGGCCCTTGGCGAGGGCTTTTATGTCCTCTTCAGATATGGATGAGGCCACACCTGTAATCACAGAGGCCATCAGGCTTGGTGGCTGTGTTTGCAATAAGTTCAGCTGGTGTACTACTTTCCTTTGGGTCCACCAAGAACTCTCCTGGCCTGAGGAGGAATCTGTATCCTTTGAGGCTGTTGCAGACCAGTCTGGTAGAGATTAGGTTGCACTTGTTTTCTTCCTCCAGGAATTGGGGCAGCTATGATTCAAGTTTGGCCTCATCCTTGGAGTGTGCCTCATGGCTGACTAACCTTGAAAAATAGCTTATGTCTGTAGCAGCAGGCAATAGTAGTCAGTTTACATTTCAGTGGGGAAAATGCTTTTAAGGTAAAGGATATTGAAGCTCCAGGAGTCATGCTCCTCTCACAGTGGAAATTTAATTTACGCCTTGAAGCAGTTTTCAACTTAGAAGCATATATTACACATATGGACCTATTTAGTAATAAAAGGATAGCGACACATAGCAAACAAATTTAGCTTTATTTTACTGATCTGACTTCAGAAAAGTGAAATGGGATTGGTTACTATGCTCTACTGCATTTAACTCATGTATTATCGCTCTTTGCATGTTTTTTATTATTTGCTGCAATTTTAAAGTCTCCTACTGTACAATGTGCTTGTGCCTTCTGTATCGTAGAGTTTAACTTTAAGTTTTAAATCTCTCCTCAGTCTCACTTATTAAAGGTAAGAATAAAATAATGTTTCCTGTTTCTGTTTAATGAAGGGCAACCATTTGTACCTGTGTTTTTTTCCTTCTACTGTATGTTACAAATTTATTCTGGTGCTGCATGTGCCTTTTTCATTCAGATGCAAAAGACAGCTGGCCTCATTTCCTTTTGGGCAATTTGACATTGACCTGCTATTTGATGCCAACAGAAGATAATAGTATGAGATGATGAAATGTCTTCAAAATGTATCCTGGTCATAATTAATCGCAGAAAATATTTAGTGATTTGACAGTTTTCCCAAAGCCTATATAATATAAAAATGGCAAAAAAAAGTTATTCCTAGTGATTTCTCCCACATCACCTTTTTTGTAACCTGGGTACACTTTTAGAGAGGTCCCCAAATAAAATTATATTTGCTCATTTTAGAACCTTAAATTGAATCTTGCAAAATAAAGAAACACTATGGGGTCTATTTTTAAATGTTTTACCCAAGATTTACACACTTCTCACACAATATTTCTTTTTTTAATTAATGTGAAAAACTTGGATTAAATGTGTGTGAATAAATAAGTAAAATAAGTAGGGATACCATCTCCATGTCATGAATAACTTTGAACTGTAGTGCTAACCCCGCAGGAGTCACCTGGTAATTTTTGTTCTCTGTCTGCGCCTCGAATCTAAGAACAACCTCAGCCCCTCTGACACACCTGGTTGAATTAAAGTTACTGCAAGCATTTATAGGAAAACAAGTATAGATACACTATATTACCAAAAGTATTGGGACGCCTGCCTTTACACACACATGAATTGTAATGGCATCCCAGTCATAGTCTCTAGGGTTCAAAGTTGAGTTGTCCCACCCTTTGCAGCTATAACAGCTTAAACTCTTCTGGGAAGGCTGTTCACAAGGTTTAGGAAAGTGTCTATGGGAATGTTTCACCATTTTTCTAGATGCGCATTTGTGAGCTCAGGCACTAATGTTGGACGAGAAGGCTTGTCTCACATTTTCCGCTCGAATTCATCCCAAAAATGTTCTATCAGGTTGAGGTGCACGCCAGTCAAGTTCCTCCACCCCAAACTTGCTCATCTATGTCTTTATAGACCTTGCTTTGGGCACTGGTCCAAATCATTTGGTGGAGGGGGATTATGGTGTGGGGTTGTTTTTCAGGAGTTGGGTTAGGCCCCTTAGTTGCAGTGAAGGGAACTCTTAAGGCGTCAGCATATCAAGACATTTTGGACAATTTTATGCTCCCAACTTTGTGGGAATAGTTTGGGGATGGTTCATAAAGACATGGATTAGCGAGTTTGGGGTGGAGGAACTTGACTGGCCTGCACTTCAACCCAATAGAACACCTTTGGGATGAATTAGAGCAGAGGCTGCAAATCTTCCTGTCGCTTCTGGAAGAATGGTCAAACATTCCCAGAGACACACTCCTAAACCTTGTGGTCATCAGCCTTCCCAGAACAGTTAAAGCTCTTATAGCTCCAACTCAATATTGAACCCTACAGACAGGGATGCCATTAAAGTTAATTTGCGTGTAAAGGCAGGTGTCCTAATACTTTTGGTAATTTAGTGTAACTGGGCTGTGAATTAATACCAGAAAATAGACACAAGACTGTTTAGTGATAAATTACCTCAATGTAATCGTTCAGGTTAGAATAAATGGTGGATTGAGCTTAAATGAACACATAGAAAGTAGGTTCAGACACAGTCCCCTAGACTGCATAATTACTGTGCCAAGGTAACTGAGAAGAAAGTGCTGTACTACTAGACTGGGATTAATTTATGAATCAGCAAAGTCAACCATAAAAATGCATACAAGCATTAACTGCAATGGGAATAATAATGCTAATAATAACTAATCTAAAAATTAAATAAAGATAACTAGTCTGGGGTGCAGTCTAAGAGAATGGCTAGGATATGGTGTAATGTTCCCTGAGAGGTACCTCTTAGCATAAGCAATAGATAAAGGTCTCTATGTGGCAGCTGTAAAGGGGCACCCTTTAGTCCAAACTCTTTAGTCGGCTAAAGTTGGGGCCCATATGTACAGTTGGTGCACATGAGAACAGTCCTAATCACTCAAGCCTAGGGGCAGCAATAAGACTACTATAGATAGCTGTATGATAGGTTCCTAAATAGCTCAGTCTCTCTAGCAGCAAATACATAGTAACCCTTGGTTAACATCTATGCACTTTCAGGTGTGTTTTGCAGAAATGCACTACAGTCCATCTTACATGATTTCCTATAGATCTAGTTTACATCTGTGCATTTTTTAGCTGGTGTGTTTTTTGGAAAGTGACAGGAACTTTTTTCATACAACAGATTGCATTTTGCGTGTAATAGACTTCATTGGACCTGCACTAAAAACACATGTGTTTTTGATGGCTTTTGTGTTGTTCTTTTTGACTAATATGAAAGTATGACAGTTCTTTTCATGGAGTGCGACTTAAATGTTACTTTGATGCGACTTTACATTCTCTGGCACTCAACTCGCATTAAAGTTGCATCAAAGTAGTGCAGGAACCTTTATGTGTCCAAAGTCACATGTTAGAGTTAAAGGCTAGGGTTAAGGGCTAGAGTTAAATGTTAGGGTTAGAGTCAGAGTTAGGGTTAGTGGCAATCATTAGGTTTAGCGGCAATTGTTAGGGTTAGCAGTAATTGTTAGGGTTAGCGGTAATTGTTAGGGTTAGCGGTAATTGTTAATTCTAGCCTAGAACTGTCAAAATTTCCTATTAGCCAAAAAAAAAAAAATGCAAAACACATAAAAATATGTGAACCTAGCCTTAATCCCCATAGTAGCCGTTTACCAGTCCCAGTAATATTGCAGCTCAACATCTGGTCAAACACAGCAATTAGTCCACTCTTTGCTCTGCACCTAGGTATCACGTACCTGGAGATGAGCCTGACACTGTGAGGAAGGCCTCCCTTGCGCCTCCGACTCGGGACCCCTGATAGTGCAAACAGGGGACACCAAAGTGTAGAGTAGCACGAGCGCCTGGAGTCTTGCTTGAAGCGGACGATGGCTACTGGTGAAGGTTGCCAGAGAAGTCCGATGAGCAGGGTGTTGTGCAGGCAGCAGGTGCTGGAAGCAGGTTTCCTGGATAACAGGAGGAGCTTCCCAGGCAGGATGGATGGATCTGGGAATGACAGAAGCGTAGTAAGACAAGCCGGGTCAGGAGCCAAATCGGTAACGTATAAGCCAGTAGGGGCAGACAGGAAGAGTGGTCACGGGACAAGCCAAGGTCGGTGCAGGTGGAGATCAGAGAATCGTCAGGACAAGCCGGGTCTGGAACTAGGAACAAGTGCAGGTAAACAGGTAACAGGTATCCAAGGCTGAAGACAAAGCAGCACTGAACCTGTGTGCTGATCCAGCTTAAATAGTGCTCTTCCTTGATGAGAAGGGTGGAGCCAGGATTAGGCTGTGAGTTTAACTCATCCTCTGCCAGAGCCTTCCTGACACTAGGTGACTCTGGCTGTTGCCACTCCTGAACTAAGCACTCTGGTTCCTACTCAGGCGGCCGACATACAGCAGTGATGATGCACACCGGACAGTGATGTGCACTCTCCAGCCTAACCCATGGCAAAAAGGAAGCTGTGTTCTGTACTACCTGCACCTGGAAATCTCTCTCTGGGAAATTCAGTTCAAAAGCTCTTGATTACGTTGGAGTCCCTCTCCTCTGAACTACAGTTCCCAAGGTGCAGGAACTCTTCCTGCACAGCAGCTCCCTCCTCTTGCTGAGATAGCTGTTAACATAGAAACATAGAAAAATAGAATGTGTCGGCAGATAAGAACCATTTGGCCCATCTAGTCTGCCCAATATATCTGAATCCTATGAATAGTCCCTGGCCCTATCTTATATGAAGGATAGCCTTATGCCTATCCCATGCATGCTTAAACTCCTTCACTGTATTTGCAGCTACCACTTCTGCAGGAAGGTTATTCCATGCATCCACTACTCTCTCAGTAAAGTAATACTTCCTCATATTACTTTTAAACCTTTGCCCCTCTAATTTAAAACTGTGTCCTCTTGTGGTAGTTTTTCTTCTTTTAAATATGCTCTCCTCCTTTACCGAGTTGATTCCCTTTATGTATTTAAAAGTTTCTATCATATCCCCTCTGTCTCTTCGTTCTTCCAAGCTATACATGTTAAGGTCCTTTAACCTTTCCTGGTAAGTTTTTTCCTGCAATCCATGTACTAGTTTAGTAGCTCTTCTCTGAACTCTCTCTAGAGTATCTATATCCTTCTGGAGATATTAACCAGTTCAGGACCCAAGGGCAGCAGCTACAAAGAGCAGCTGCAGCCAGTGTTTCACTCTCCATTTTTAGGCAATCACCTGGCTACATAACATTTATACATAGAGCAGGCTGTGCAACCTCTAATACAATACATTAAATACGAATATATTATAAATTATAATATACAGTATCTCACAAAAGTGAGTACACCCCTCGCAATTTTGTAAATATTTTATTATATCTTTTCATGTGACAACATTGAAGAAATGACACTTTGTACACAATGTAAATGTAGCACTACTCCCAAGGGAGCTGCTGAGTGTGGGTCCCCCTGGGTTACCGCTAGCAACAACAGTACCTTTAAGTGTGAGCACCTCAGACAAGAACCAGCCCAGTTTCCTTGGTTTTTAGGGTTTATTTGAGAACTTGGATGGGAGAAGGGAGAAGTGGGATACTCCAACAACTGAACTATGCACAATTAGGCAGGGACACTGAAAAATGCTGCTTGACGCTGGTTAGCGCTTTACTGACGCTGCTTAACGCTTCACTGATGCTGGTTAACGCTGACTGATTCGGGCCTCAGCTAGGCCCGTTACTAGAACTTCACCTCTGCCTGTGGAAAAGTCCTTTTAAGCTCCCCAAGCACTCCTTACTGAGGTAGCTGACTTTAATGAAACTGTATTGCTGGACACTTCAGGGCCCTTCCTGGTGCCCCTTTTACTCCCTAAACTTCAGGGCTTTACTACTTGGCACCCTTTTACTGTGCACTCCTGGTTAGCTGGCTCCTGGATCCCCTTTGACCTCTCTGGAGTGGTCCCCTCTCCTAGGCAGACCCCTGGGCAGATCTTGAGTACTCATGACACTGTTTTTTCTGAAGATCTCTGCCCAGCAGCTCCACTCAATCAGCAACTCTGGATCCCTTGCAGCCCAGCTCAACCTCCGGTCCCGAGGCCAACTGCCTGGACCACCTTCTCACATTTACAGGAGAAGAGACAGCCCTCACCTCCTCCTGGGACTTATGCTCCCGCCAAAAGACACTGCTCCCCACAGATTGATTTCCAATCCCAGGGTGCACTGTGGCAAACCCCGCCCACTTTGCCATGAGGTGCCATATTGAACTTCCAATGAGAGAGTGATTGCGATAACACCAAATTTAACACACCTACTCCCCATTCACACCTGAGACCTTGTAATACTAACGAGTCACACAAAACGGGGGAGGAAAAATGGCTAATTGGGCCCAATTTGGGCAATTTAACTTAGGGGTGTACTCACTTTTGTTGCCAGCGGTTTAGACATTAATGGCTGTGTGTTGAGTTATTTTGAGGGGACAGCAAATTTACACTGTTATACAAGTTGTACACTCACTACTTTAAATTGTAGCAAAGTGTAATTTCTTCATTGTTGTCACATGAAAAGATATAATAAAATATTTACAGAAATATGAGGGGTGTACTCACTTTTGTGGGATACTGTAAATCATAATAATAATAATAATATTTGACCTGCTTCAAGCTGTTTGTATGGAACAATTAATTTTACTACAAAGAAAGGCCTGTCAATGTTAACCCATGGGCAGAACATTTCCCTGTTATCCTTTCTGTCTGTCCTAGAAGATAGTGACAATGTAAAAATAAACCTTTTTATAAAATTACCATGTTTCTTCTGACAATGAGAAAAAATATGGGTAGCGGATAATTATACCTTTTTTTGCTTCTGCTGCCTATTAGCACAAACTTTGCCTAACAGAAAATCTGACCCTTAAAATAATTATAACAGATAAAATTACTTTATGACCAGATGGAAAATGTCAGTTTATTCAGAAAGGGACTAAAACATGTCTTTAAAATCAAGGACCACTGGTCTATATTGAAAGTGTAACTAACTTTTTTTTTTTTTTTTTTTACATTTTAGTTTTGGATAGAGTGGAGAGAGATTAAAATACCTGTCAGTTTTTATTGCTGTCTGTGCCCCAGTTAGGGAAATTCATCCTCTCTATTTGTCATGTTTACCATTATCATTGAAAGTGAAAGAAAATCCCAAATTTTGGGTTAAAATCAGAACACTAACAGAGTGGGCAAAGGGGGACAATAGTTTTGGTGACTCTGGTGACACACTCGGCTTTCCTCACTTTTGAGGGATTTCCTCTTACTTCTTGTTTTGGCTATGAGACAGGAAGTGATGGGAAATCTCCCCGGATGAAAAGAAAATTGTCTTTAGTTACACATTAAAGAAGAACTCCTTTTTCCTAATTATACTGTGTAGTTTCTTTGTACAAAAGCAGAGAATGTTGACTTAGCAAAGTAAAACGATTCTGCAATTTGAATACCCCACTGTATGCAAAGGAATTTAAAAAAAAATAGATTTTGACCTGCATATGTCTGGACAATTTAAATGAACACTGGTTCAATTTATTCATTGCTTTACATTCATTGCTTTGCCAACCAACTGCATTCTACACTGCTGTACAACCAACTGTATTGTACACTGCTCAAAAAAATTAAAGAAACACTTTGAAAACACATCAGATCTCAATGGGACAAATCTCATGCTGGATATCTATACTGATATGAACTGGGTAATGTGTTAGGAATTAAAGAATGCCACATTGCTTGATGAAAATAAATATTATCAACCTACTGAGGGCTGAATTCAAAGACACCCTGAAAATCAAAGTGAAAAAATAATGCAGCAGGCTAGTCCATTTTGCTGAAATTTCATCGCAGCAAAAGAAAATGGTACTCAGTAGTTTGTATGGCTTGTATACATGACTGACAATTCGGGTGGCATGCTCCTAATAAAATGATGGATGGTGTACTGGGGTTTTTCCTCCCAGATCTGGACCAAGGCATCACTGAGCTCCTGAACAGACTGAGGTGCATCCTGGCGGCGTCGGATGGACCGAAACATAATGTCCTATAGGTGTTCTATTGGATTTAGGCAAGGCGAGCATACGGGGCCATTCAATGGTATCAATTCTTTCATCCTCCAGGAACTGGCTGCATACTCTCCCCACATAAGGCCAGGCATTGTCAGGCACCAGGAGGAACCCAGGACCCACTGCACCAGCATAGGGTCTGACAATGGGTCCAAGGATTTCATCCTGATACCTAATGGCAGTCAGGGTGCCATTGTCTAGCCTGTAGAGGGCTGTGCGTCCCTCCATGGATATGCCTCCACAGACCATGGCTAACCTACCACCAAACCCGTCATGCCGAACGTTGTTACAGGCAGCATAATGTTCTCCATGGCTTCTCCAGACCCTTTCACGTCTGTCACATGTGCCCAGGGTGAACCTGCTCTCATCTGTGAAAAGCACAGGGTGCCAGTGGCGGACCTGCCAATTTTGGTGTACAATAGCAAATGCCAATCAAGCTCCACAGTGCCAGGCAATGAGCACAGGGCCTACTAAAGGACTTGGGGCCCTCAGGCCACCCTCATGAAGTCTGTCTCCGATTGTTTGGTCAGAGACATTCACACCAGTGGTCTGCCGGAGGTAATGTTTTAGAGCTCTGGCAGTGCTCATCGCGTTCCTCCTTGCACAAAGGAGCAGATACCGGTCCTGCGGATGGGTTAAGGACCTTCTACTGCCCTGTCCAGCTCTCCTAGTGTAACTGCCTGTCTCCTAAGTTTTTCTTCATGCTCTTGAGACTGTGCTGGGAGACACAGCAAACCGCCTGGCAATGTCACTTATTGCTGTGCCATTCTGGAGGAGATGGACTGACTGTGCAACCTCTATAGGGTCCAGGTATCGCCTCATGCTACCAGTAGTGACACTGACCCTAGCCAAATGCAAAACTAGCGAAAAACGCAAAAAAATCAGAAAAGATAGTAGGGAAAACATTGTCAGTGGCTCCACCTGTAAAACCATTCCTGTTTTGGAGGTGGCCTCATTGTTGCCCATTTAGTGCACCTGTTGGTAATTTCATTAACACCAAAGCAGCTGAAACTGATTAACAACCCCTTCCGCTACTTAACTGACCAGATCAATATCCCAGGAGTTTAATTGACTTGATGCTGTACTCTGATTAAAAAGTGTTCCTTTATTTTTTTTGAGCAGTGTATATTCAGATCTGCAAGGAACTAGGTTTGTAGGAAATCGAAGAGCTGGAAGAGTTGTGTAATTTTGCAACACCATAAAACATAGTCTGGTCTGATGAGTCTCGATTTAAGCTGCGACATTCAGATGGTAGGGGCAGAATTGGCCATAAACAACATGAAAGCTTGGATCTATCCTGCCTTGTGTCAACGGTTCAGGCTGGGGGTGTAATGGTGTGGGGGATACTTTCTTGGCACACTTTGGGCCCCTTAGTACCATTTGGGCATTGTTTAAATGAGTATTGTTGCTGACCATGTCCATCCCTTTATGAGTACAGTGTATCCATCTTCTGATGGCTCCTTCCAGTAGGATAATGCACCGTGTCACAAAGTTTAAATAATCTCAAACGGGTTTCCTAAACATGACAATGAGGTCACTGTACTCCAATGGCCTCCACAGTCACCAGATCTCAGTGCAATAGAGCACCTTCGGGATGTGGTGGAACGGGAAATCACCATCATGGATGAGCAGCTGACAAATCTGCAGCAACTGCGTGATGCTATTATGTCAATATGGACCAAAATATCTGAAAAATGCTTCAAACACCTTGTTGAATCTATGCCACGAAGAATGAAGGCAGTTCTGAAGGCAAAAAGGGTCCAACCTGGTACTAGCAAGGTGTACCTAATAAAGTGGCCGGTGAGTGTATATCTTCAATGGATATATATATACTGTATATTTTTTTTTTTTTATTTAACCAATGTTCCAGTACCCTGAGTTGAGAGAGACAAAGAGGTCCATTGTGGAAGGTAAGTCAGAAGAAGAAGCCTTCATTAATCAATTAACTGACAGGTGGTGTGCTAAGCAGTGTATGCAGGCACATCTCATTTATTAAACCGATAGACACCAGATAAGTAAACTAATAAAAAAGCAAACAAGACCTAGACCTATGTTTGATAGGGAGATTTATAACACAGTTTCCTTTGAAAATCAAGAAAATCAGATGCATACCCGGCTCTAAATATCTCACAATAGAAATGACTGTGCTAACAGAAAATACAGTCTAGCTCTGCAAAGGTATTTTTTTTCCAGAACGTTTACATTTTTTTTTTTAACTCACAGGTTTTACATTTTAATTTAAGTTTTAAAATGAATATCAGACATTTCCAATAATTCCAAGAGCAATACAATATTTCTTAGAAGGACCTATTTATCAACTTAAACTGAAGAATCATACATTGCTTTATCACTTTCCTCCTTTAGAACTTATACACAATTTGAAATGAAATGGCACAATGACCTTTACAGCCTTCGTCTTATTCCCTTACTATATTAAATTTTCTGCTTTCCCTCCATAGCCCATCCCACATATGGTTATAAATAAGATATTGACCTGTGGTCCCTATTGAGGGAGCAGACATGGCAACAGATCTGGGTAACCACCAAGTCCTGCTCTCATAATGAAGATGCCTTGGAGGTCAACCTAAGTGGTATCTGGTCCCAACTTGGATAGTAGGATTTGTTCCAGAACTCTCTATCCACTGCCTTCAAATGTTTTTCAGAAGCAATATGTCCTTGCATATTAACAGTGCCCTGTATTACATAGACTTTGCCTCAGAGTATACCAAACTATAGATATAATTTTTGGAAGACCACTGGTAAGGGATCCAAGTGATCCAGAGGAGATCAACTCATATTAATTAAAACTCCTGACATTCATCCCTCCTGGACAAAGCAGACTATTGTCAAGGTTTGGAAAACGCCTATACTAAGCCTTTGCAACGTCAAGAACCAAAATACTTTGATCCCGATCAATGATAAAACTAAGGCAAAATTAAACAATAATACATCCAAATTTGTAAGGATCTGGGTCCCTTAAGTAGAACATTTCTTCCTACCTAATTTTGACTACTGGCCAATCCATTTATGATCTGGTTGTACCACGCCCATGGCTAAGTTACTTCATTGCTGTGGAATTTTCCCTTCTTTTATCCCTTATTCTGTTTCTGTCTCCTGCTTACCATGTTAATACTCTTTATTCATACTTCTTTAATACAATGACTGTTTATCACACAGGTAACTACATACTCACTGTAAGATCATCAATCACAAAATGTATTTTGTCCTATTCACTTATACGACATTTACTCTTGTTCCTCTTATCATTATAACATGATAATGATGACATTATTCCATTAAAAAAATCAATTCCAATAATAGAATGTAAGTACCAGGATTAGGGTCGCCACCTCATCCCTTTAAACCCGAACACATAGGAATTACTTAGGTTCTGAGGCTAATGTAATGCAGACAAGGCACCGAGTAAGTTTAATTACTACCTTAATCAGCCACAGAACCTGTGTAATTTATATGTGTTTGGTTTTAAAGGGAAGAGGTGGCATCCTAACCAAGATACAGGCTGTACCTTTAAGGCTGAGCAAAATTGACTTGAGGCAGCTCTTACCTAGAAATGACAGTGATTGCCTAGCTCCTCGCTGTCCATGTCTACCCCTTTCCCCAAATGGACATACCCTGGAAACTGGGAGTGACAAGTATTCCAGTTCTGCCCCTTTGTTTACCTGGCCAACAACTGCCAGAGAAGTAACCGATCTGACCCATCGTGGTCTGATCGGCTGCGTGGGGAGGACCCCAAATCTCTCCATAAAGAAGACCTGTCATGGTCCATGCTGTCACAAGGGATGTTGTTCATCCCTTGTGATAGCAATAAAATTAATGCAAAAAAAAAATAATACTAATGTAAAAAAAAGCATAAAAATTATTTGTATAAAATAAATAAAAAAATTTCAAGCATCCCCTTCCCGCTGTGCTTGCGAATGGTGATTGCACCACACATGTGAGGTATTGTTGTGAACGTCAGAGTGAGAGTAATATTTCTAGCACCAGACCTCCTGTACAACTCTAAACTGGTGACCTGTAAAGGCTTTTAACCTCCCTGGCGGTATCCCCGAGCGTGACTCGGGGTGGATTTTTTAGACTAGGATCGGTATCCCCGAGTCACGCTCGGGGTAGATGTGCAGAGCGCGCAGCGGTGTCTCTTACCTTCTCCTGGCGATCCAGTGATGGTCTCTCATTGCTGTGACCGCCAGCCGAGAGTCCCGCCGCTCGTCCATCGGTGTGATGACTTCCTAGTTCCGTTCCCTGCAGCAGCAATGCTGCATGGGAGCGGAAATGGGAGGGAAATTCAAACGTTGCACAAAACACAAACACATAACACATTTATATTATATATATATATATATATATATATATATATGTATATGTATATATATATATATATATATATATATGTATATATATATATATATATATATATATATATATATATATATGGGTATGTATATATATATATGTATATATGTGTATATATGTATATATATATATATATATATATATATATATATATATATATATATATATATACACACACATATATATATAATATATAACGCATGAATTATAATCTAATCAATAATATAATTTTATTATATATATTATATAATAAAATTATATTATTGATTAGATTATAATTCATGCGTTTGTGTTTCAAATTTATCACATCTGGGATGTCTACTAGACTCTTGTTTTGGTCGGGTTTAAGTCAGTAATTACTAAGAATTGTAGGCCTATAATACATAACGCCAAATTTCCATGAAAAAAATTGTACCACCTTGTGATATAAAAAATTGCAACACACACCATTGTCATCTATAGGGTCTCTGCTAAAAAAAAAAACATAATGTTTGGGTGTTTTAAGTAATTTTCTAGCAAAAAAAGTACATTTTTACATGCCTATGCCCAGATTGTATCTGCTCTGTGTTTTACAGTGTATGACCCGTCTTGTTCGGACCCTGCTCTCTCCTCACTGTGATTTTTTACCACTTAGAATCTGATCTACATGTGTGTAATCTGGCTTATCCAGACTATGCTTCTGCCTGACCCGCCTGTGTTGTTTTACTTTCTGTTCCTACTTGGCCTGCTCTGACCTCCAACTCTAATTCACCAGTCTTTGCTGCCCTACTGACATCTGTCGTGGTGCACCACAAGTACCAACAAGCCTGCTCTTCCTACAGTACGGCTCGTGGTATGTGCTATTCATTACTGAACTAGCACATCTGAACTGTTTTACTGTCACCTATACTCCTGTCTTGAAATGTAAAAGATAGATCCCTTAGGCAAAAAAAAATATCCTGTCCCTAGACCCTGGTCCAGTCACAATAAACATATAGGTAATACTCACATTCATATATAAATTAACAAGATTAATAAAATAAACAACACAAATAGGGAATCTAATATGTAGCATATGTAGTGTAGTGAGATCAACCAAATATTAATTATGCTGAAGAGTTTAATTCAAAGTATATCAAAACAAATGGTTTGTATATAAAAAAGACTAGAGAAGAAAGTCCTTCCTGGAAACGAATGAGCTGTATGAAAGAAGCGGCAAGGAGTAATGATATTCATTAATCTATTATGGATGATCTCATTCGACACCTCAAACTTGACATTGAGATTGGTTTGACCCAAGTTCACCAATTTTTATAGTACATTTTTTGTAGGCAGAGAGCTTTTTGTACAGTCAGGACTTCTTAGCCCCCCCATGAATTTTGTGGGCCATATTGAATGGTTTATGAAATAGAGTTATGCTCTTTCATTCTATCATGTTTTAAGATATGATTGCATTTTTTGTTTTTATGTGTGCTTTTTGAATCCAATAAACGTGCGTGTGTTTTAAATTTCTTTTTGACACGTTGTTTGGTGAATGAGTAAAAGCCGGTTCACACTATTACGACTTGCCAGGCGACTTGGTCAGCCTGGCAAGTCGCGCACCGTCGGGTCCATTGAGTAGTACAGGACCCATTCTAATAGGAGCGACACAAGTCGCTCCGACTTAGAAAAAGGGTCCTGTACTATTTCGGGGCGACCTGGAGGCGACTTGCATAGACATTCATTAGATGAAGTCCGTGCAAGTCGCGCCGAAGTCGCGGGGCACGCAACTTCACAGGTCGCCCCCGAAGTCGGAGCGACCTAATGTGAACGGGGACTTAGGGTACAATTTACCCCATATTCATTCACATGGGTGGGGGCCGGATCTGGGGGCCCCCTTGTTAAACCACAACCCCTCAACTTGGGAAAGCGCCCCCTTATGTTAAGGGCATGTGGCCTGGTATGGTTCAGGGGGGAGAGGGGGAAGGGAAGCTTATCGTCCCCTGCTTTCCTGGCCTGCATGCTCAGATAAGAGTCTGGTATGGATTTTGGGTGACCCCATGACGTTTTTTTTTTTTTTTCAATTTTGGTGTGGAGTTCCCTTAGAAATCCATACCAGACCCAAAAACCCATGCTGTTTTTTTTCTCATATTTTTTAATTTCCAGAATGTTTAATTTGAATTCAGTTGTCAGCGACTGATGAGTCATCTGTTGTTAAGGATGCAGCGGCCGGCTTCCAGGCCCGCTCCTTAGCAACTAGCTATTGGGGGGACCCCCATGCTGTTTCTGACAAACTGCCAGCAAAATCCTCGTTATAAATATTGCATTTTTTTATTCTCTGTTCCGTTTGTGAATTGGAAATAATAGCTTATGGCATGTTTTTTTGACGATATTTTTCATTTTGCGGTAAATACTGCATAATAGTTTTTTTTTTGTAAAGTGAACTTTATTTACTGCATGCAATGATTTATGCAAATGAGTCATGTGACAGTGTTAGCGTATGCCATAAATGTTAGTGAATTGACCCCATGGTGAGGTGGGCTAAAAGAAACCAAATAGCCCCCCATTTAATTTGTGAGTTGGGTTCAGGTTGAGTATGGATCCAAGCCAACCAACTGCCAAAAATTCACTTCCTAGCCTTTGAACTTAGGTAAGGTGGTTTTGAATGGGCAATCAATCACATGGGCTTTATTATGCACCAGCCCCCTCACTATAAAATGCAAGTTACAAGCAACTATTTTGAGACTGTGTTTTGCTGTAAGGTGATGTTCAATAAATTTGGCCAAAATCCTAGCACCAAAACACCCCTTCTCCTCCTCGATTCCAGCACCACAACCCTCCTCCTCACCCTCAGCACCCCAACCTTGCTCCTACCATGGTACTATGGCAGAATTAGCACAAGGAATAGGGAAAAAAAGAGCCTTTAACAACCCCCCCTTTAAAAAAAGGGCTACCATGCACCCTTACGTAGAAGAAGAAGGAAAAGAGTGCATTAGTAGCATTTTAAGAGAAAGCAGCTTCTATTAAATAAGAGGAGGACCTTTTGCTGACAAATTGTCTCATTGAGGTGCTATTCCTACTGTGCTCTCTGGTGCAGTCATGTACATATATAATGCATTTGGTATCCAAATGGCTTGTACCATAGCTGATAAGCTGCAGGCCACAATGATGCTATTTGCAGCAGATACTTCTATTTCTACCGCGTACCTGAAGAATGAGGGGTTGAGTTCATGTAGCTTTTGTATCATCTATTTTGACGTTTTATTAAACTTTGAGGTTGGTTTTAAAAATTTTGTGGTGTGTTAACGCAAAACTTGTTGACATGTTGACATTGTTTTGTGTTAATCTGCATTGTGCCATTGCAGCTCATTCATTTGAACTGGCTTCCTGAAGCCTCGTACACACGCGTCGAAAATCGGCAGGGAATTTTCGTCCGACGACCGATCTGCCGATTTTCGGCTTGTTAGTATGATGCTTCCGACAACCGACTCCAACTTTTCGGCCGAAAAAAATCTGGTGTGCAGGCTATAAAATTTTAATAATCGCTGCGTGTGTACTAGGCTTAACGCAGTAAAATGCAGCGCAAAGGGATGTGTACATGTTTTTATATTTTATGAAAGGCAGCACACCACAGCAAGGAGCTACAACTTGTTCTCAATTCTTTACTTGCAAGCCTTGAAAATAAACAGAATTAATTTTCAAGATTTGTGCCCGCCCCCCCCCCCCTATACGCTCAGTAGGGTTAATTTTTAGTTTTGCAATTTTAGAACTTCACATTGGGTTCAATGAACCCATCGCAAGCTGCAACCAGATACATTTGCTCATTCCTCTTAAAACATAAGGTATTAGCTTACTTCTAATCATTTCTTCAAGCCCCTGTAGCCAAAATGTACATCCAAAACTACAAGTTTATAGTAGAGATACAGTAATATTTTTTTCTATATTTTATTTGTTATTCATTTTTTTCTAAATAAATGAAGCCCAATATCGGCATCAGTGGTAAATATTTCCAATAAACTACAAATATATATTATTTTGTAGCCAATGCAATTCACAAAGATCCACCATGCAATGATAATTACTTCTTTCTAAGGGAGAGATGATTAGCTGTAAAAATTCAAGGTAAAGTTTAAATATTTTATAGCTATTTCATAAATATTTAAAAGCTTAAACAGGCCTTTCAGTTTTGGCATTGACAAACTGCTCTCTCTTCTTGTACTGTAAAATGAGTTTTTTGACCTTAAGATTTCAGATTCCAACTGACATTAGACATTTCTTAAAGCTTAGGTGCAGTATACTATTTATAAGCTGGCTAGCAAATCACAACCACTCCATGAACTATAAAATGGCACTGTAGTATTTTTTTTTTTTAAAAGCACCCAAAAAAAAAAAAGTTTATTCAGTGGTCATGTGACCACCATCACTCCCTCCTCTACAGAGTTTTTCTGCTGGGTAAAGGGGGGCATGAGTCATTGGTGTTTATTTACTAAAGCTGGAGAGTGCACAATCAGGCTCACATCTGCATAGAAACCAATCAGCTTCCAGGTTTTATTGCCAAAGCTTAATTGAACAAGCTTAGAAGCAGATTGGTTTCTATGAAGAAATTAGCCTGATTTTGCACTCTTCAACTTTAGTAAATAAACCCCATTGTTTTTTTTTTTTGTATAATCAATATTTATTGAAAAATAAAAATACAATATCAAACAACACAGTACAAGCAAAAACAAAAACAATAAGACTGCACAAAATCACGGTCAAGGTTACCAGAGCACACATCATTGAGAAAATAAGAAACAAGGTCAAGTAGTAGGAACATGCGAGGCCTGCTGGACCCGCTGGCAGAAATCAGGATCAGCCAGCGCCAGAAGAGCCACGTCCAAACTGGAGGACACAGGGAAGGAATCAGGGGCGTAGAGACGCCACTGAGACCAGGCAGCATCAAATTTTTCCTCAGTACCCCTACAAGTCGCCATCCACTCCTCAGCCTCCATAATCTCCTTCCCTTTGGGAAGCCAGTCGGCCTCGCTAGGGACCCGGGGGGTCTTCCAGTGGATCGGAATGAGGCATTTAGCCACGTTGAGTAAATGCGGGAGAGCACTATGCTTATATTTTGGGATGGGTACCGGGGGGGGTATGCAGGAGGAAGAGACCCGGAGAGTCCGGCAAATCCAGGCCGGTACCCGCCTGAATGTGCTGCCGCACCATGTCCCAAAAGGGGCGGATCAGAGGGCACTACCACCAAACATGGAGGAGCGTCCCCCTCTGCCCGCACCCCCGCCAGCACCCATCCGAAACACCAGGGCAAAACCTGGCCAGAGTGGCCGGAACCCGATACCACCTAGAAGCAGCTTATAGTTATTTTCCTGTGTCTTAGAATCCACAGAGCTAGAATGGGTCAGGCGGTACAGACTGTGGAGTTGGTCCGAAGTGAACTCCAGATCCAAGTCCCTTTCCCATGCCCGGATGAAGTAAGGTTTAGAGGGTGCCCCGGCCGACTCCAACAGCTTATTCAAAAAGATCAGGTGTGGCTGGGGGTCGCGGGATGCCCAAAGACGTTCAAAGCCAGTAAGCTCGGTCCTGATCTGCGCCTGCTGACAGATCGAGGCCACGAAATGGGTCAGTGGTCGGTGCCTCCAGAAATCAAAGGGAAAGCTGCCATAGCGAGTCCGTAGCGTTTTCAAGGGGACCAACTGCCCATCAGACCAGAAGCGAGCCAGACTGACCTCACCGTCCCTGGCCCAAGAGCCCAGAGATGACATTCTCTCGCCCGGGGAGAACCATGGAAAACCCCCCACCGGGGCCAGCGGAGAAGTGGGTGGGGCCAAAGCCAGAACCCCATTCAACCTATCCCACACACGGAGTGAGTGGGTCGTCAAAGGGGACGCCCAGTGCGACAGTCCCCTGTTCTCCGCGGGCACCCATGGGGCATACGCCAGGTTTCTGCCAGCCACCGTTTCCTCCAAGGAGACCCACATTTTGGAGGAGGTCTGAAACCGCCAGTCCAGGAGGCGCTGGAGAGCCACAGCCCGATAGTATTGCAAAACGTTAACTACCTCCCATCCGTGCTACAGCCTATATACGGCTGCAGCGCGGACTCGAATTTTCGGGAGGCCGTTTTTAAACGGCCTCCCAATAGCAGGCTCCCCAGCGCGCATCGGGGAGAATCTGTGTCGGCCGTGTCCCTTGGACACAGCCGATCACAGATCGTGGTGAATGGCCAATCACAGCGGCCATTCACCACGTGATCGGACCATCCAATGAGAGATGATCTCATATGTAAACATATGAGATCATCTCTCATCGCTGGCGCTCCTTCCTCACATGGAGCCTGCAGTGTGAGGAAGGAGGGGGAGCCGTCAGCCGCCGGGGACACACAGACATGTAATCAGGGCACTGATCACCAGTGTATACTCCAAAAAAGATATGTGCTATACAGCACCCTCCTCCTGCGCTCAGAACCCGGTCCTCAGGCTGCCTCAGGATCACCAGTGCCCTGATTACTAAAAGGTAAAAAAACATACACAAATTGCCCCCCCATCAGTGCCCACAGTGCCCGCCATCAGTGTCCCCCATCAATGCCCACAATCAGTGCCCATAGTGCTGCCAGTCAGTGCCCATCAGTGCCTGCTCATCTAGGCACTGATGAGCACTGACTGGCAGCACTATGGGCACTGAGTGTGGGCACTGATGGTGCTGCCCATCAGTGCTCATCAGTGCCGCCCAACAGTGCTCATCAGTGCCACCCGCCAGTGCCCATCAGTGCCGCCTCTCAGTGCCGCCCGTCAGTGCCGCCTCTCAGTGCCCAGCAGTGCCACCTCTCAGTGCCACCTCTCAGTGCACAGCAGTGCCACCTCTCAGTGCCCAGCAGTGCCGCCTATCAGTGCTCATCAGTGCCGCCTATCAGTGCCGCCTATCAGTGCCGCCTATCAATGCTGCCTATCAGTGCTCATCAGTGCGGCATATTAGTACCTCCTCATCAGTGCCCATAAGTGCCACCTCATGAGTGCCCATAAGTGCCACCTCATCAGTGCCCATCAGTGCAGCCTATCAGTGCCCATCAGTGCCGCCTCATCAGCGCACATCAGTGAAGAAGAAAAATTTATTTTCAAAATTTACTCGCAGAAAATAAGAAAAACTTTTTTTTTTTTCAAAATTTTCTGTCTTTATTCTTTTTTTTTTGTAAAAAATAAAAAACCCAGAGATGATTACATACCACCAAAAGAAAGCTCTATTTGTGTGAAAAAAAATGATAAAAATTTCATATGGGTACAGTGTAGCATGACCGCGCAATTGTCAGTCAAAGTGTGACAGCGCTGAAAGCTGAAAATTGGCCTGAATGGGAAGGGGGTTTAAGTGCACAGTAGGCAAGTGGTTAAGCAGGCCAAGACCCCAGTCCCGTTTGGTCCTCTGCAACAAAGCAACAGCTATCCGAGATCTCTTGTATAGTGCAAAAGTATACCTGCGCTGCTAATAAAACAAACTAATAAATAAATCTCAATAATTATTGTGTATAAATAGTCTGTGTAAAGTGCTAGTGCTTAACTTAAAATACACAATCCTATATCTTAAATACCAATCAATATAAAAATATACATAAATACAAATTTTATACACGTGAAAGAAATAAATGTGAAAAAAATCCTTCAATTACAGACGTGCTGAAATAGTGACAGTCTTTGTGCAAAGTATAAGTCCAAAGTGCTGCGTGCTCATAAAACAAGTGCCGGTGCTCTCTCTACATGGGTAGGTGCTCCCCTCCTGGACCCCTACTCACCAGAAGCCAAATATTACACCGCCTTCAAAAAATTTCCTTAGATAGGACGAGCCTTATTGGACCATCAACTCAAATAGCTTTACTGTAGATCACATCATCCAGGTATTTGCTCAAGTAGCATTGTCCGAAAAATAGTGGGCTAGCGTTTCCTCAACCCCCGAGGAGACCCGAGGGTCGTCCAAGAGGTTCTCATTTAGTCTCCAGGACCAGGGTTTGGCGGACACTGGCGTCAGATCGATGCGCAGGGTGACGGGGGCATGGTCAGAAATCGTGATTTGTTCGACAGTGGAATCCCGGAGCAGGTCTAGAGTTCCCTGATCGACAAACAGTAGGTCGATCCGGGTGTAGACGTCATGGACTTTAGAATAGTAACTGTAGTCGCGAGCAGACGCATGGAGCACACGCCAGCTGTCAACCAACGCGTGCTCCTGGAAGGATTTGCGGAAGTGATGCAAAAAGGCATAAGAGTGCGATGAGCGACCCGCCGACACGTCCATCGACGGATCCGGTGACACGTTAAAGTCCCCCTCAGGATCAAGTGCCCCTCCCGAAAACCTGTCAACAGTTCTAGAACCCTATCAATGAAGGAAATCTGTTGGGCGTTGGGAGCGTACAACGTGGCGAAAGTATAAGTCTGACCCCCAATGGTGCCCTTGAGAAACACAAAACGGCCCTGGGGGTCGGAAAGGTGGGCCTGCATCTGAAAGGGGCAGGATTTGTGCATCTGAAAGGGGCAGGATTTGGGCGCCGGTGAGGAGCTCAAATACCACTGGGGGTACAAGTGGGTCGGCAATTTGGGGGTAGAGGTGGCCGTAAAGTGAATCTCCTGCAGAAAAACTACCTGTGCCCTAAGACGCTTCAACTCTAACCACAGACGGCGACGTTTGTTGGGGGAGCAGAGACCCCGGACATTGTAGGACACTACCTTAACCTCAGCCATGACATCGGAGGAACAGCCACCAAAGGCACTGCTGCAAAGTCAGGGAGCCAGGCGCGGGAAGACCGGGACCTAGGAGGAGAGAAAAAAAAGGAGGGGGGAAAGAAAAAAGGGGGGAAGGGGGAGGCAGAGAGAGACGATTACATCACCACAAAAAAAAACCACATAAACATAGAAACGTACAGCCATAGAGAAACATCAGAATGTATAACACGACAGTCTGGGCACGTGCGCCAGGCGATGGGGTCAGAGGCGGGCACGAGGCCCACCTCCGGGCCCATGTCCAGTAACATGGCTGTCCCCGGCAGACCCCCCACAAGGGAGAGGCCACCCAGGCTAGCCACGGTTCCCAAAATCGGGCTATCTCCCATGGCCCGAAAGGGGACAAGGGTACGGCCTACTAGAGGAACGTGATCAGACACGAGGAGCAGGAGCCTGTACAGCCCCCGCATAACAGTGCAACATTAACCGAGAACCTGAAAAATGCTGATTGAACCCCAAAGAGAGAATCCCCCACCCCCCACTCTGTCCAACTCCAGCAGCAGTTAAGGGGAAGCCTCAGGAGGAGGCAACCCCCCATGGAAGTCCGGGGCGGGAGCCTGTAGGCTAAAGGGAAAGCCCCAGCGATAAGTTGCTCGCGCAGCCCTCAGGGACTCCAAAAGGGGCTGGAGGGCTCGCCGCTGCATATGGGTGTGTCTAGAGAGGTCCTGATAAAAGAACAAGTGGGCTCCGTCAAAGTCAAAGTAAGGGCGTCTGCGCATTTGCCGCATAATCTGCTCCTTAATGCCATAGCGATGAAGCTTACAAATAATGTCCCTGGGATTGTCCGCATCTTGCGATGGCGGCCGGAGCGCCAGGTGGGCCCTGTCAATCTCCATAGGGGCTGATGCAGGCAAGTCCAGAATCTCCCGAAAGATATCCTGCAGAGCGGGAACTATATCCCTGGCAGCAGTCACCTCAGGCATCCCCCTGATCCTTATATTAGAGCGACGGCTGCGGTTCTCATAGTCATCCATTTGGCAAAGGAGGGCTTCAATATGCTGATCCTGCGCCTTAAACCTTTCCTGGAACAGCCTCAGTACAGGGAGGGAGTCATCGACCCTCTGCTCCAAGGATTCCAGCCGGGATCCTAAGTGTGCAGTGTCGGTTTTAGTTGCTCAATGTCCTGTTTGAAGGCTGTCTCCACCCTGCTGGCAAAGCGGTCTAAGTCTGCCTTAGTTGGAAGGGCCCAAATATGTTGGCACAGGTCTCTGTCCCCAAGCAAGTCAGAGGCCTCCGAGCCCCGGTCAGGGGAATCGGTGGATCTCGGGGAGGATGGTGGTGCAGTGTCACTCACCAGCCTGGGCGAAGGAATAGGAGAAGCTCCGGGTTGTGTGGAGCCCCCGGCCATGGAAGCGGCGGTTTCCCGCGAGTCGCGGTCTGACGCCATCTTGGAGGGGCCTGCACACCGACCCCGCTCTTCGGTGAAAAAAGAGCTGATGGAGGTCTTGGACGACCGGGTCGAGCCCCGAGGCTGTGACTGGGCCCTCTTGCGTAGTGACATGGAGGTTCGGGTGAGGTAGAAGTGAAAGGTTCTAAAGCGGCGGGATGCGGGAGCTGAAGAGCAGTGCGTCTTCACTCGGTCATGTCCAAGCCACGCCCCCAACCCCATTGTTTTAACATGCCTTTTGAATTTATCAGACAGACTCCAGCCAATAGTCGGATGGGGTACAGGTTAGATTTTGGATTTTGACGTGACAGGCTTACAATGCGACTTCAGGCACAACATAGGCTGACATGGCGTCATGTA
Organism: Pelophylax lessonae; assembly: GCF_965119305.1. Taxonomy (NCBI): domain Eukaryota; kingdom Metazoa; phylum Chordata; class Amphibia; order Anura; family Ranidae; genus Pelophylax; species Pelophylax lessonae. The sequence goes on along the minus strand of NC_138770.1, from coordinate 549,049,771 downwards.
GATCACAAGCAAAGGAGAGAGGATGGAAACTGATCACGCTACCATGCATATGCCCGATGGTTAGCATGATTTGTTGAGTAAGAAACTGATAAAATGATTAAATACAAACAATTATACATAAAAATGGGAAGCAGTATCACTTTAAGAAATAATCAAACCCAAAAAATTTGCCACACAGTGCAACTAATGCCCTTTGTACATAAATAGTCCAACATAAATGACAGGGAAATTATTTGCAACTGCTTCCAAAAACACTGTATATGATGCAGCAAGGTGACACTTGAGATAAGATGAGCATGCCCCTCATCACAGCATAAGTATTATAGGCAGTGGATCCCACATACAGGCTCTTTGCTTCTCAGAATGGCTCCAAAAACCAACTCACAATGACATGCAATGAAACAGCATGCATACCATATCATGCCACATTGTGTGTGTGTGTGTGCACAATGAAATCAGATTGCATGCTCAACCCTACGTGTTTCGTCAAAACTGACATCAGCAGGGGACCTAAAACACTGCTGTTTCATTGCATGTCTTTGTGAGTATATGCTATGCATGGTTTGTCTTTTTCCTGATTGGGCCATGATTCATGTTGATGTTTTAGAGCCATTCTGAATAGTAAAGAGCCTGTTTGTTGAATCCACCTACCTTTCCGCCTATTATACTTTACCCTGTGATAAGGAGCAATTCCATTCTCATCCTGTGGTAAACAGCATATGATCTATAGTGGTGGTGGATAAGAGTGTCATCTTGCTGCATCATATATGGTGTTTTTGAAAGCTGTTAATTTGAAGCAAATAATTTCCTTACTATTTATGTTGGACTATTTATGTACAAAGGACATTAGTTTCACCGTGTTGCACATTTTTGGGTTTGATATATATAGGTGTATGTATATTATCATTTGATATCTGTTTGTGGATATTTGTGGGGGCTGCTGTCCCTTTGTTATATACAATATTTAGAAATAATGTAGCCTTTATATAAAAATTTATAAAAATGGGAAAATCTAGTCAGATTTGGTTAAGTGGTTTTGTCAGCCATTTTTTGTAGCAGCTTATAAAACAGAGACATCAAGGCCAGCAAATACTAATGTCTGTTATTTAGTGCAGAATGACAAGTTCTAGAGTGGGATGTGTAATATGCATTTATTTTAGGTAAAATTATAAACGAATACTTAATAATAGGTGAAATTACATTGAAAATGAAATTGAAATGCACGTTAATATAAAATGATCATCTTTAGTGATAGGGCCAGATTTACTATATGGCACACCAGGCACTTGCCTTTAAGCGGCATCTTACAAGGGGTATCTGAAATTGTCAGGTATCAGCTGTCAAAATGGCAGCTGAGTCCTGATATGTGGTGCAGGAAAGGTTCTATGTTACAAACCTGCTGTTTTGTTTAAAGTACTTATGAAAGAGTGCTGTCAGTGCGACCTTAGCACTAGAGGTATGCACTTCTGCTGACCCAATTAGGAGTTAAACATGTAATACAAGTACTGCTTCACTAAGATGAACCATGAGCAGAGTGCAGAAACCCATCAAAAAGTATTTCCCCTGCTGACTTGACTACAGCAGGTTAATCCAAACTTGTCAAACAAAGGGTCAGTTTACTGTCCTTCAGACTTTAGGGAGGCCAAATTGTGGACAATGAAGGTAGAAAATGTATCTGGTCCAGCATCAGTGAGAATAAATATGGCCAGTTGGTGGTCAGTAGGAGGAGAAGTAGTGCCCTAATATTGGTGTTAATTGGAGGAATAGTGGCCCCATCATTGTTGTCAGTGGGAGAAACAGTACCCCATCACTGGTATCAGTGGAAGAAATTGTGATCCATTATTGGTTTGGGTGGAAGTAATAGTGCCCCATCACTGATACTAATAGGAGGAATAGTGTCCCATCATTGGTAATGTATTAGTGGGAAGAATAGTGTCCCATCATTAGTGTTAGTGGCAGGTATTATGCACCACTGTTGATATCAGTGGGAGGAATAGTGCCAAAGGGCCAGATAAAGGCTAGCAAATGGCCCCAGTTTGGAGACCACTGGACTCCAGTAACCTGAAATCTGATTAGTTGATTCTGGTCAGTAAACTATGCACCTTACTATTTATTTTTTACGAACCTATATAGTAGCCTAAAAACGAATTAGCATTACAAATAGGCACTTTAGTGTCACACCTCTGTTAAGGTAGATACAAAAACTATAGAGGGTATAGACCACCAACTATGACAACAGTACCCAAAGAAAGGGAATTTACTAGTAATTTCAATCTGTACATGGATCAAACAAAAGTACCTGAACATTTGGATATAGGGGAGAAAAACCCAAACAACCCTCAAATAGGGAGTAAAACACAGGGAGGGCCCCAGACCATGGGGCAGGGCACCAAGAAAACACCACATAAACCACACAGAGATGTTGAACGGACACTATATGGCTTATATATAGCTACATGATATCTATAGGTGTAAATAAAAGAGAAAGAAGATTGTCTATACTGTAAGTAAGGCCAGATCATTAACTATGTCTGTATTATCAAATAATAGATGCTCGAGGGATATTTTAGGATTTATTTTACCTGTAAGATCCAGAGTATAGCTTAAAGTTTGTATTGATCCAACCCGCCTTCCTAATACCTAGAGTCTACAAAATAGAAATCCAAGTGACATGCTGTTCCTAATTATAGACTCCGGTCAAGATTGTAAAATGGAGTCAATGTGGATGATAGTATAGCTATAAATAGCAGAGGTATATATCAAGGCTGCTTGCCCATGCATTATATAGTAGAATTAGTATAGTCAATAGTATAGCTACTATGTGTCAAAGATATATAACAAATCTGCATGCTAGTCCATTATATAATTAGGTCAATATGGACGGTAATATGGCTAAAAAATAGCAAAAGTATATATTCAAGCTGTATGCCAGTCCATTATATAGTTCGGATAAGTATGGAAGGTAATATAACTATAAATGGTAAAAGGTATATATCAAGGCTGCATGCCAATACATTATATGATAAGATCAATATAAACGGTAATATAGCTATGGCAAATTTATATATCAAGATTACATGCCAATGTTCAGCTAATTTTGTTGGATCCGTGTACAGATTGAGTTCACTAGTAAATTCCCTTTTTTTGGGTACTGTTGAAATAATAATTTACATGTATACTTTTGTATTTAGTGAATGTACCTTCACTCCACTAATGAACTCCTAATGAAGTGAATCTTTATCCAAGAAATGTGTCGAGTGTGTTGGAGCTCTCTGTACCAGTAATTTTGTCATAATCGACACTGAACAGCATCTTGTATAATCTAACTTGGGCATCAAAGGTTAGGAAAGGTTTTTTTGTATGGCTAATATGCCTTTTATTAATGTTGTTTTTTTTAATGAATGAAATTCTGTAAAAAACTTTGTAAATTTTAAGAACGCTTTTAGTTGTGCCTTTAAAGTCCCACCATAGTTGGGGGTCTATACCCTCTATAGTTTTTGTATCAGCCCAAAAACTAAAATGTGGATACTAAAACAAATGTCACTGAGAATTTGAAATTGTTTAATGGGCATCTGATTACCTGGAAAATGTTGAAATATACATTTTAAAGAAAACAAGCGCCACATGATAACATGAGTTTAACTTGAGGGGAAAAACAGTTTAAAAGTTTTTTATTTGTATTTACTGTAATTTCTGAAACTGAACAATATTGCATGTACTGTAGACTGTACAAAAGTATGTGTAGCAAAGGACTTGTTTAAGGGCACATTTACAAAAATGTGGTAATACTAAATGCAAACAGTAAAAAAAAAAAAAAAAAAAGAATTGATTAATTTATGAAGATAAAATAAAAAAAACATACATATGACCATGTCTGTATATTATGGACAGAATTGACATATCCATTATACAAGGTGCTTGTTAAAGGATGGAAAAATCCATATAAGAAACTGAATGAAATTCAAACGCATTTGTTTTCCTCAGGAGCACATGTGGACACGAGCATCCTAATCAATCTTAATCCTTTAAACTGCAATTCTTGTAAATTGTATTGAATGTCTTGCTGGTACCCAAAAACCTACTCCATAGAAGCCCTGGTTTCTATGCACTGCGCTGATGATGGCCAACACACCTGAACAGCTGTTTACAGTTTGTAATATTTTGCTATATCTGTGCCATAATTCGGTCCTGGATGTTCAGATGTACCTGGGGAAAGCAATGATTTTGGACTGGAATTCTGGGTTATAGCCAAATTATGAATCAATTACAAACCATAGCTAGGGACCTTTATCTTCCTTTGAAGCCTCTAGATCCTTGTTTAGGTTTTCATAATATATAAACATCTGTTGATTAATTATAATCAATCAAACACGTTTCCACAGTAGGGGATCTGGGGGTGAAAGTCTTCATTTAAAAACATTTCCATACATGTAGCAAGGTCCATAAAGACAATGATAAGTGAGTTTGGGGTGGAGGAACTTGACTGACCTGCACAGAGTCCTGACCTCCACCCAATAGAACACCCTAGGGATGAATTGGACCAGAGACTGCGAGCCAGGCCTTCTCGTCTACATCAGTGCCTGACCTCACAAATGCGCTTCTGGAAGAATGGTCAAACATTGCCAAAGAAACACTCCTAAACCTTGGGACCAGCCTTCCCTGAAGAGTTGAAGCTGTTATAGCAGCAAAGGGTGGACCAAATCAATATTGAACCCTACGGACTAAGACTGGGGTGCTATTAAAGGCAGGTGTCCCAATACTTTTGACAATATAGTGTATATTAGATGTGCCCTCTCCAACAAAAAATATACATGCAAGGGAATTCTTTATATGATTAACAGCTCAGGATGCTCTCCTTTCTAGGAGACCAAGAGTAAAGATCCCAACATCATAAGCTCTGGGGGGTGGCCTTACTCAGGGATATAACTACAGATCATGGGGTCCCATAACAACATTTTAATAGGGCTAAGGAGACACTCTAGGGTTTTATCAGCCTGAGGAAGATTATATTAGGCATACAGTGTTCATTTAGGAACAGGCTAAGGCCACAGCAGAAGTTCTGAGGGAAATAAATCTACAAAGCTATGACAGCTAAACAATTGCTATATACTGCACAAAAGCAAGAGGGGTCTGTAAATGGCAATGACAACTTGCAATGATCCTGAAGACCCCTACTGTGCGTCTGACATCAGTTGTTTCAGGTAGGAGACTCAGGAGAAGGTGTCATCATCAACAACGACCTCTCCTACCCTTAATGAAACTGTACTGGATCTATATTATCTTCACATGCAGACATTCTGGCTATAAACGAATAGATTTAGAACAAACGTTCATATGAACAATGTACAAAAACACATAATACATTTGAAGACTTGATGAATGTTATTTGAAAGTACTTAAAAATTTTGTCTGCTTTTAACACTCTATTTTGGAATTAACAGACTTTTTAGTGTGTGACCAGCTTAAAGAGGTTGCAAAGCCACTTTGTTCTCTTCATACACTTCCTGTGTTTGCTTACATTATGTGCCCCATTGTATGTGCTTTATAAAAAAAAAACCAAAATGCAGTTTTATATACCTATTTTCAGAGCACTACTCGGCACTCACATGACTGCCTGCGGCTCTCCTCTCCAAATCTGACAACTAGAGTGGGAGGGGCTGAGAATCCCCCACTGACATCGGCCGAGAGGAGAGGAGAGCAGTGGGTGGTCACGTGAGTGCCAAGCAGCGCTCTAAAATTAGGTATATAAAACTGCATTTTTTTATATAGAACATACACTGGTGCACATAACATTATCTAACACAGGGGATTGTATGAAAATAACCAAGTCATCTTAGCAGCAGGGGCGGGCACTGACACAAGCTGACAGGCGGGGGGGGTTAGGACAAAGGAGAGACAGTGGGATGACAGAGGCACGCAAACTGAGCACAGTATTAGGGCTCAGGAGCCATGATAAGCACGGCCAGTTTACAGAGGCGAGGGTAGTACCAGGCAGGATTAGCCAGGTATTTTAGGGGATAGAAATGGCCACATTACACAGCACAATCACTGTGCTGTGTAACTCGCTTTAGGAACAGGAACATTTTTTTTTATTTTTAGGGTTACAACTACTTTAATAGTGCCCCCTTCCACCTCCAGGCCCCATAGCAGCCAAGTGCGCTGATATGGATACAGTTTCGCCATTGGCCTTACTTTTTTGTCTTTATTTATTTATTACTGTTACTTATATAGTGCCTATAATTTACGCAGCACTTTGAATATATATTGACCATTAACATTAGTCCCTGCCCTCAAGGAGTTTACAATCTAAGGTCCCTAACTCACATTCATACATACACGTGCTAGGGCCAATTTAGACAGGAGCCAATCAACCTACCAGCATGTCTTTGGAGTGTGAAAGGAAACTGGAGTACCTGGAGAAAACCCACCCAGGCAAGGGAGAACGTGCAAACTCCAGGCATCTCCACAATCACATAAAAAGTCTGGTAGTGATCCAGTCAGCCTCTATTGTTTATATGATATTACCCTTAAATGTCCACTTTGAGGTAAGAAAATACATTATTGCAAGGAATCAATCGGGATTTGAACCTGGCTGTATCTTTTCCCTTTTCAGCTGTAGCTGTCTTTAGCAAAAGCATATTACACAGAAGCCTCTACTGAATATGAAACGTAAATGGCAGTTGTTACTTCCTCTACATTAGACACACAGAGTTAATGTTTTTGGGTTAGTAGGTAAAGTAGGACTCTTGAGAGGGGTCTGTACAAATATTTCTAGCTTCAGCGCAGTCACTCCTAAATGATCCGCCACTCCTAGTTATAAATTATTTACATTTGTTTGTTTTACATTAATCATTTATGCATTATTGGATGTTTAACAAGCTTGGGAATTTTATTTAAAGGCCAATTGAGCTTTCAGTTTAATCAGCTAAATACAAAAACAAAAGGTGTGAAAATTCCGGTAGTTAATTTCCTTTAGAAAGCAGCCACAACTTAGAGTAGAAAAGCCTGCCTTCTGCCAGCATGCTGCAGAGAAGGATTATTGCTCTTTATATGAAAGCAGTGGTCTCTCTGCAAAGATGTGAAATGAATCCTAAGTAAGCACTAGAGTTCTCCAATGCAGCAGGGGGCTTAGGCTTATCTATAAGTCTTCGCCATTCCTTAGGAACCTCCATGGAGAGAGGGCGCTCCCTCTGCTAACTGGAGCCCTTTTTGTTTTTTGTTTCTTTTTGGCTGTTTCATCAATACCTTTTTGGCTTTGGCTGCAATACTCCCACTTGTCATCTTGAGCCTTATCTTTCACTCTGGATGTCCTTTGAAAGGAAGGATTTGGTTATCGCCTTTCATCTTGGGTTTCTTTTTCTTTGTCTTCCGCGGCCCTACAGGAGGATATGGGATCAATCCGGTTTATGATGACCTGGAGTCTTTTTCCTTTGGGACAATTTTCTTTCCAGTTAAACACTTATATATGGTCTTCTTGGAGGAAGGATTTCTTGGATTCTCTCCCCTGTGAATTGGGAATAGTCCCTGATGAAGAATAGAACTACAAGTTCAGATTATGTTTGAAACGCGTTGGATCTTCCCTCTACTAAGGGGCTTTGCACTATGATGTGTTTACTGTTTATGCTAGGAGTTCTGTTGCTCCAATATTTTTAACATATGTCCTTTGTTATGCAATTTGTTCAATAAAATTTATGAATTTTACATATTATCCCTTTTTTTTCTATTGCCCACAAAATCCCACTCAGAGGAGAAATCTTTTTTAACTAATATCTATAAGTCTGCGGCTTGTCAGACCTTTTCATAGAGAACACTGCTTCCACACAGACACTCAGAGGACAAGCTTTTCTTCTCCGGAGTGTTTTAAGACTTTCAACACTTTCTTGTTTTGATGCCCCTGGAATGTATTTATGTGATTTAAACCAAAGTTCAGTTGGGCTTTAGAAGTTATTAAGTGATGTTGTAGGATATGAAGCCTGTTTCCATTTGGAAGTAAGTACCATCACCATTTTTTCCTACAAAAAAATTCCAGAACATGTATATTGCAACATACCGAGGTATTTATTGTTGTATAGAGAAAAACTGCAGATCTACTTCAATGTACAGCCAGACAAGGTTATTGCTTGAGGGAAAACCTGTCTTTGTAGTCACGATGGGGTCATTTTCTTTTTTCATGTGTTCAAAAACCTTACCAATAAAGAAGGATTAGGGCCTCATGATCGTGGCCCCATAAAAGTCCCACCTAACAGCTTGTAAAAGTCACCTTTATTCTGCAAATTAAATATACCACAGAATTACACCTCTTAAAGAAGCCTAGATTTAGGGCTGTTTGGGGTACTTAGTGCCATTTTTGATATAAGAGACGACTTCCCCGAGAAAAAAAGCTGCAAAAAATCCAGCTCTTAGAGTCTTCTTTTATTTTCCGAATTAACGCTTTTATTTTTGCTGCTGGTTGACATTTACCAGAACCCAGTGTGATTTAGTAACCTTGAGCATACTGTGCACTTTAATTTGTCAATTTGGGAAATTAATTTGTGGAAGAATGAGTCGAAGTCAGAGGTCAGGCAGTTGGACTGCAGACCTGCTGACAGGTTGACTGTCTGTGGGGGGCTAATGAGAACACACCACCAAGTGAACGGAACAAAGGCAGACAGATTACACTGCCCGTTTGTTGACTGGAATCAATAACATAAGGCAGTTGTGGATGCATTTCTGCTGTAGTCCTGACCCATGCTGCTAAAGCAACCATTCAGATCTCCTTCTGGACAGAACACTCCTATTGACTTTGTGTCATGAAAAAAAAAGGCAGTTAAAACTTGTTCTGAAGTACATGTCTTCCATATACTGCTGGCTGTGTTTGAAGTAAAGAACAATGCTGTCGAGTTGTATCATTAATAGGGTATTTCCACATACATACAGTACATGTGAAAACATACTCCTTTGATGAGTATTATTATACTGTATGCAGTACATATGTATTACTATACTTGTGCCAATTTGCTATTTTCAGTTACATCATACTTTATGGTTACAGTTTGCTAGGATAAAAAAAAAAAAATAATAGTAATAATATATATACAGTATCTCACAAAGGTGAGTACACCCCTCACATTTTTGTAAATATTTTATTATGTTTTTCATGTGACAACACTGAAGAAATGACACTTTGCTACAATGTAAAGTAGTAAGTGTACAGCTTATATAACAGTGTACATTTGCTGTCCCCTTAAAATAACTCAACACACAGCCATTAATGTCTAAACCACTGGCAACAAAAGTGAGTTTACCCCTAAGTGAAAATGTCCAAATTGGGCCCAATTAGCCATTTTCCCTTCCCAGTGTCATGTGACTGGTTAGTGTTACAAGGTCTCAGGTGTGAATGGGGAGCAGGTGTGTTAAATTTGGTGTTATCACTCTCACTCTTTCATACTGGTCACTGGAAGTTCAACATGGCACCTCATGGCAAAGAACTCTCTGAGGATCTGAAAAAAAGAATTGCTGCTCTATATAAAGATTGCCTAGGCTATAGGAAGATTGCCAAGACCCTGAACCTGAGCTGCAGCACGGTGGCTAAGACCATACAGCAGTTTAACAGGACAGGTTCCACTGAGAACAGTTCTCACCACGGTCGACCAAAGCAGTTGAGTGGCATCATATCCAGAGCATGTCTTTGGGAAAATAGACGTATGACTGCTGCCAGTATTGCTGCAGAGGTTGAAGGGGCGGGGGGCCAGCCTGTCTGTGCTCAGACCATACGCACACACACTGCATCATATTGGTCTGGTCTGCATGGCTGTTGTGCCAGAAGGAAGCCTTTTCTAAAGATGATGCCCACAAACAGTTTGCTGAAGGCAAGCAGACTAAGGACATGAATTTCTGGAACCATGTCCTGTGGTCTGATGAGACCAAGATAAACATATTTGGTTCAGATGGTGTCAAGGGTGTGTGGCGGCAACCAGGTGAGGAGTATGTCTTACCTACAGTCAAGCATGGTGGTGGGAGTGTCATGGTCTGGGGCTCCATGAGTGCTGCCGACACTGGGGAGCTACAGTTCATTGCGGGAACCATGATTGCCAACATGTACTGTGACATACTGAAGCAGAGCATGATCCCCTCCCTTCGGGAACTGGGCCGCAGGGCAGTATTCCAACATGAATAACAACCCAAAATACACCTCCAAGACAACCACTGCATTGCTAAGGAAGCTGAGGGTAAAGGTGATGGACTGGCCAAGCATGTCTCCAGACCTAAACCCTATTGAGCATCTGTGGGGCATCCTCAAACATAAGTTGGAGGAGCGCAAGGTCTCTAACATCCACCAGCTCTGTGATGTCGTCATGGAGGTGTGGAGGACTCTAGAGGCAACTTGTGAAGCTCTGGTAAAATCCATGCCCAAGAGGGTTAAGGCAGTGCTGGAAAATAATGGTGTCCACACAAAATACTGACACTTTGGGTCCAATTTTGACATTGGGGTGTACTCACTTTTGTTGCCAGTGGTTTAGACATTAATGGCTGTGTGTTGAGTTATTTTGAGGGGAAAGCAAATGTACACTAGGAATGTACAGCATTAGGTACATTAGGTAAATTAACAGAAGAGAAATACAAATCAAATTAATATTTGCTGTGACCACTCTTTGGCTTCAAACCAGCATCAATTCCTCTGGGTACACACAGAGTTTGTGCATTCAGTTTGAACTCAGCAGGTAGGTTGTTCCAAACATCCTGGAGAACTAACCACAGATCTTCTGTAGCGATAGCCTGCCTCAAATCCTTCTGTATCTTTGTATCTTCATGTTATCCCAGACAGACTCAATGATGTTGCGATCAGAGCTCTGTGGGGGTCAAACTATCACTTCCCAGATGGATAAGTATCTGCCTTTATTTCTCAGCATGGAGGACACTATGATCCTCAACAAATCTCCAACACCACTTGCAGAAATGCAACCCCAAACTTGCAAAAAACCTCCACCATGCTTCACCGTTGCCTGCAGACACTCATTATTTTATTTCACCGCTGTACAGCACTTCTGCGAACAAGCTGTCTCCTGCTACAGCCAAATATTTAAAATGTTGAATTATCAGTCCAAAGCATCTGCTGCCATTTCTCTGCACCCCAGTTCCCATGTTTTCATGCATAGTTGAGTCACTTAGCCTTGTTTCCTCGTCCTAGGCACGAAAACATAGGAAATGGGGTGCTAAAATATGGCTGCAGCACCTGAAACCATATGGAGCCCAGAACCCTTGTACAGAAGTAGAGCATTGATTGGATCCTATCTGTAGTGTCTGAGCATAGTATCCAGTGCCCGGAGGGCCACATTACAGGCTAGCCCTGCAACCTATTCCTGGCAGGGTCTGTGTATAACAAATATATCTGTCAATGAATTCAGAATGATCTCATAGGTGCCTTGAAATGTTGTTAAATTGATGCCATTGGCACAAGCCCAAAACCTGTCAACACAGGTCCATAAAAAGATAAGAGGTGTTTTCATTAATAAGAGATTACATTACAAAGTTCTAAATGGCACAGAACACTTCTTTCTAAAAATGAAAGTATATTTTTTTGTTTTAGTTTTCCTTTTTAACAAAAAAAAAAAAAAAACAATTTACATCAACAGTTAGTTTTGGGCTACAATGTATCATATTGTGACCCAAGAAGACAAAATGTTAGGTGCCGCTCAGGTAGAGGTAAAGTCCAACTAGACTGCTGTGAGTGCAGGCAGGGACAAGAAGCTTGTCCTAGCTCCAGGCTGCAGCAATGTTAAAGGATTAGATCCATAAGCTGCTCATCCTGAAGCAGACCCATGTGCATGAAGTGAGATAAATGGCAGCCTCAACCAGGCCACGCCCCCAATGCATCATGGGAATCATGATTAAGGGGCGGAGTGAAATCAGTTGGTGGCTTGCCTGGCTGGAACCTGGGCTTAGACTGCCATTCATCTCACTTGTCTTGTCTCACTTGTCATTGTCTGCTGGACACCTTTTTAATTAATAATTACATAATCATCTGTAGTTGAATTATTGTTAATTAGGATTTTGTTGTCTAAAATTTAGCTTTGCTCTTAAGTCCTTCATTGGGGTGTATTCATTTCTACAACATGGTCTTGAATACATTTGTTAGGAAAAAATACTTTTTTGTGTGTGCAAATTAACAAATCGTGGTTGCAATCAATAGCCTGCATTTGTGGGAGTATTTTGTAGTATAGTGGCCAAAAGAAAATGTTGTTTCTGAAAGGAAAGTAAAGTTTTTTCACAAATCTTGGGGTGTACTCATTTACGCTGAGCACTATATATATATATATATATATATATATATATATTTATATATATATATATATATACTGTACTGTTCAAAAGTCTTAGGCAGGTGTGAAGAAATGCTGTACATTAATTAGGAATGCTTTCAAAAATAGAAGTGTTTATTTTTATCAAGTAACAAAATGGAAAATAAATGAACAGACAAGAAGTCCAAATCAAATCAATATTTGCTGTGACCATCCTTTGGCCTAAAACCAGCAGCAATTCTTCTAGGTACACACAGAGCTTGTGCATTCAGTTTTTGAAGGAACTCAGCAGGTAGATTGTTCCAAACATCTTGGAGAACTAACCACAGATCTTCTGTAGATGAAGAATGCCTCAAATCCTTCTGTATCCTCATGTAATCTTGGAGAGACTCAATGATGTTGCGATCAGGGCTCTGTGGGGGCCAAACCATCACTTCCCAGGCTCCTTGTTCCTCTTTACACTGAAGATATTTCCTAATTACATTGGCTGTATGTTGGGGGTCATTGTCCTGCTGCAAAATACTATTGGGGCCAATCAAATTCCTCCCTGAAGGTATGGCATGATGGATAAGTATTTCTCAGCATTGAGGACACTGTGATCCTCAACAAATCTCCATCACCACTTGCAGAAATGCAACCCCAAACTTGCAAATAATCTCCACCATGCTTCACCTTTGTTTGCAGACACTCATTATTTTATTTTACCGCTGTCCAGCACTTCCGCGAACAAGCTGCCTCCTGCTAGAGCCAAATATTTCACATTTTGAATCATCAGTCCAGAGAACCTGCTGCCATTTTTCTGCACCCCTGTTCCTATGTTTTCGTAAATTGTTGAGTCGCTTAGCCTTGTTTCCTTGTCCTAGGCACAAAAACATAGGAAATGGGGTGCTAAAAAAATGGCTGCAGCACCTGAAACCATATGGAGCCCAGAGCCCTTGTACAGAAGTAGAGCATTAATTGGATGGTATCTGTAGTGTCTGAGCATAGTATCCAGTGCCCAGAGGGCCACATTACAGGCTAGCCCTGCAACTTATTCCTGGCAGGGTCTGTGTACATCAAATTTATCTGTCAATGAATTCAGAATGATCTCAGAGGTGCCTCGAAATGTTGGTAAATTGATGCCATTGGCACATGCTCAAAACCTGTCAACACAGGTCCATAAAAAGATAAGAGGTGTTTTCATTAATAAGACATTCAATTAAAAAGTTCTAAATGGCACAGGACACTTTCTAAAAATGAGAGTAGATTTTTTTTGTTTTAGTTTCGCTTTTTACATCATTAGTTAGTTTTGTGCTACAATGTATCCCAATGACCCCACAAAGACAACATTTAGGTGCCACTCAGGTAGAGGTAAAGTCCAACTAGACTGCTGTGAGTGCAGGCAGGGGCAAGAAGCTTGTCCTAGCTCCAAGCTGCAGCAATGTCAAAGGAAAAAATCCATAAGCTGCTCATCATGAAGCAGACCCATGTGCATGAAGTGAGATAAATGGCAGCCTCAGCCAGGCCACGCCCCCAATGCATTTGGCTCCACCCCTTGGAGCTTAATCATGGGGATCATGATCAAGGGGCAGAGCGAAATGAGTTGGTGGCTTGCCTGGCTGGAGTCCGTGCTGAGGCTGCCATTCATCTCACTTCATGCACATGGGTCTGCATCATGATATTCGGTTTATGGATCTTTTATTTTGACAATGTATCATATTGATAACATATGGAGCCTCAACAATTGTTCTTGTTTGTGACTATGTCTACCACTATTTCAGTTCACTAAATTTTTTTTGCACAGATCTGGATGTTAAAATATTGATTATTTTGGTATTTTTATTTAAAAGTTTGTTCACTTAATCGCATTGGATTTTAACTCACAAAAGATCACTAGCACCTGCCTGACATTGACAATGAGTTTCTATGAGGTGTCTATTGAAGGGAGCAGGGAATGCAGCCAGAATAAAAAAATTATTCATAAGAAACGCGTGATTTCTGAGAAACAGGTTTCCAATAGTTGCTCATTTTGAGAGATTCCACAGCAATATAAATGTAACTTTTTATGAAAAAAAATGATAAGATAAAATATTAAACACATTTAAAATAATTAATTGCACTGTGTGAACTGATTCTAGTGTAAAACTATACTAATATTAGAATCCTAAAAAAATAAATAAATAAAATCTGTAGGCTGATAGATGGAAAATCTTCAGCCTATAGGCTCAGGCCTACTTTGCCTAATGGTTAATCCAGCCTTGAACTCTGCTGAGGTGCCAAAGAAAGAAAGGAAGAAATACACCACACCGTATTCCTAATTTGGAATACGTTTTTAAAGAACTCTCTAGGTTGTATATTTTTGGAGAACAACTGAACCTGCTGATGTGCATTTAAAAGGTTCAGTGCTATGAGCCCTTCATTACTCCTGGGTTTTTATGTCATGAATCTTCGTGCATGCTCCACTTGATTTTTCAAGTATAATCAATCCCCGAAGGTGAGGTAATAAAATATCTATTGCAGCCCACCTGCATGGCACTCCCCATAGTGAAAAGGAAAAACCTGAGCTGTAGTGCGATTTATTGCCCTCATAAATTTCTGAAAAAATAAACACAATTTCTTTAGCTTTGCACCAGGTTTTTTTCATTTTTGAGCAATTTAGAGCATTATGTCCAGAAGGCAAGCAGCTTCTTGTCAGCAATGTACAGAGAAACCATATGAAGTCGTCAGTCGGGTCTCTGGATAGATGGAAGTCATTAATAATTCAACCAACTTCAAGGTGTACAAAATTGAATTGTGATTTTAGCAAACTTATCGGTTCTACAGCCTAAATGTGCAATATCTGAAATAATACCGCAAGTGACCTGATAGAACCACTTTTATTACTTTTTAACCACTTGCCGACTACGTACATATACTGCGGCAAATCGGCTCTGTCCCACGAAATGACATAACTGTATGTAATTTTGCAGGATCGTTAGTGGGGGCACGTGCAGATTGGCTACAGGGGGACCAAATTAGCAAGTCCGGTGGCCGCGATTGCCGCTGGGCACCTGCGATCGCTCCCCGTGGAGACAGAACTGTTCTTTCAGTAATGAACACAGGGATCCTGTGTTCCTCTTATTTAGGAACACAGGTCTCTGTGTTCATTCAGTGAATACAACCCCACACAGTTAGAAAGCACACCCTATGGACACACATTTACCCTTTGATTGGCCCTGGTGGTACCCCATCCCTGCCAGTGTCATTAGTACAGTAACAGTGCATATTTTTAGCACTGATTACTGTAGTAATGTCACTGGTCCCCCAAAAGTGTCAAAAATGTCAGTTAGGTGTCCGCCGCAATGTCACAGTCCCGCTAAAAATCACTGATGGCCACCATTACTAGTAAAAAATAAATAAATAAATAAAAATGGCATAAATCTTTCTCCTAGTTTGTAGACGCGATAACTTTTGTGCAAACCAATCAATATCCACTTATCGTGATTTTTTTTTACCAAAAATATGTAGCAGAATACATATTGGCCTAAAATAATGAAAAAATTAGATGTTTAAATTTTTTTTTATTGTGAATGTTTTAGAACAGAAAGTAAACAATATTGTTTTTTTTTTAAGCCTGATTTTTTGTATATTGTAAATGATGATGTCCCGCCGAGTAAATAGATACTTAACATGTTACGGTTTAAAATTGCTCACACTCGTGGAATGGTGACAAACTATGGTATTAAAAATCTCCATAGGTGACGCTCTAAAAATTTTTAATGGTTACCAGTTTAGATATACAGAGGAGGTCTTTTTCTAGAATTATTGCTCTCGCTCTGGCGATTGTGGCGATACCTCACATGTGTGATTTGAACACAGTTTTCACTTGCGGGCGCGACTTATGTATGAGTTTTCTATTGTACACAAGTTCACGGGGACGGGGGCACTTTAAAAAAAAAATTTCCTATTTACTTTATTTCATTTTTATTTTTAACACTGTTTTTTTTTTTTTTTTTTAATCTGATCACTTTTATTTCTGTCACAAGCAATGTAAACATCCCTTGGGACAGTATAAGGTAGTGACAGGTACTCTTTATGGAGGGATCGGGGGTCTAAAAGACCCCAAACCCTTCCAACCAGCCGGCGGATGTGCCGCCTGGTTGCTCGGGTGTCCTGGTGGGACGGCACACCCGGGCAGAGCAGCAAAAGGCGGCGGGAGGGGGAAGGACGTCCCCTCTCGCTCGCTGGGATAACGGCCAAGTGGCTGCTGAGCCGCATCGGCTGTTATCTCCTGAAAGCCGACCGCCGGCTCTAAAAACGGTACTGGGTCGATGCTTGCAGCTGTAGGCATCATCCCGATACAACCACTTCTGCAAGCCGAAGTGCAGGTACGTCAGTTTGCGGGAAGTGGTAAATATGTCCCAGACTAACACATCCATATGGAGGATTATCACACTATATTACCAAAAGTATTGGGGCGCCTGCCTTTACACGCACATGAACTTTAATGACATCCCAGTCTTAGTCCGTAGGGTTCACTATTGAGTTGGCCCACCCTTTGCAGCTATAACAGCTTCAACTCTTCTGAGAAGGCTGTCTACAAGGTTTAGGAGTGTGTCTATGGGAATGTTTGACCATTCTTCCAAAAGCACATTTGTGAGTTCAGGCACTGATGTTGAAGAGAAAACCTGGCTCACCGTCTGCACTCTAATTCAGTGTTTCTCAACTCCGGTCCTCAGGGCACACTAACAGGCCAGATTTTAAGTATTATCTTGGGGAGATGCAGACTAGAATACTGCAATCACAGAGCAACAAATGATATCACCTGTGATGTATTTCGGTTTTCTTGCAAACCTTGCCTGTTAGTGTGCCCTTAGGACCGGAGTTGAAAAATACTGCTCTAATTCATCCCAAAGGTGTTTTATCGGGTTGAGGTCAGGACTCTGTGCAGGCCAATCAAGTTCCTCCACCTCAAACTTGCTCATCCAATCCCTGAAAAACAACCCACACACCAAATTGATTTGGACCAGTGCACAAAGCAAGGTCTATAAAGACATAAAGACATGGATGAGCGAGTTTGGGGTGGAGGAAATTGACTGGCCTGCACAGAGTCCTGACCTCAACCCGATAGAGCACCTTTGGGATGAATTAGAGGGGAGACTGCAAACCAGGCCTTCTCGTCTAACATTAGTGCCTGACCTCAAATTTTCCCTTCTGGAAGAATGGTCAAACATTCCCATAGACGCACTCCTAAACCTTGTGGACAGCCTTCCCAGTAGAGTTGAAGCTGCTATAGCTGCAAAGGGTGTGCCAACACAATATTGAACCCTACGGATTAAGACTGGGATGCCATTAAAGTTTATGTGCGTGTATTTTATTTTAAATTTGATAGTATGACATTCCTCTAATCAAATTAATTTAAAACAAACGTTAGAAGCTAGTTTTGACGTAACATCATATACAGATGTTTCTGTATAGCTTTCCAGGTCACCTGCAATCTTACATAGGGACATGTGATGACAAAGGTACAATTCAAACTACACTCTCCCCTGAGGAAAACCTCTTAAAATGTATACAGTCATTGTTTTGACGTTATATGATGCGATCATTTCCTTCTTCCTGGGAGGCAAATAGGAAATTCCTTAAAAAAATGAATCACCTTTACATTTTAAAAGAATGCATTAATATATTTTTACAGCGGGTCTACAGACTTAAAGAATAATTTCAGCTGTAATTTGTGAGTATAAAAACAATTACAGTTGATGCTTTGCTACCACTAGCTACAGTAAAAATACAATAGTGACAAAATGTGTAGTTACATAGCTTCTTCATGGCTGGCTGATGTTTAAAGGATCTCTGTATTTTTAAAATGAATTACCTCTTTTATTAAATCTAGGGATAGCACCTGTAACTTTGCAAACATAACTTTTTTCTGTGTCTTTTCACCGCCTGTAATTTGCAAGCCTTTATTACAAGGTCCAAGTCAGTGTGAACATTGCTCTGTTTAAAGCTGAATTCCAGGAATTCGGCCACTTCGTAAAAAAGTGAAGGCACACTGTGAGTTAAGGCTAAGAAGCTGTATTATATCTCCTGGGCTTATTACTAATATTTACATTTGACAGGTTTATTGCTCTGCTGGAGAGACACAGCTATACCTGCTGCGTCACTCTCCTGTCCATTCACAGAAGCCTTTGTATTTTTTGAATATTTTTTGAATATGTTCACATAATACCAAGGCTTTTGTGAATGGGAAGGAGGAGGGGAGGGGCAGGCATAGCAGCTGTGACTCTCCTGTTCAAGATGCATAGCTCAGAAAAATCAGTACAGTAATACAGCAATGTCCATCTTGCAGGAGTACTATAAAGCTGTCAGACATAAATAATAGAGCTAAGCCCAGGAGGTGTCATGCACCTTGCTGGACCTAACTCATAGTGTCCCTTCATTTTTTACAAAGGAGCTACATTCCTGGAATTCATCTTTAAAGCTTAACCAAAGTCAAAAAACAAGTTTCATATATGTTTCAAGTTTTTTTCTCCATTGTTTAATCCAATTTCTTTAAATGTTTGTGTACATTTAGTCCTCTTAAATATCTTGGAAACATTACAGAGAACCTCATGTGCATATATTACCTTTATTCCTGTGTCTAAACAAATTTTGCTCTCTCAATATCTCCCTTTGTAACCATCCGTTCAGATGCAGACTGCAGAGACTACAAGCATAAGTGATGACGATTCGACAAATAATGATTTAAAAAGCACATCTCGGTATACTATTAGACAAGTATGTTCCCCCTAGATGACCCCTGGATGGTGAAGACTTTAGCCGTGTTGTGCTCATCAGTTTCTTGATTTCTGTTAGACAAACAGGTCAAATAGAATATTCTTGAGCAACTAATGCCCAGGCTGTTTAGCTAAACCCTACACCAGGGTTCTTCAAACTACGGTCCTCCAGTTGTTTAGGAACTACAATTCCCATCAAGCCATGTCATGTCTGTGAATGTCAGAGTTTTACAATGCCTCATGGGATGTGTAGTTCCGCAAAACAGCTGGAGGGCCGTAGTTTGAGGATCCCTGCCCTACACCATCCGTTGGTCATCTCTGTTCCTGAAACATGTACATCTAAAGTCTGCCTATGGATGTGTTCTTTCACCATGGGTCTAAAGAAAAAGCAGTACAGTGACTGAGGGCACTGCAAGGCAAGGAATTATGGAGGAAGTAGTTTTGAAATCTACAGAAAGCTGATATATAACCCCCTCTTTCATTGGCTGTTATGAAGAGCTAAAAATATTTAAAAAAAACATCAGCTGTAGCTATAGGGCTGGACTTGAGATATGCACATATGTTCATAGCAAGGGAAAGTATTTCAACAATATTTCAACATGCTAATACAGCTTTTTGAGTCATGTTCCTAAATAATACTTACACTATATTACCAAAAACCTTTACATGCACATGAACATTAATGGCATCCCAGTCTTAGTCCGTAGGGTTCAATACTGAGTTGCCCCACCCATTGCAGCTATAACAGCTTCAACTCGTCTGGGAAGGCTGTCCACAAGGTTTAGGAGTGTGTCTATGGAAATGGGAAATGTTCGATCATTTTTCCAGAGGCACATTCGTGGGGTCGAGCACTGATGTGGACTTGAAGGCCAGGCTTGTACTCTCCGCTCTAATTCCTCCCAAAGGTGTTCTATCAGGTTGGGGTCAGGCAAGTCAAATTCCTCCACCCCAATCTTGCTTATCCATGGCTTTATGGACCTTGCTTTGTGCACTGGTCCAAATCATTTGGTAGAGGGGGAATTATGGTGTGGGGTTGTTTTTCAGGGGTTGGGCTTGGACCTTTTGCTCCAGTGAAGGGAACTCTTAAGGCGTCAGCATACCAAGACATTTTGGACAATTTCACAATCCCAACCTTGTGGGAACAGTTTGGGGTTGGCCCTTCCTGTTCCAACATGACTGCACAGTGCACACCAGTGCACAAAGCAAAGTCCATGAAGACATGGATAAGCAAGTTTAGGGTGGAGGAACTTGACTAGCCTGCATAGAGTCCTGACCTCAACCTGATAGAACACCTTTAGGATGAATTAGAGCAGAGACTGCGAGCAAGGCCTTCTCTCCGACATCAGTGCCTGACCTCACAAATGTTCTTCTGGAACAATGGTCAAACATTCCCATAGGCACACTCCTAAACCTTGTGGACAGCCTTCCCAGAAGAGTTGAAGCTGTTATAGCTGCAAAGGGTGGGCCAACTCAATATTGAACCTTTGCAAACTAAGACTAGAATGCATTTAAACTTCATGTGCGCATAAAGGCAGGCGCCCCATTACTTTTAGTAATATAGTGTATATTTTATTATAATAATGACATAGTATACACCTTTAAATGCACATTATGCTTTCCTTTGCCTGTAAGATCCAGACACGCAGGGAAGGAATGTGTCAGATATTACACTACATGTGCATTATGCTTTCTTTTGGCTGTATGATATAACATATAGCGAAGGGTGGGCAGAGCTAGGTAAAATGCATGCAGAGGCTCATTCCTTCTAGCAGCTTGTAATCCTTAGTGACGACATGAATGTGTTGCAGCATAGAAATCATTATTTATAGCTCCTGGAAGTTAATTTACTAAAGAAGTAAAAAGAAAAATGTTCATTTAGCGACATGAATGTCGCTTTCGTTTAGAGGATAAATTAAAGTTATGTTAAATTCCATCATATATTTATGTGCAAAGCAAAATTCTGTTTTTTTTTTCAATTTTTCTGTACATTGTTCAAAAATATTTTTCAAAGTTAAAGTGGAACTAAACTTCATCTCTGCATCACAAACTTAAAACAATATTTAATTATTGGGTTCATTTATTTTAATAAATGCAAACTCATCCATCCATCCTCCATGCTCCAGGTCTCCATGCTTTATATTGCTGACAAATCACTTTGGAAAACACCCCCAGCATGGTCATCTTGCATAAGGACATGTTATTCATGTAGCATTAACTTCCTAGAATCCATCTGCCCTTAGATCAGGAATGCAGGCACGAGGGTGTGCTTAGCTAATAAATTCCTCTTCCTCCTCCTCAGTCCGTAGACTCCTGGGATGTATGGCATCATTTCCCTAGGCCTGGAAAGCAGGAAAGAACTGAAGAAATTTAAAAAAAGGTTTGAGAGAAGTCAATACGATATACTTTCCTATCTATTTACTAAGACTAAGTATTAATGTATGTGATTGGTACATGCTATGAATCTATACTTCTTAGTTAAGAAAGCCACTTCTTCCATAGTTTCTTGCAGTGCCCTCAATCACTGCTCTGCTGTTTCTTTAGACCCATAGTGAAAGAACACATCCATAGGCAGCCTTTAGATGTATATGTTTCAGGAACAGAGCTGACCAATGGATGGTGTAGAGTTTAGCTATGCAGCCTGCTCATTAGTTGCTTTAGAAAGTTCTGTTTGATCTGTTTCTCGAACAAAAGTCAAGCAATTGATGAGCAAAACACAGCTAAAGTCTTCACCATCCAGGGGCCATCTAGGAAGAACATACTTGTCTAATAAGATGCCGAGATGTGCTTTTTGACTTGGGCTCATTATTTGTCATCACTTACGCTGAAAAGTATGTCCATGTACAGTAAAGTATGCACTATACCAATACTTGGTCGGGGCCTAATTTTGCATGAATTACTGCATCAACGCTGCATGGCATGGTGGCGATTAGCCTGTGGCACTGCTGAGGGGTTATGGAAGCCCAGGCTGCTTTGATAGTGGCCTCTTCAGCTCATTGGCATTGTTGGGTCTGGCGTCTCTCATCTTCCTCTTGACAATACCCCACAGAGTCTCTAGTTTAGGTCAGGTGAGTTTGCTGGCCAATCAAGCACAGTGATACCATGATCAATAAAACAGGTATTGGTACTTTTGGCAGTGTGGGCAGGTGCCAAGTCCTGCTGGAAAATTAAATCAGCATCTCCATAAAGCTGGTCAGTAGAGGGAGGCATGAAGTGCTCTCGATTTTTCTAGTAGAGGGCTGCGCTTACTTTGGACTTGAACACTGTGGACCAGCACCAGCAGATGACATGGTTCCCCAAGTTCCCCATGTGGGGTATTGTCAAGAGGAAGATGAGAAGCACCAGACCCAACAATGCAGACGAGCTAAAAGCCGCTATCAAAGCAACCTTGGCTTTCATTACACCTCAGCAGTGCCACAGGCTAATCCCCTCCATGCCTCGCCGCAGTGATGCAGTAATTCATGCAAAAGGAGCCCCAACCACGTATTGGGTGCATCCTATACTGTATATGGACAGTAAGCCAACATTTCTGTATTAAAAATCCTTTTTTTTATTGGCCTGATATAATTTTCTAGTTTTCTGAGATACTGAATTTTGTGTTACCATAATCATCAAAAATAAAAGAAAGAAAGAAAAAAAATAACTTTTTGATAATATTCTAATTTTATGAGATGCACCTGTATACAACTAACATGGAGAAGGTTGTTTTTGCATTTGTTACCAAATATGAAGTTGCACCTAAAATGTGTGTTATGTTTGGATACCTCAACGAAGGACCATAGCCGAGGCAAAATATTGGCTGGATGTTAAGTATTTAAAGCCAAAAATTAGAAGAATGTTTAAAAAAATGTACTGGCTTTTGATTGCATTTTATTACGTTTTTGCTGGAATAATAGAATGTGGAATCCTGAAGACGGGAGCTGTTCACATTTCCGTGACCTTACCCCCCTCTCATTGAAATGAAAACATGGGCAGGATACACACTCCTAAACCTGGACCAAAGCCCCCTTACATGTGCTTCAACTTTATCCAGATTAGTCCACCGGCTAGTAGTGGTTGGGCAGACTTGCACCTGTAACGCATTACTCATTTGGGAATGTAGGCAGGGCTAGGAAACAAGGGCACACCGAGAGATTCTGTGGCACAACAGGAAAAGTCTCCTGCACAGCAAGCTACATAAGCAGCCTGCTTTGCAGTACGTGTGTGGCTGCCAAGGCCTGTCAAATAGATCATAAATGCATTCTTTATGTTTTTTTGCTAATTATCTCCTAAAATTCTAGGCGACCGAAACTGAGCGGCAGAGACAAGTAGAAGGAAATGAGCTGTTCACACTGTCTAGGGGAAGCAAAGGAACAGGTCTTGCCAAGTCATAGCATTTACACATGCAAGGGAAATGACAGCTCACCCTGAATACCTCTACAGATTGGCAGTTCGCATGGTTCGAGGGGGAGAGTCAAAAGTTAAAATATAACATAATCTCTAGAAACAGCATAAATGTGCAAAACTGAACTGTGTACATTTCTGATTTTACTAGAGGGGATGCATGTAGACTAAAGGATAAAGTGCATGCATAGTAAAATATAGCCCCTGGCAAGATTTGTATAAACATTACTAATTTTCTTTGACATGTCTGAGCATCTGCTGGGCTTCCAATCACAAAACCCCGATAAAGATTCTAAGGACATTTTCACACATTTTCTAGATTACCGAAAAAATGGTGATTTCAGTATATAGCTTCTTGAACGCTATCAAAGTTTCTTATGTTGTTTACTGGTCTGATAAGATAATGAGCGCTTTATGGCAGGATTCACGCCAAAATGGCAGGATTGGTGCAAGTTTATTACTCCCTTTAACGCACATTAAAGTGCATTATATTAAAGTGTCACTAAACACACTTAATAAAAAACTATCAATAAATGGTGTATTACATACTGTTCATACTCACTCAGTCACTATGAGATTTGCTTTCTGTATTCTGCAAAAAACCTGGTTGATCCTGCTGCTCTCTAACTCCACCTTCTGTCTATGTCCCCAATCTAGCTAGGGATTTTGCATAGCAGCGTAGGAAGCTCTGCACATGCTCAGTTTTTAGTAAGTTTCTATGCTGATCATTTTACCTCTATCACATGTAGCGCTAACCCCGTAGGAGCCACCGATGAATATGGGTATCTCTCACCCTGCACGGCCAGGCAAATTAATTTTTCTCAGCCGCTGGAGTCAGAAATCAGTCCTTGCAGCTTTGTTTTTGTATTTTATTAGCAAGATTATACTTGGATAGGGATAGGGTTTTTATGGGAGGCCCACTTGATCAACAAGGAATTTTTCAGGGACACAACTATATACATGTAGACTGTACATCCTGTATAGACTGTACTGTATAGACTGAACTGTATAGACTGTACTGTACATCCAGTATATATACACTTCTTCTCTTCTACCTCCAGCACAATCTTGCTTGTAGAGCTACATCTTCCAGGACCAGCTCACACTAACAAATTGATCTAAAAGGGACTCAGTCAGATCCAGAGCGAATATCCTTTGCCCCTTTGATAGTGGAGTAGAAAAAGAGGTCTTTAGTGCTTGGCTGTCCTATTCCTGTGGCAACTGGTCCCAGTACCTCCTCTTTAGGCACTGCCGGCCCGCCTCGCTGCAGTTGCCCCTTTCACTAGCCTTCCTGGCTACTTCTCCACAGTCCTCCCAGACTGAATCTGCATCCATCCCAGACTGCCTGCACCCAGTCCCTTCAGACATGCTTTTCGGTCCTCTGACTGTAACATTTACCAGCCCTCTTGGCTGACTTTCTCCCTGGAACATATGTGAAACCAGAGCGCTAAAAACCTCCAACACAGGGGATGGGTATGATGAGTCAATTAAAAAAGCAAGGAGAAGGGGGAGGGGGGGGGGAGGGGGAGGGAAAGGGACAAAAGCAAAACACTAAATAAAGCTGATGGAATAAATTTACTGTATTGTATGGGATCGACGTGTAGTCAGAAAGGAGTAGTCCATAAACACTGAGCCGCTCTTCCACAGACCAAGAGGAGATTCTGTTAGAGCAAAAAAACAAAAAGGAGAAGCGCTCTAAGTGTAGACAGTTTAATAATACATTAGAAGCAATGTGTGTAGTAACTCACAAGACATAAGTGAAAGTCAAGCTGTGTAACATCATCAGATCTTTAAAGCATCCTCTGGGGGGAGGGAGGTGGTGATGTCCAATCCAAAGCGCCGTCCGTGGCTGAGTAGATGTTTAATGGGAGGAAATAAAGCCGGCAGCCTCCCGCCTCAGTGTACGATGAGCGGTCAGATGGAAGTGACCGACGGCTGTGAGGTTCCGTGGATGGATGGACGCTCTCCCGTCACCAGGGGTGGTGAGTTCAAACAGCAAAGGAACGGCAGGCACGACGCGTTTCTGAGCATGCGCGGGGTCGATGTACCCGGCGCGCTCTTTCCTCAGGTGCTGGAGAGCCGTGGACTCTACAAGGTTTATATCTAGCTCAGTTAATTAGTGATTCACCGCAGCTGGAACAAAAGGGGAATGCCTCGGGATAAAAAGGATTTGGAACCAGAGCTGAAAGCAACCAGTTCATGGAAGGACAACAACTTTAAAATCAATTATACTTGAATGTACAGCATTAAAAACATAAACAATTAAAAGCATATGTTAAAGGTGGATTGTACTCGATTGGCTGGCCACAAATTCACATGTATGGGGCTGAAACAATAATTTCTCATAAGAATCAGATATATACCAAAAATGGATGATGGGAGATAATCAGTGATAATATTCAAAGTTAGACAAATGAGCATGAACTGATCATGACTCCTAAACATGATAATAAAGATAAAATTACAAATATATATGTACATGAAAAATCATGACTTTAATGAAATTATGAATGTTTTAGAGGTGAAATACACTCTAAAGCTATGGACACTAGGTATGTGGAAGGGGAAAAGGGGGACAAAAAACTTTGTGATATTAATGTATTTATGACTAATAGTCCAAGAAGACATCATGTAACATAATAAATTGTTATGACATGATGGAACATACATCAAGCAGCACAATACACAAAAAGTATCGTAAAGGATCTATATAAATCTATAACAACCTATAAATGTAAGGTATGTAAAAAAATATATAAATATATAAAAATATAAAAATATATAAAAATACACACATATATATATATATATATATATATATATATATATATACATATATATATATATATATATATATATAAAAAAAAAAAAAAAAATGTGAAAAAAAAAAAAAATGTGAATACATACATCTATGAGAAAACTATCTGGTTGAAAGGGTATAAACGGCTCAAATTAAAAGATCCATGTGTGTAGATGGATAAAGGAAAAAAGAAAACTAATAAAGGCAACATATCATACAAGGGACCCAAGTCTGTATGTGATTGTTGACAAATAGATATGTCAAAATGGAAGATGCATATATATATATATATTGTGAGGGATTAGCTCGGTGGCGGGTGTGGATGACCCCTTGGGGGGTGCGTTTTCCCAGAGAGGTAGCCGACAAGTGCTTGCAAACAAACAGTGTGGTTTATTAAAGGGTGTTTTCTTCACCAGGCTGTATGCAGCAAAACATCCAAAATAAAATAAAACAGAAAATAAATCCTTGCCTCTGTGGGCGGCTACCTTCTCACAACTGGAACCTGCCTAAGTGTCTGTCTCCAACCTACCGTCGGGCAGACTTCCTTGTCCTACAGTGGACACTCAATAGTCCTTTTATAATAGTTTCACAGGGCAACACAGTCCTTTTGTTTCTTTCACACAGAAACACTTCGTCTTCTCACCTTTGAGACGTATTCACCCTTGGTTACCGTCCCGGGCACACATCACTCCGGGGGGTCTTCTCCCAGGCCCACACATCCTGTCGGGAGGCACACGCTGACTGTCCTCCTGCTCCCAGCCCACATGGCTTCAGGATGCAGCTTCTGGAGGCAGCAAACAATAGGACTTTCTCTGAACAAATTATAGAGCCTTAACTCCCTCATTCTGAACAGGTGAAGGCCTTTCAACTTCCTGCTGGCTAGCTCTGTAGCCAACACCCTAAATTAATTAATGGACTTCTCAATCAGGTGGAAATGTATCTCCTTCCTGTGACTACATTCCCAGATTTAGCTGACTTCCTGTCACATACCCCCCCCTCTTGTTTCAACCCTAGGGTTGGGACACAGATTTCCAGGCACGCATGTGTCAAGCACTGCTGACTCACTGACAAGCCTCCTATTATCCTCAAGCTTCCGGATGAAACTGTTTTGTCATCTTCATTGACGGATTTCTCATAAATGCCAGACAGTTTGTCTCTCATCTCATATACACATTCTTCAACTGCATTTTTGGCATCATTTCGCTCCTTCTCGTTTCTGTCATCTTCATTGACAGCTTTCTCATAAATGTCAGACAGCTTGTCCCTCATAACCGTCTGTCCAATCCACCATGGAGGACCGTGATCCATAGGCAACTCAATTGGGCTAGTCTTAATGTCTTCAACATTCTTAAGACGCCTCTCTCTGCAATCCATAAATGTTTTCCACAAAACTTTGAGAACCTTTGCTTCACTAAGCTTTGTTCCAAGTAGGGACTCTTGACATCCCTCTGTGACTTGAGTTGCCTCTCCACACATCTGTACACAATCATTGACTCTCCGTTGCAAAAGGGAATGATCTTCCTTCTTGAGCTTTGCTTGCTCTAAGCTGCCGTGCAGAGGATTTTCCAATTGAGACAACAGGCTGTCACACATTTCTTCAAAGTGACCCCTGTTCCTTTTCCCAGAGATATCAATATCATTCAAACATTTCATATTCATAGGCAGATCTGAAGCATTTGCACTCATCAACTTCTTAAACTTTTCGCCCTCCTGAGCGAGTCGCAGTAAAGGCCTACTATTTGATTTGATATTGAGTTTATATTTCTTGCCAAACTCTTCACAGAAGTAGCCAACCAGAACATCATCAACTTTCCTTCCACCAACATCGGGGTTAAAGGCAACAACACAGTTGAACCCAGCGATCTGGGTGGTATCCATTATAGACCTCCTCTCTGCATCAGTGAAGAAGCATGGAACTGCAACACATTCTTTTACAGGTTTCTTCAATGCACTTTCTGCTGAACTATTTGACCGCTCAAGGTCACCTAGTTCTTTTTCTCTATCTGAATTCCACATGGAATGCATCTCAAGATCACGATCAAACTTCTGCCACCCGTCTTTCACCAGTTTCATTTTAGAAATATTCTCTGAAAGGCACTTGAAATTCATTTGCTTCACGTTTTCACCAACAGCCTTAGTTTTCTCCACTAGGTTTTCAGCCTGAACTGAGAAATCATCACATTTCTTACACAACTCCTTTATTTGCTGAAGTTCTAATGATACATTTTCCAATGCTTGAAGTTTTTGAAGGAACGGTTTATTCCAAAGGGGTGATTCAAGCCACGTGTCATCACATTTCTGAGGCTCACTCAGGACAGACCCCAAAACACTGATCCTTTTAAAAACTGCATCAGGCACACTATCCCCTCTTTGGGACAGATCCTCTGTTGCCTGGAATTCCTCTTCCAGTTCCTGCAACGGAATCTTCATCTCTTCTACTTGCTGTTCTAAGGCTCGCTTAGACTTTTCTAGCTCCTGAACTCTTTTCACAACATCATCCTTGGAGCTGACCAAATCTTCCATCTCTGTACACAGCTGTTTGTTAACTCTTTCTAGTTTAACATTACACTCTAGAGCTTCCTCCAAAGAGCGAGCCAAGAACAGGGCTTTGCTCTCGTTATCACGCGCCTCCGTTTTTGCACGGTCGCGTTCTTCTGCATATTTTGCAGACACAGTTTTCTCCTCACCAAGCATCTGATCAAACTTCTTTTTCACATCTTCAACACACTCTAATGAACCAACGCTTTCTTCCATGCGTTTTTTCATATCCGCTATCTGAGCTTGCAATGTTGCGACTTGCTCTGATAGGTTTTTCTTTGCTTCCGCCTCCTCTTTTAATTGTTCCAGGAAGCCATTTTTCTCATCTTCCATTTGTTTGAGCTTTGTGCTAAAACTCAGCCTTTTACACCTCTCTTCCTGTAAGAGTTCCTGCGTGTCTTGCAGCTGCGATTCCAAGATAGAAAAATCTTCCGCAATTTCTCTAGATTTGCTGTCTGCTTGAGAAAGCTGATTTGTAACATTGTCCAGCTCAACCTGCAGTCGGTTTGCCTTCTCTGACAGCTTAGCACACAATCGGTCACCTTCTGACACCTTCACTTGCGATTCCAGAAGCTGTGCCTCTACTTTTTCCCTCTTATGTTCACAATCTCCTTTTCCCTGCATAAGAGCCTTCACCTCATTGGCTAGTTTCTGGGAATGAGACTGTAATTCTGCCACACAGGCTTCTTTCTCCTTTAACTGCTGCTGGAAACGTTGGGCTTCACCTTTCCAACTTTCACAGTCTGCACGTAATTCATCTACCACATTGCTCAAAGTGGTGAGCTCATACACAGTACTCAGTAATTTAGCCTCTCTTTCACTTTTCTCATTGTCGCTGAGAGACAATGTCGTTTTCAGAGCGACATTCTGTTCCTGCGACTCCTGCAGGTCTATTTTTGTAACTTCCAAACACTGAAGACTTTTTTCCAGCTGATTACGCAACTCCAACATATCAACCATACTTTGCTTCTGCAAAGTCTGAATTTCACTTTCCTTTTCCATGAGGATGGTATCTTTCTCCATTATAGTCTCTCTGCGTTTTTGCAACTCGACCAAAAGAAGAGCAGTGGATTCTTCCCACTGTGACACATGAGACTTGAGTAGTTCATTCGTTTCCTGCAAGTTTCTATGCTCCATTTTAAGCAATTCCAAGGCTTGTTCCTTTTCTTCCATTTTCCGTTGCAAGGCATCCAACTCAGCCCTGCACACATACTCGGTTTCTTCCAAACCGATGGCCTCCATTGGCTGCTGGCGTCTCTGTTTCCAGCCTGCCATGCTCTCTTGGTGATCCTTTTGTTGAGCTGCAAAGCTCCGCTGTTTCAGCATCTCCCCCATTTTGAGCTTACTTTTCATCTGAGCACACTGCGTCTCCATAGCAGTTTCATCAGTGTTGCTAGGGACAACAACCTTCCTCTTTAGTAGACTCTCTTTAGGCATGGATGGGGCTGGTTCAGACGGCAACATCCCCTCCATCCATAGAATCCGGTCTCTCATTTCATCTATCTTTGCATTCTTCAGGCGTTTTGAACGCCCCATCTTCAATAACTCCACAAACAAATTTTTCACAGTCCAGCAAAAAATTTTCAGACCACTGTCTCTTCAACACATGTAGTTTTTCTCTCTCTTGCGGGATCTCTTTTCCTGCGCACACAGTTTGTGCAGTCACTTGCACCAGACACAACAAAGTTCATCAAATAATTTTGAGACCGCTGTCTCTTTAAAACACTTTTTTTTTTTTTTTTTCTGTCAGGATCTTCTCTCCTGCACACATAGATTGTGCAATCTCATGCACCAGATAAAGTTCATCAAACATTTGCACTTCCTTGCAGGGATCTTGCTGCTTCTGCCCACTGCATACCTCCACCATATGTGAGGGATTAGCTCGGTGGCGGGTGTGGATGACCCCTTGGGGGGTGCGTTTTCCCAGAGAGGTAGCCGACAAGTGCTTGCAAACAAACAGTGTGGTTTATTAAAGGGTGTTTTCTTCACCAGGCTGTATGCAGCAAAACATCCAAAATAAAATAAAACAGAAAATAAATCCTTGCCTCTGTGGGCGGCTACCTTCTCACAACTGGAACCTGCCTAAGTGTCTGTCTCCAACCTACCGTCGGGCAGACTTCCTTGTCCTACAGTGGACACTCAATAGTCCTTTTATAATAGTTTCACAGGGCAACACAGTCCTTTTGTTTCTTTCACACAGAAACACTTCGTCTTCTCACCTTTGAGACGTATTCACCCTTGGTTACCGTCCCGGGCACACATCACTCCGGGGGGTCTTCTCCCAGGCCCACACATCCTGTCGGGAGGCACACGCTGACTGTCCTCCTGCTCCCAGCCCACATGGCTTCAGGATGCAGCTTCTGGAGGCAGCAAACAATAGGACTTTCTCTGAACAAATTATAGAGCCTTAACTCCCTCATTCTGAACAGGTGAAGGCCTTTCAACTTCCTGCTGGCTAGCTCTGTAGCCAACACCCTAAATTAATTAATGGACTTCTCAATCAGGTGGAAATGTATCTCCTTCCTGTGACTACATTCCCAGATTTAGCTGACTTCCTGTCACAATATATATAAGGTGATTTAAAAAAGGGGGGGGGGGAAAGAGAATAACCTATTGTGCTATTTGGGACAAAAGAGGAAGAGGAGGAAGAAAGGAACCTCAATTATAGAATAGTGTGTACATCTAGTTCCTCGTTCAATCCTCGAGGGGCGAGAACGTCTAGAGTGTATATCCAAAAGGTTTCACGCATACATAATTTGGAAAAACGTTCTCCTTCTGGCAAATCTTTCGAAATGGATTCAATGACCCAAATTTCAAGTCCCTCAGTCGATTTTCCATGGACTTCTGAGAAGTGTCGCGGGACACTATGAAGGTCACTCCCACCTTCAATGAGACGGCGGTGTTTTCCAAACCGCTGTCTTACCGGTCTGATGGTGCGACCCACATAAAGAAACTGACACGGGCATATTAAACAATAGACAACATACTCAGTAGAGCAGTTGTAGAAGTTATCCAAGACATAGGTTTTTCCATTATGTGTGAAGTCTTTTTGGCCATGTCTCACAAAGGTGCACATTTTGCATAGTTTTTTCTTGCATGCGTACATGCCTTTCAGAGGGATCATCCAGGGCAGGTGATTGGTAGCCTTGATGTTTTTCAATTTGCTTGGCGCAATCTTGTTTTTTAGAGTAGTGGCCCTCCTGTATGTCACTTTTGGTTTCTCTAAGATGACAGAATTGAGATGAGGGTCCTGTTTTAAAATGCCCCAATGTTTGGATAGAATTTTTTCCATTTTTTTGTAATGGCAATGGAACCTAGTGATAAAACGAACCGGATGTTGCTCATCTCTGGCTTTGAAGCTGGGGGGTTTCCCTGGAAGATAAGCTTCATAAGCTGAATTAACCAAGTCGTCGGGGTAGCCTTTTTCAGAAAATTTTTTCTTTAGATGTTCGCTTTGGGCTACATAATCCAAGTCCCTAGTGCAGTTCTGTCTCAATCGACAGAACTGACCTTTGGGTATATTATTTGTCCATTGAGGGTGATGGCAACTATTGTAATGAAGATAGGAGTTTCCGCTGGTGGGTTTATTGTAGTTTTTGGCATATATATGATGTGACTCATGTCCAAGTTCCAAATCTAGAAACGGCATGGAGTCTGGATGTGAAACGGAGGTGAAGGAAAGGCCTAGGGTGTTATTGTTGCAGTGGGAGACAAAATCGTCAATTTGGGAGGCGGAGCCATCCCAAATGACGATAATATCGTCTATGTACCGCCCAAAGAAAACAATGTGCTGGGCAAAAGGGTTATTCCGCCAGATGTATCTTAACTCCCAGAGACCCATGGTCAGATTTGCATAAGACGGAGCAAAATTAGCTCCCATAGCTGTCCCGTTTATCTGTAAATAAAAAGTGTCCTCAAACTGAAAATAATTATGTGTTAAACAAAATTGTGTTGCTTCCAAAATAAAAGACACTTGATCATGATGTAAGGAGGAGTCTTGGAGAAGAAAATGTTGTATGGCTTGTAAGCCTATATTGTGGGGAATGGAGGTATATAACGAACTAACGTCCAATGATAGCCAGGTATAACTATTTTCCCATCTATACGGAATGATTTGTTCTAATAAGTGACCTGAATCACGTATATAAGATTGTAAATTTTGGGCCAAAGGTTGCAGGAAGACGTCAATGAACTGTGAGAGGCCGCTGGTCACACTGTCCATTGCTGCTACAATGGGTCTACCTGGGGGATGTAGAGGGTCTTTGTGGACCTTTGGTAAGTGATAAAAGTAAGGGGTGTTGTAATGGTCCTTTTTTAAGAAAGCTGCCTCATTTTTATTTATCACTTTATTCAGTAGCGCCGATTGTACCAATTGTTCAACCTCAATTTTGAACGCTGGTAATGGATCTTTATGGAGTCTCATGTATGTTTTGTTGTCATTTAGTAGTCGACAGGCTTCGTTGATGTAATCGGTCTTATTTAATAAAACAATACCACCTCCTTTGTCCGCGGATCTTATAATAAGATTGGGGTTGTCAGATAAACGCTTAAGGGCCTGAGATTCACCATGATTCAGATTAGAATGGGAGTATTTGATATGTTTGGACGTGTCTGCACACATGGTTTGAAGATCAGCAAAAACCGTCCTGTAAAAAGACTCTAGGTATGGGCCTTTTGAGCGGGTAGGGTAAAAAACAGATTTAGGACGTAGGTCAGTATGAACAAAGCGTGGCGACTCTGGGAGATGCTGTGTGAATAACAACATATCCGAATCAGAATCTTCACTCTCACCGGGGTCATAAGTGCTAAAGGGACTTCCAGGGATGGCTTCCTCTATGAAAGTGGATACACTATTTTCCACATTATCCATGGGGGGGTTATTGTCCACTTGTTTGGATT
Source organism: Pelophylax lessonae (assembly GCF_965119305.1). Lineage (NCBI taxonomy): Eukaryota > Metazoa > Chordata > Amphibia > Anura > Ranidae > Pelophylax > Pelophylax lessonae. The sequence continues at coordinate 549,016,139 of NC_138770.1, read as the reverse complement.
TGATATTAAAGTAGCGTTTTAATGTGAGGTTCCTTATGAATTTGTTCAGGTCTCTAAATAATTGAAAAGAATTGGGAAAGGAGGTAGGAGCAAAACTTAAGCCTTTACATAGGAGGGATAGGTCATCTGGATTTAATGGGACAGAAGACAAATTAAAAATCTTTATAGTCTCCGCTGTTTGGTGTTTATGTTTGGTAATTCGCTTACCTCCTCTACATCCTCGTCTAATAGTTTTCTTTTTTTCTTTCTGATTTTGGTCAGTAGACTCCCCTCTAAAAAAGACACAGGAGGGAGGGCTGATGCAAGGGGAACCGTCTCGAGTTCATTAACCATAACAGGGAAGGATATTTCCTTGCTACCTTCAAGTGATGTAGGGGTGGGTTTTACCTGACTGGCCATAAAAGGACTTATACCCTCTAGCTGATAGGCACCAGAAGGGATCTGGGCTGGAGAAAGGCTCATAACCTCCCCAGTGGTGACTGGGAGGTTAGAGCTGCTAGGGGGTCTGTCGTTTGTAATGTTATTGCAAATGGCGGAAGCATTCTCGGTTTTATTGATGTTTTTCTTATTGGTCTTAGTAGACCTCTGTAATTTGTTGGGTGATTTGTTGATTGGACGACTGAAAGGGGGATTTCTCATATTCTGTGAGCCACCAGCTCTATCTCCCTTAAAGGTCTGGTTTCTAACTGTAGGTTTTGGTCCATGTCTGGAGATAGGTGGTGGGTGGCCTGCCCTACGAGGGGGGAGAGCTCTGATGGGTGGGACTGGATGGACCTCTAGAGACATCAGTGGAGGTATGTGATGGTTCTGTTTCCATAGAAAAACTTTATCATTACTATAGTCGTCTAAGTCTCTCCTGAATTTGTCTAATTTCGTGTGTATGAGTTGGTCCTCTTTTCTTTTTGTATTCCTTTTGAGGGTGTCTAACCACCCAAGGGGGATATGGATATGAAAATCCTCAATGTCCTGTATCAGGATTTGTATGTTATGTACAAGTGTGTCATATTTGATATGTCGCTGAGAGGCAAGGAGCCCTAACCACTTGGTTGTGCAGAACTCTGCAATGCCCCGCCACTCTTTTAGGTGGACAGGGTCCAAAAACGAACAGGTTTGTGTGATCCTAAGTCCCCTAGGGGAGATTTTGGCTGATAGATATTTGTTCAGAAAAAATTCATCCCACCACTGGGTGTTGGCTGAATGCATGAGTCTCTCTAATTTCTTAAACATACCACATAAAACATAACGATCAGCTCGTTTTCTGATAGGTTCCTCAGAAAACAGATCTGTGGAAAAAATGGAATATAATGTATCTAGAATATCATATTTGTGCGACTCAACATCACTGATAAGATCCATAATAGCACAACTCTGATCAAATGAGAAATGAATCAACCAAGATACTGCTGAAAAATAAATGAAACTGAGATAAAGAATAAAAATGGTATATATGGATGCACAGCTGTTAAAAATAAAAATGAACATAAATATGAAAAAATAGATTAAATTAAATGTAAAAAACCAAAGGGTGAACAGGTGCTGCTGACATATGAATGAATGGTGACCGACCAACAGAGACAGTATCCACCTCTAAAAATATGTAAGCATACAATGATAAATGCAAAAGATGGTACATGTATAATATGACAGTACTACACTAATTGTGCAGTGTAAGATGCCATATATGCATTGTAGGTGATATCCTAAAAATAATAATAGTTTAATATATCCATCAACACATCTATATCAAGTGTTAGATACGTTAAGCAGCTCTAAGAAGACCTCTCAAGAAACAAGTAACATATGTGAAACCAGAGCGCTAAAAACCTCCAACACAGGGGATGGGTATGATGAGTCAATTAAAAAAGCAAGGAGAAGGGGGAGGGGGGGGGGGGAGGGGGAGGGAAAGGGACAAAAGCAAAACACTAAATAAAGCTGATGGAATAAATTTACTGTATTGTATGGGATCGACGTGTAGTCAGAAAGGAGTAGTCCATAAACACTGAGCCGCTCTTCCACAGACCAAGAGGAGATTCTGTTAGAGCAAAAAAACAAAAAGGAGAAGCGCTCTAAGTGTAGACAGTTTAATAATACATTAGAAGCAATGTGTGTAGTAACTCACAAGACATAAGTGAAAGTCAAGCTGTGTAACATCATCAGATCTTTAAAGCATCCTCTGGGGGGAGGGAGGTGGTGATGTCCAATCCCTGGAGATCCCTGGTCAGGATCCCCCTGTGTATCATGAATAGGGGTCCCTTCCCGCACCCGAGCCCAGGCCTGAGTTCACCCCCCTACACTAGGGGGCTACTCTCAAAGACCTCTGACAGCCTAACACTCCATATCCATCTTCCACTCAAACTCATACCAGCCTCCCTGAGCCACACTAACAAAAATCCTAACACTAGCACTCTAGCAATGCTAGGGGGTGCTACACACATCTGAGCAGCCCATGTGACTATAGGGTCACAAATGTGGGAATATTCACATTGTTATATGACAGCCCACTCCCTCCCTTCCTCCATGCCCACTAACCAGCTAAACACAATAGTAACTACAGTGCCATTATCTATAAACAGAATTAGAAGGGACAATATAAATTAAACAGTGTGTGTATAGTATCACTTTAAGACAGCCCATTCACATTAATGCTGGATAATACACCAAAAACGATACATTATTTTTTAGCTACAAAGTGCACCACCATGCACAGTAGTACCTTATCATGTGTTACAGTGTGCTACAACCCAGATGTGTTGGTGACTGGTGAGGTGCATTGCAATATTATTCAGAATGAAAGGCACTATAGTGCAATACACATGATGCATTTTTCCAAAACAGAACAGTGTGAATCCAGCCTAAATCAAAGATAAAATTCTCCCCTCTTCAATTTGTGAATTGTTACTGAAGGGCATTGCAATAAGCACCCCTCCTGTCTGCAAACACCCAGGCTCCCACAGGACTCACTGATAGAGATGACCTTGAGCATCCTCCAAACTCACCTCCAGCCAAACTCTGAACTTGCATCCTTTTTTTACTCCAATAAACTGCAGGGTTGGTCATTTCTACCTCGCAGAATAATTATAATTAATTATTTTGATACTAAACCCTCACGTTTATTTTCAAAAAGTATGCTCCTTTCAGGGGACCTGCTGGGTCTATTGGAGAGAGGGGCCGCAAATCAGGGAAGACTGGGCCGGGGGGTTGGAGTGTGCTGGGAGCTTTAGTGTTTAGGATGGCTTCTCTGCTTCTGCCAAAGCTGTGGGTTTCGTATCTTTGCTGGCCCAACCTACTAACTGTAGCACAGAGCCAACAGGGTTTTGGAGCACTGCTTTTGCCTCTGGCTGCTCTGCGATAGGTGTCTGATAGGTGGTGGGTGGGGACAGGAGTCCTCCGATTATCGATACCGCTCCATCCTCCTGATTATCCCTGGTGTCAGCGTGTGGGCTGCCCCTCTCTCTCTCTCTCCCTGCCCCCCTCTATCTCCCTGCCCCCTCTCTCTGCCCCTCTCTCTCCCTCCCCTCTCTCCCCCTCCCCTCTCTTTCACTCCCTGCACACCCTCTCTCCCTGCACCCTCTCTCTCTGGCGGCAGGTGACGGTGGCAAGTGACACGCTGCATCTGGTGGTAATTGACACTGCATCTGGTAATGCATGCATCAGTGACACTATGCCTCTAGTCTTCCTGCTGGAGCACACGCTACGTGGAATCATGGACAGGGCACTTGAGGCAGAACAGCGGGAGGTAGAGGAGGACTTCCTTTCCTCACAAGGCCCTCTTTATGCAGATACCATTCCTGCAGGGCCACAAAACACACAAGAGGAAGAGGAGGATTGTGGAAGCATGGATGTAGAGGATAACTTACAGCAGTCTACAAGGGTTGGTTTTCATTCCCCAGAAATCCCAGGAGTTGTACGTGGCTGAGGAAAGGTTGTTCCTGACAATGTCATTCTTAGTGACCCAGAGGACTCAGAATCTCATGCATCCTCAAATTTATGCTGCATTGGCTCCCCGATTCTGCAAAGCCTGCAAAAGGACTTGTGGTATAAAGGAGAGGGATCATTACTGGTCGACAAACCTTCTTGATCCACTTTACAAGGGTAAAGTTGCAGAGCTCATCCTGCCTTCACAGAGGGGACAGAGAAAGAAACATCTTGGGGATGCCATAAAGAAAAATGTGTGTAACACTTTTCCAGACACTGGGAGGTTACCACTTAGACAACGTGTTTCTGAGGTTTTGTTCGATCAAAGGAGGAGCGGTGGAGAAGGTGGCCGGCTGACCGATGCCTTTAAACAATTCTTTAGTGCTCTACGCCCAGGGCTGTTAGGTTTAAGCATTCATCAGCAGCATCTTCATCATATAGTGCAGAATTATCTAGGGGCAAGAGCAGATTTAGAGACCTTTCCAACTGAGCATCCACTGGGTTACGGGGTCTTGAGGATGGACCACTGGCCAGAACCTGCTCAATATGCAATCGAGCTACTGGCCTGTCCTACTTCCATCGTGCTTTCCGAATGGACATTTAGTGCTGCTGGAGGTTTTGTGACAAATAAAAGAGTGCGCCTGTCCACAAACTCTGTTGACCGGCTGACATTTATCAAAATGAATTAGTCCTGGATCAACAGAAGCTATCAAGCCCTTGATGCTCATGTATCTGATTGAATTTGCTAGGGATCTGGGATCCCTTGAAGACTGCCTATGCGGCCTATCCTATTCCTGAATCTTGATTATGCTAGTTTCAAACAAAGTTTTTGGTTTAGGGCACCACCAACACCCAAGGCCCAATTTTTCTGCATCTGTTATACAGGTGCATGCAATTTCAATTTTCTTTCTATTTTTTTACAGCAGGGCCCGTTCCTGAGCCCAGCAAGAGTAACTGTGAGGGGTTACAGTGTTCAGGCACCACCAACACCCAAGGCTCATTTTTTCTGCCCTGTTTGACATGTGCATGCAATTTAAATTTTTTTCCCAATTTTTAACAGCAGGGCACATTCGTGCGCACAGCAAGAGTAACTGTGAGAGGTTACAGTGTTCAGGCACCGCTAGGGATGGGCAAACGGTTTGGGCCAAGAAAAGGTTTGGCCTGAACTTCGCCCATTCAGATACTTGCCTAACATGTGAACTTTCTCTTCACTTAGCCGAGCGCACAGTCAATAGGTTGTTAAGGCTTCGCTGCTGAGAGCTGATTTTAACAAAATAAATTGTAAAAAAATAAATAAGTAAATAAGGGACCCTTTGAGTCTGGTATGGGGGGGGGCTCTTTGAGTCTGGTATGGCTTTTAAGGGTAACCCCATGACAGAATTTAAAAAATGGTGTGGGGTCCCCCCAAAATCCATACCAGGCCCTTTGGGTCTGGTATAGACTTTAAGGTAAACTCCATGCCAAAATAAAAAAAATAAAAAACAGCGTGGGGTCCCCACCAGAACCCATACGAGACCCTTATCCGAGCATGCAGCCTGGCAGGCGAGGAAAGGGGGGGAAAGAGCGAGTGCCCCCCCTCCTGAACCAAAACAGGCCACTTGCCCTCAACATGGGGAGGGTGATTTGGGGTGTCTCCCAATGCACCTCATCCCTATGTTTATGGAGACAAGGGCATCTTCCCAACAACCCTGGTATGTGGCTGTGGGGGTCTGCGGATGGGGGCTTATCGGAAACTGGAAGCCCCCATTATGCCCCCTCGATGTAAATCCATTGTCAATCATGACGCTTGCCAGACCCGAATAATAGAAAAGATTAAAAAACGACTCGCCTCCTAAGAGGCTACCTGCCGTATACCCGCTCTTTGGAGTTGACAGCTCTTTTATAGGCAAGGGGCGGGGCCACCCGGCTACGTCACCCGATGGCACCGCCCCTTATTACATCATGTGACTTCAGAAGGGGCGGTGCCACTGGGTGATGTAACCGGGTGGCCCCGCCCGTTTCCTATAAAAGAACTGTCAAAGCCAAAGATCGTGCATACGGAGAGTAGCCTCTTAGGAGACAAAAAGTTTTTTGCAATTTTTCTATTTTTCGGGTCGGCAGGCTTCGTGATTGACGATGGATTTACATTGAGCGACAAGGACTTGTCAAAAACTGTGTTCTGTGGTTTTTCCTTTTTTAAACTTTTTTGGTGAATAGGTAGGGGTACAATGTACCCGATACCTATTCACATAGGTGTTGGCCGGGATCTGGGGGGCTCCTTGTTAAAGGGGGCTTCCAGATTCCAATAAGCCCCCCACTCGCAGACCTCGACAACCACAGCCCAGGGTTGTCTGGAAGAGTCCCTTGTCCCCATCAGCATGGGAACAAGGTGCTTTGGGGTGAGGTGGCAGAGTCTACCCTGCCCCAAAGCACCCAACCCCCCATGTTGAGGGCATGTGGCCTGGTATGGTTCAGGAGAGGGTGTGCTCGCCTGCCCCCCCCTTTCCTGTCCTGCTAGGCTGCATGTTCAGAAAAGGGTCTGGGGATTTTGGGGGGGACTCCACGCCATTTTTTAAAAAACTTTTTATATAGGGTTCCCCTTAAAATCCACAGTGTTAATTTTGGCAGCAAATTTCAATTTAGTTTTAGTCTTAGTCTTAGGTCTAAAATGGCATTTTAGTTTTAGTACCATTTTAGTCTTCTGCAAGTGTTTTAGTTTTAGTCGTATTTAGTTGACTAAAACTCTAGTACATTTTAGTCGACTAAAACATCATACATTTTAGTCGACTAAAACTCATTTTAGTAATCTAAATGGTCATGGTCAAGTCAGAGAGGAGGCCTGTAATGCTGCTGCCTGCAGTCAGTGCAGTGAGTGCACACAGTGCTGCTCAGAGTGCTGGATGGGGGTCTCAGGTTTAAGGGTGGTCTCTGGTCTGACTCTGAACTGAAGTTGTTGAACAGGATGGGCCGGGCAGGCCTTAGCGGCCTATATGCACGCACACAGTCCTGGATGGATGGTGGAATCGGATGCCAGTGGTGACTGGTGAGTGGTCTGAGGGGACTCAGGGAGGCAGTAATAGCTGGCCTAGCTGTTAACTCACAGTGGGTGCTCTGCTCTGGATGTGGTGATGGCCGGGTGCCAGTGCCGTGTGATGAGTCGGGCCTGGCTCTGGCTGTAGTGCTGCAGCTGCAGTGCTCTGGTGAGGTCAGGTGACTGGTCTCGAGTCGATTCTCTTGTAGTAGTCCACTCCTCACGTCGGACGTCACAGGGCACGCCACGTCAGACGCCACACAGACAGAGCTCCGTGAAAACCGGAAGTTGGGTAAACATCCCGGCCTCACATTCTCGTTTAGTTTTCGTTCGTTAACGAAAACAGATTTGATTTTCGTCATAGTTGTCGTCATTTGACGAAAATATGCTATACTTTGCGTCTCGTTTTCGTCAGTTGAAAAATGCCAGTGACGAAAGCGGTGACGAAAACATTTTCGTTGACGAAATTAACACTGCTGTGAACTCCATTGGCTGTAATGTCATTGCACATATTACCTGAATATATTACCAACATTAAATATTAGGGAAAATATAAGAAAAGCCTTTTTCTTAATTGTTTAGTTTTCAGCAGCTTAGTAGATGCTCCTTACTTATGCGTATGCGGTGGTGAAATACATGTTTAAACTTCAATGTGCTATTATTACATGCTCTGGATGGAATTGCTGATATAGAAATGGCAAGCAGAGGAGTGTTCATTTTGATGATGTTAATTTTTTATTTAGTTTTAGTTATAGTCTTATGACTAAAATGCCATTTTAGTTTTAGTTGTATTTTAGTCGTCTGAATTGTTTTAGTTTTAGTCGTATTTTAGTCGACTAAAATTGTGTTAATTTAGTCGACGAAAATGTTTTAGTCGGTTTTAGTCTACGAAATTAACACTGATCCACACCTGACCCGAAGAGCCTGGTATGGACTGGGGGGGGGGGGCACCCTATACCATTTTCTTTATCTGTATTGCCAGAAGCTGGCAATATATTACAGCCGCAAGCAAGTTTAAATTACATTTTTTCTTTTAGAAATGTCAGTATTGCTGCAGCAGGCTCCATACATTGTACAGATGCGCCACTTGACAGGCACATTAAGGGGACCCCCCCAGGCCCGATAATTAAAGGAATTTTTCATTTTTATTGTTTCACTTTAAGAATCATTAAAATCACTGTTCCTTTAAAAACAGTTTAAAAAAAAAAAGGTTTTGCATTGATACATGTCCCCCAGGGCAGTACTCGGGTCCCCATAGACTTATTATGGCAATAACTTGCATATAAGCCTTTAAAATGAGGACTTTTGATTTTTTATGTTCGTTTCCCATAGACTTTGATAGAGTTTGCATGTTCGCTAGAACTTTTTCCCTGTTCGAGATGTTCTGGTGCAAACTAAACATGGGTGGGGGGGGGGGGGGGGTGTTTGGCCCATCCCTATCAGACATGTGTGGTACCCATATGAATTCGTAAAACATCCTCACAGTAAACATTTTATACATAGACCCCTCAGTGTTAACCACCTTAAAACCGGAAGGATTTGTCCCCTTAATGACCAGGCCCTATTTTGCAATTCGGCACTGCGTTACTTTAACGGACAATTGCGACGCTGTACCCAAATAAAATTGACGTCCTTCTTTTCCCACAAATAGAGCTTTCTTTTGGTGGTATTTGATCACCTGTGCTATTTTTTTTTTTTTGCGCTATAAACAAAAAAAGAGGGACAATTTTGAAAAAAAGAAAACAATATTTTTCACATTCTGCTAAATTACATGCTAAATGCTAAATTACAATTGCTAAAAAAAATTAAAAATCGAAATTTTTTTACATTTTAGGCCAATTTGTTTTCTGCTACATCATTTTGGTTAAAAAAATTGCAATAAGCACACTTTGATTGGTTTGCGCAAAAGTTATTGCGTCTACTAACTACGGGAAAGATTTATGTCATTTTTATTGTTTTTTCTTTTTACTAGTAATGGCGGCGATCTGCGATTTATTTGTGGGACTGCGACATTGCGGCAAACAGATCGGATCCCTAACTGACATTTGTGACACTTTTGGGGGTACCAATGACATTATTACAGTAATCAGTGCTAAAAATTTGCACAGTTACTGTAATAATGACACTGGCAGGGAAGGGGTTAACCCTGTGGGTGATCAAGGGGTTAAATGTGAGCCTAGGGGAGTGATTCTATCTGGGGGGGCCTGGCTTTTGAAATGACCATAGAGACATGTGATCCTATATAGAAGGATCACATGGAATCTATGACCATTCCAGGGAGAAGAACGGTCGTCTGTGTTTACAACTTCTCTCTCAGCGGTGAGAGATTGCGGGTGTCAAGCGGCAATCGGAGCCACATGACACACAAATCGGCTTCCCCTCTGACGATTGGGGGCGGGAGCTCATCACCGGCAGTGTGTGTTTGCCCCCTAGCTGCCACCAAGCAAACAACGTTGTTTTGCCTGTACGAGCCACCCTGCCGCCGTATATGTATAGTAAGTGGTTGGCAAGTGGTTAAAAGCTTGAAACAAAAAGTATGAAGAAAATCTTCATACTGAAGAAATTTGAAGAAATTTGCCAAAAATAATTTGCTCAAAAAAACTCTTTACAATGAGGCATGATGCCAAACATATTAAAAAATAGATCTTGATTCTCCTGGGAGGGGACTTGAACCTTCCGCTTGACCCGTCCTTAGACACCTCTACGGGTACTTCAGCTGTATCCCGAGGCACGCGACGCTAGATTCATACCCTACTCCATGAACTCCAACTGGTGGATGCATGGCGTATTTTACACGCAAGTGAACGGGATTACACTTCTTCTCTAACCCGAACCAGGTGTACTCCCGCATTGACTTGTTCCTAGTCCCCCACCGCCTCCTTCAGTCGACTGTTGCGGTGGACATAGGTTCTATAACCTGGTCGGACCACGCCCCAGTCACGCTTACGGTTAACACGGCACAAGTAGAGCCTCTGATTGGCACTGGAGGCTGAATGAGGGCCTTCTTCAAGACCCTGCTGTACTGGCAGATGTTTCTCAGCAACTACAGTTGTACTTCCAACTCAATGCCACCAAGACAGTGACCCAGTAGTGGTCTGGGAGGCCCACAAGACCGTTATCAGGGGGGTACTCATGGGGCACGGCTTAAGAGGGAATGGGAGGCACGCCTGAACGCCCTGCTGGCGGAGATTGCGATATTGGAAGACCGCCATAAATTAAGACCGGACCCGGCGGTCGGGGCTCAATTGGCCAGCCTTAGAGACCAGATTGCAGACCTGCTGTGTTACCGGGCCAAGGCGGCCCTTCAGCGTTGTAAAAAGATCACTTACGAATCTGGAGATAAATGTGGGCGGGTCTTGGCCAGATCCCTACAGGCGTAGCAGGCTTCCTCCTATGTCCCCTTCCTGGTGGACGGTGGAGATGCTAAATTGCATCTCCACAAGGATATCTCACGATGCTTCTATGCTCGCCTTTATGGTCTTCCTCAGCAACGGCCTCATATGTCGTCCTTAACGTCCTACCTGGACTCGGTTAATCTCCCCCATCTCTCATCCCCAGAAAGGGAGGAATTGGAATCACCCTTTATGCAGGAGGAGCTTTCAGCAGTCGTCGCCTCGGCAAATAAAGGTAAGGCACCGGGACCGGATGGTTTCACAGTGCTTTATTACCAGACGCTCCATTCCCTCATGATACCCCCGATGCTCAAGCTCTTTAATGCGGTGGGTCTCACCTCTTCCTTCTGAGGACACCTTGAGCGCCCACATTTCAGTTATTCCTAAAGAGGGGAAGGACCCGTCAGCCTGCTGTAGCTACCGCCCGATATCCTTGCTTAATGCGGATCTCAAGTTCTTTTCTAAAATGCTGGCCCTCCGACTTCAATCCCATCTTCCGGCCCTGGTACACTTGGACCAGGTGGGGTTTGTCCCCACGAGAGAAGCCAGGGACAACACCACCAAAGTCATCAATCTAATACACATTGCCAAAAGCTCTGATACCCCCGCAATATTCCTGAGTACCGACGCGGAAAAGGCGTTTGATAGGGTCATCTGGCCGTATCTGTTTGAAGTACTGCGCCGCTTTGGTCTTGGTCAGCAGATAAGGACCTGGATATCGAGCGTCTATACCAACCCTGGGGCAAGAATGGCAAAAATAAAGGCGAATGGGGTCCTTTCAGATCCGATCCACATTCTCAATGGCACGCGCCAGGGATGTCCTCTCTCACCCCTGCTTTTCGCGCTCTCCATGGAACCCTTCCTGGCGAAGATCCGCTCGAACCCGGATATCTCTGGGATCAAAGTGGGAGACACCGCATATAAAATCTCGGCCTACGCCGATGATCTTTTGTTCTCCATTGCGCAACCCCTGATTTCTCTGCCCTGCCTCCTGAAGGAATTTGATTCATTTGGCGCTCTTTCTAATCTAGAAATCAATTTCTCCAAATCAGAGATCATGGGGGTTGCGCTCTCACTCGCATAACTTTCCCTTTAAGTGGCCGTCGGCGGGCCTGAGATATCTGGGCACCTGACTGTCACCAGACCCGGCAGACCTATTCCGTCTCAACTTCCCACCCCTGCTGGCAGTGATCCGTGCCCTCCTTGAGAAATGGACCTCGGGACTCCACTCCTGGTTCGGACGCTGTAACATCTTGAAGATGACGATCCCTCCTAAACTCCTATTCCTGTTTCAGACGCTTCCCGTCTTCATTCCGGTGACTTTCTTTAGGAGGGTCGAATCTATTTTTATGAATTTTGTTTGGGCGCCCAAAACATATGGGGGATGGCACTACTGGACCCCCAACGTTATTATCAAGCAGCCATGCTGACGAGGTGGGTGGATTGGGCCCGCCACGCCAGCCTGAAACTGTGGGTGAGTCTGGAGATGTCCCTGTTCCCGCTGTACCTACCCAGAGCACCATTGCTCTCTCGGGACCTCCCGACCTCGGCCAGACTACACCCTACTGTTGGGCCGACGATCCGGAAATGCTCGGCGGTAGTTGCCGGTAGGGGGTTGTCGGACGGACAGTCTCCGTTGTATCCGCTCCTGGGGAATCCGTAGTTCCTGCCCGGGTACGGGAGAGATAGATTTGGGGATCTCCTATGGGAGGGCACATTCCAGGTTTCCCACTTCCTCGTGGGGGACGGGTGGCCGTCCCTTTCTCACTTGACGGCACAGGCTGGTAGGTTTCGACTCTCCCGATGGCAGGCACTTCAGCTTCTCCATTTTATTCGAGAATTGGGTCCCCCCTCTACATTTGTGAGGGACTTGACACCTCTTGAGCACCTTCTAACTGCACAAGGTCCCCTACCCCACACTCTTTCTCAAATTTATGCCCTTCTTTCTCTCCCTCCCGAAGACTTTGTCCTACCAGGAATCTTGAAGTGGGAACGAGAACTTCATAGGGTGTTCTTCGAGCCCCAACGACGCAACATGGTTAGATTTTCCCTTAAGTCCTCTATCTGCATGCGCATTCAGGAATCTAACTATAAGATTCTCACCCATTGGTACTATTCCCCAGCGAGGCTTAGCGCATCTTTCCTGGGACCTCTGAGAGATGTTGGAGATGCCAGGGGGAAAGGGGTACTTTATCCCACATCTTTTGGAGCTGCCCTGTGCTCCGGGATTTCTGGACCAAGGTGTGCAGGATCTCCCAGAAGGTGACGGACCGCATCATCCCCGATGATCCGGCTTTTTTCCTTCTTCACTGCTCGGGGATGGCCCCCGAGACGCTACAAGCGTTCTGTGCTCAGACACCTTACAGATGCAAAGTCGTGCATAAGTCTTTGTTGGAAGACCACGACACCACCAACCATCTCCCTGTGGCTCCGAAGAGTGAAGTGGATCAATGATTTGGAGGACTTGGTGCTCACTGCACAGGGAAGAAAGGAACAGTATTCTAAAACCTGGGCCTGCTGGAATGCATTCATTCTCACCGACGAAGGTAAAGGTCTCAGCACTCCCCCTGCTTGATTTACTAGGTGGCTGGGTGCGGGGTAACCCGCACGGGACGACCCCGCTTTCTCTTTTCCTTTTCCTTCTTCGCTCTTCTCTTTTCCTTCATTCTTTGCTTTCCACCACCTTCGCCTTACCTCCCCCCCCTTCCTCTTGGCCCCCTCCCTGTCTCTATCTACAACCAGGAGTCTCTCCTCTTTCTTTTTCTCCGTACGTAATCTACCCTACCCTCTTTGTCCTTCCCTGCCTTCCCCCTCTTCGTCCCTTTTCTGGAAAGATTTGAAAAACACTTAATTTGACTATGTGCATTTTACTGTTTTGGCTTAGTTTTCCCACACTCTCCTTTACGGTTACCCTGGAGCTGATACTATCCATTACCCTCTGATATTGTCAGTTCCATCAGGCTGCTCCTATCCATGCTTAGGGACTGTGTTAATTCTCTGTGGCTCTAATATTTGTTCATTGGTTTGATGCCCTATGCGGTCAGTTTACGTCCTGACTTACTGTGTCTAACTTGCCTACTTTTGATGTACACTTATTTTGTTCTTACGCACTTTGTATTTATGGTTCTGATTAATAAAGAATTTGCAAAAAGAAAAAAATAGATCTTGAGATTACCTATTTTTAAAATGTCAGGAGTACTATTTGACTGTCAGATGTTCCGATAACAGCAGACATGCTACTGGAATCCTATGAAGGTTTGCTGCACAGCAAAATATACAGCAATAACCTTGTTTTAACTTTATAGATGGAGAAGTATGCAGCAATTGTTGACAGGTTTAGAGAGCTTCATTATGACTTTGGGTCATTATTGGTGAATAATGTGCACTCTTCAAATGCTGGAAACCTATGGCTATAAACTATTGCTCAGAAAGTTCACTGTCCAAGTTGTGTTAATGGTACATCAAAACAATATACAAAACTGTTCAGTTACAGTTCTTACAAAATCTTTAGAGCTAGGGTAACTTTTCAAAACATAATGGACAAAAATTGCAGAAACCAGATGTTTAAAGTTGGTAGAGACATATCCCAAAAGACCTGTAGCTGTTACTGCAGCCAAAGGTGATTCTACTAAATTCTTATTATTTAAAAATGCATGAATACATCTTTTTTTGAAATGTTCAAACTCTAAAGAACATCTGAAATCCCTATTCATTTTATAAATATCCTAAGATCCTGTTTATGGGTGAAGTATTAAAATATTCTCAGCTAGAGGAAGTAGTTGGTATTTGTGTTATTAAATAAGGGGTATTATATTTATAGTCAATGTTGAAATGCATTTCCTGCCTGCCCCTATGAATCACCTGAATTGTGGATTATGTGAATGCGACTTTACATTATGGGGATATTATGGTTACAGGATTTATGACCATATAAAGACACAAGGATGTAGCAAAATAGGTCTATTGTACACAGCAGTCTTTTTTTCACAAATTTATTATGAGTGCAAGCAGGGGCACAACTATTTTTTATTACCATACATTCACACCAGTCCTTGCCCTCACAAAGCTTACAGTCTAATGTGCCCATCTCACATACATAAACACATATGACTAATTTACAGTATCTCACAAAAGTGAGTACACCCCTCACATTTTTGTAAATATTTTATTATATCTTTTCATGTGACAACACTGAAGAAATGACGCTTTGCTACAATGTAATAATGTAAAGTAGTAAGTGTACAGCATGTATTACAGTGTAAATTTGCTGTCCCCTCAAAATAACTCAACACACAGCCATTAATATCTAAAAGGCTGGCAACAAAAGTGAGTACACTTGTGATCTATTCAAATGGGAGAGGAGGATATGGGGGAGGGGGTGTGTGGTGTGTCGGGATATTGGGAAGGGTGGCATGGGACGAGGGGAGAAGTTTGTATAAGGGATTATTTGAAGCAACGATGTTTCATGATTGATGGTTTTGTAAAATTGATTGAAATTAATAAAAATTATAATAAATTAAAAAAAAAAAAAAAACACACACAGCCATTATTGTCTAAATCGCTGGCAACAAAAGTGAGTACACTCTTAAGTGAAAAGGTTGAAATTTGGCCCAAAGTGTCAATATATTGTGTGGCCACCATTTTTTTCCAGCACTGTCAGGTTGCCACTGGAGTACTCTTCCACTCCTCCATGGCGACATCACTGACCTGGTGAATGTTAGAGACCTTGCGCTCCCCCACCTTCCATTTATGGATGCCCCACAGATGTTCAATAGCGTTTAGGTCTGGAGACATCCTTGACCAGTCCATCATCTTTACCCTCAGCTTCTTTAGAAAGGCAGTGGTCATCTTGGAGGTGTGTTTGGGGTCATTATCATGTTGGAATACTGCCCTGAGGCACAGTCTCCAAAGGGAGGGGATCATGCTCTGCTTCAGTATGTCACATTACATGTTAGCATTCAAGATTCCCTCAATGAACTGTAGCTCCCCAGTGCCAGCAGCACTTATGCAGCCCCAGACCATGACACTCCCACCACAGTGCTTGACTTTAGCCAAGACCGCTTGTCCTTGTACTCCTCACCTGGTTGCCACCACACACGCTTGACATCATCTGAACCAAATACGTTTATCTTGTTCTTATCAGACCACAGAACATGATTCCAGTAATCCATGTCCTTAGTCTGATTGTCTTCAGCAAACTGTTTGGAGGCTTTCTTGTGCATCATCTTTAGAAGAGGCTTCCTTCTGGGACAACAGCCAGGCAGACCAAATTGTATGGTCTGAACACTGACAGGCTGACCCTCCATCCCTTCAACCTCTGCAGCAATGCTGGCAGCACTCATACTTCTATTTCCCAAAGACAACCTCTGGATATGATGCTGAACATGTGCACTCAACTGTTTTGGCCGACCATAGTGAGGCCTGTTCTGAGTGGAACCTGTCCTGTTAAACAACTGCATGGTCTTGGCCAACGTGCTGCAGCTCAGTTTCAGGGCTTCCTTCTGGGACGGCAGCCATGCAGACAAGACCAATTTGATGCAGTGTGCGCGTATGGTCTGAGCACTAACAGGCTGACCCCCACCCCTTCAACCTCTGCAGCAATGCTGGTAGCACTCATGCGTCTATTTCCCAAAGACAACCTCTGGATATGACGCTGAGCACGTGCACTCAACTGCTTTGGTCGACCA
This sequence comes from Pelophylax lessonae, assembly GCF_965119305.1. Classification (NCBI taxonomy): domain Eukaryota; kingdom Metazoa; phylum Chordata; class Amphibia; order Anura; family Ranidae; genus Pelophylax; species Pelophylax lessonae. Next base: position 549,000,135 of record NC_138770.1, on the reverse strand, counting down.
TGGAGAGGCCTGTTCTGAGTGGAACCTGTCCTGTTAAAACACTGTATGGTCTTGGCCACTGTGCTGCAGCTCAGTTTCAGGGTCTTGGCAATCTTCTTATAGCCTAACCCATTTTTATGTAGAGCAACGATTCTTTTTTCAGATCCTCAGAGAGTTCTTTGCCATGAGGTGCCATGTTGAACTTCCAGTGACCAGTATGGACATTTGGACATTTTCACTTAGGGGTGTACTCACTTTTGCTCCCAGCGGTTTAGACATTAATAGCAAAATTGTGGTGGGATCCTTCTACCTTCCTCAATGTCCCCTGGCTGCATGTTTGCTAACTAAGGATCAGATTGACAGCTCTTTTAATGGTAGCTCCCCTATTTCTTTGCCCACAGGTTCACCTGAATTACTAAAAGTGAATGTATTTTACAAGCATATGAGTAGATCATGAGTCGCCAGCACCTGACACTCCTGGAAGTGTCAAATGCAGAAGATCTTTGAGCAAACATATTTCTGCAGTGCAATAGAGGTTTGCTGGTAAGGGGTGTGAAACAGGTATCATTTGTTTGCTTTGCAAAAAGCTCTTTATATTATCTTTTGAAAATAGTGACAGAGGCGTTTTAAAGCAAACCTACAAAGTTTCTTTTTCACAGTTATTCATGTTTACATAAACATAATACAGAGTCTAGCACATTCAAACATAATTTATATGTATGGACGGAAAAGCCAGATGCTATGCATCATACTTAAAAAGAGAACCCTTCAGAATGTCCAGGTCAACTGCAGGGAGCATATGTGGGCATTGTGGGAAAATTCTTACAGAAATTTGAGGCCATATCAGGGTCATCCCAGTTACTTATAAATGTCCAAGAAAGCTGTTGCTTATCAAGTGTTATAGTTTTACCGTCATAGCATTTATTTTAAGAAGATGGGGAAATACAACTCACACCCACCATTCTCCCTCCATTTTCTACTTTGATAAAATATTAAATGAAAGGACTCCTAGATAGCCATCGATCTTCAACCAAAGATTGGTCACCTCTTCAATTAAAGAACCTTGAGGGTCACAATGTATAAAAAGCTTTGGATAAAGTAGGGAAGAGTTAAAAAACCCAGTCAGTTTATTATTGCTGTTGGTGTCCCATTGGAATGATTCCCTTCACTTCTTGTCCTGGAGATGCAACAGGGAGTAAGGGGAAATCTCTCAAAATTGGGAGAGGAATTTTCCTCATAGACAGCTGTCACAGGAACAAGTGCCTCTATTGAAATATAGTATTTCTCCTTATTTCCTCTTCTGATGACAACTGTTTTGTGATTCTCATCACTTTCTTTCTCAGTGGTCACCAGGGCATAAAAAATGAGTGACCTTCCCCATCGGGGACTCAGATAACAATTAAAAAATTACTGAGATTCTAACCCTCCCCCACTATATCCAAAAAAAAAGTTTGTTTATACAGAGACTTTAACATTTGGGAAGTAAATGTGTGCTGCATTTTCACTATAGATCTGAGCCTTCCAGTAGCCCCAATAGAATTATTATTATTTTAATTAGGACATGGTATTTTGGGGGATGTCCATGCTATAGTTTCCATGCTGTCTTACTTTCATCCTTCATTCAATGTAACATATGGGAAATCTTACAGATTACCTATACCATCTTCTGGGAGGATTGATATTTGGAGATGGAGCTCCTTTTTTGCCAGGTAAGGTATTCTCCTAATTTTGCACTGGCCCAAATCATTTGGTGGAGGGGGGATTATGGTGTGGGTTTTTTTTTTAAGGGGTTGGGCTTGGCATCTTAGTTCCAGTGAAGGGAGCTCTTAAGGCGTCAGCATACCAAGACATGTTGGACAATTTCATGCTCCCAACTTTATGGAAACAGTTTGGGGATGGCCCCTTCCTGTTCTAACATGACTGCGCACCAGCGCACAAAGCAAGGTCTATAAAGACATGGATGAGCAAGTTTGGGGTGGAGGAACTTGACTGGCCTGCACAGAGTCCTGAACTCAACCTGATAGAACACCTTTGCATGCCAGGCCTTCTTGTCCAACATTAGTGCTTGACCACACAAATGTGCTTCTGGACGAATGATCAACCATTCCCATAGACACAGTCCTAAACCTTGTAGACAGTCTTCCCAGAAGAGTTGAAGCTGTTATAGCTGCAAAGGGTGGGCCAGCTCAATATTGAACCCTACGGACTAAGACTGGGATGCCATTAAAGTTCATGTGCGTGTAAAGAGAGGCGATTGCTGACATCATACATCACAAGAACAATAGGTCACATCCTTTCTAAAAGTGGGTGCTCTTAACTGTTTGGTATTCTCCGCATCCCAAACTAAACCAATCTCATAGAACTGGGGTAGGCAAGCTCTTTAAGTCTTTTAGCATTACAAGATATTTTTCACGCAAAGTCTTCCTTGAAAGTAGGCCAGAATTAGATTTCCTTTTTTTACCTGTGAAAAAGTAGATTAGCCTATACAATGAATATTTGTTTTGTTCTATTTGTTGCTCTTTTTCAAATTTACTTGCTGTCAATACAGGGAGCTACCGCGACTTGTCAGGCGATTGGTCAGCCTGACAAGTCGCGGTCCATGCAGTGCTACGGGAACCGTTCTAAAAATAGTTCCTGTACTACTTCGGGGCGACATCGGAGCGACTTGCATTGACATTCATTATATGAAGTCTGTGCAAGTCGCACCGAAGTCGCGGTGCACGTGACTTCACAGGTCGCCCCCGAAGTCGTGCCGCGGTAGTGTGAACCGGCACTTAGGCTTGTGGTAAGTGTCCTAAATATTTAAATAGTGAATTTATTCAGAAGTCTATATTTGTTGAGGTTGGACACCACTAGCTAAAAAAATAAAAACACCCATTACAGTAATATTTAACATATTTGAGATTACTGTTTAAATAGATTTTTAAAGATTTAAGAGGTTCAAGCATTTTTACTGAGCACCAGATAGTATAATTTATCTATTAGTAGAAATTATGCATGTTTTGCCACTTAACAGTTAAATCTTATTTAACTGGCGGAATGTTTTACAGAGACGGCCTAATTAAGTCTAAATGAATGTCACTTCCTGTTTTGAAGGATGCAGCAGTTGGTTACAAATGACTCTGAAAGCAGGAGGTGAGTTGAGATCAGAATTCCCTCAAGAAGCAGACTTTAGTCAGGAAGTAGAGTTTTTAAGAAAATTTCTTGGCAGGCTTTTCCCTTCCTTTCTTTTAATAGTCTCTATCATTCTTTTGATCTCTCTCCATAGATTTTTTTTGTACATTGATATTTGTTTTTCTTATTTAATGCATTACAGCAAAATGCTTATTTTATCATTTCTTACATCCTGCACTACAGCAGCCTTTCACCCATTAACAATATAAAGTCCCTTTAGAGGAAACATTACTGATGAGCAATGCAATCTCAGAAACTGGCGCTATGAGTCATACAGAGGCTTAATGTTATGACGTGAACAATCTGACACTCTCCTGTCTAGGCCCTGAAGAAGTTTTTAAAGCAGATACTCATCTCTAAGGCCCACACGCTTTCCGATCAGGTCCACCTGTCAGTTTTTCAGGCGGACCTGATCGGACGCTCCATGCACCCCTATGGGGCAGCGGATGTCAGTGGGGACCTGTCTGCTGACACCCACTGCTATCCAGTCCAATCCTGTCCATGAAATCCAGACAGATGGTAACCCTATTTTCCATCAGTCTGGAGGATCGGATGGGATTGGATGAAAATGGAAAGGAGGTCTTTTTTCACCCGATCTCCCCATAGAGGAGAGCGGGGCTCTGACAGGTCAGTCTCAGCACAGTGAGCGGAGACAGACCTGTAATTTCGCCTGCTCAGTAGGGATCAGCGGATTGATCCCCGCTGAGCAAAGTAGAGTCCGCCAGGTGAAAAGCCCGTGTGAAAGCACCCTACAGCTACATGCACACTGGACACTTTGGTCGTCCTTGATGCCTTTCCTCCTGGCAGCGGCAAAAAAAAAAAACTCAACGCTTGCAAACGTGTGTAACTTGTTTAGGTGCCTTGAGTGCTTGGACATTAATTCTTTTCATTGGTCAGAATAATAATTTATTCTGGCCACTGAAATGAATTAACGCTCAAGTGCTAAATGCCCCTAGCATTAACGCGAGTTTAGGAACGTTTACACATGTCAAGTGATTTTTCTACCAAAACACCGTTGCTCCTGGATGCAATGGCAGTGGGGGTTTTTTTCTGCCTCTAAATGCACTTACCTGTAAATGCCTCTAAACACCTACAGTATATGTGCATGAACACATTGGTTAACATATAGGAGCATTTAGAGGCAGGATAAAAAAAACATCAAACTCCCTAGCAATGTTAAAAAGATCCAGTGTGCATGAAGCCTAAAGGTTTGATTTGCCACAAACTTGCTTGAAGTTTATTATAGCTCTGATGTGAATAGTTTCCTCACGCTATACAGTATTAAAAACCAAAAAACTTGGTGCTAATAAACACAAAAATTACCCACTGTGGGAGATTTACTTAAACGTTTGCACTCCAAAATTGGTGCAGCTGTGCATAGTAGCCAGTCAGCTTCAGCTTGTTCAAATAGGCTTTGACCTAGAACCTAAATCCTACATAAAACATAAAACCTGGAAGCTGATTGGTTTCTATGCAGAGCTGCAGCAGATTTTGCACCAGGCAGTTTTAGTAAATAACCCCCACAATATGTAAAAATGTGTTTTAAATCACAACATAGCATTAAATAAATGTAAACGGAAAGCTGCCAACATAAAGTACCCACGTACAGATGTTAATAATAATCTAAAACCTTACATGTAAAGCGCTATCCTCAGTGTTCACAAACATAGGTAATGTCCCTTTAAATCAACAATGCACCACGTACATTTCCATCTGGGCTCCAGGCTTCCAGTTCTGGGAGGGCATCCATGGACATCGTCCCGGAACCCTGCCTCCCACGTGCCCTCTGGGGCACGTATCCAGTGCACTCGGTGACACACAGCTGATCACAAACCATGGTAAAGGGTCAATAGTGCAGTAAACAGACTTGCCAGTTATCGGCAGTCCTTTCCTCCCACGCTGTGTCTGTATGAGGAAAGGAGAGCCGACAAGACTGTCAGTATGTGCCCTGATTATCAGTGCAGCCCCATCAGTGCTTCCTATCAGTGCCCATTAGTGCCGCCTATCAGTTCTCATCAGTGCCATCTATCAGTGTCACCTATTAGTGCTCATCAAGGCTGCCTGTGAGTGCCCATCAGTGCCATCTATCAGTGCCACCTATCAGTGTTCATCAATGTCCCCTATTAGTGCCAATCAGTGCTGTCAATCAGTGCCCATTAAGGCTGCCTATCAGTGCTCATCAATGCTGCCTAACAGTGCCCATCAGTGCTGCCTATCAGTGCCACCTATTAGTGCTCATCAATGCTGTGTATCAGTGCCCATCAGTGATACCAATCAGTACTCATCAATGCCACCTATTAGTGCCCATCAGTGCAGCCTATCAGTGCTGCCTATCAGTGCCCATCATTGCCGCCTATCAGTGCCCATCAGTGCAGCATATCATTGGCACCTATTGGTGCCTATCAGTGTGGTCAATCACTGTTGCCTATCAGTTGCGCCTACCAGTGCTCATTAATGCCACCTAACAGTGCCCACCAGTGCTGCCTATCAGTGCCACCTGTCAATGCTCACCAGTGCTGCCTATCAGTGTTGCATATTAGTTACCATCAGTTCCACCTATCAGTGGCCATCGGTACTGCCTATCAGTGCCACCTATCAGTGGTCACCAATGCTGCCTATCATTGCCCATCAGTGCCACCTATCAGTGCTCATCAATGCCACCTATCAGTGCCCATAAATGCAGCCTATCCATGCCCATCAGTGCTGCCTATCTGTGCTTCCTCAGCAAGACTCTGAGCTAAGAGCATCCCTCTTATACAGCCCAGAGCCTGCACTGACAGTTCCCCCTCCCTCCTCCCTCGCACATATGGGAGAGGGGAGAGCTGATCTGTTCCTTCTCATCCCACCCCTCTCCTCCTGTGTGTGCACCTCAGGAAGTGTGAAGTCCAGCAGCTGAACTGTCAGTGCAGCCTCTGGGCTGTATGAGAGAGACTCTCTTAGCTCAAAGCTCTGCAGCAAGAAACCCCCTGACAGTGGCGGAACGCCAGGGCCAGGTCCCAAGTGTGATCTTTGCAAGCCTAGTAGTCCCCAAAAAAGTCCTTTTATATTTCAAAGTGATAAAAATTCCCCAAAAGTGCTTGTGAAAACAAAAGATCCTAATTCTCTTGTGCCAGGATTCGAGCAAACAAATCCAGCCACCACCATCAGGAAAGGAATGCCAAACTGCTTACCCTATAATATGACGCCCTATATCACAAGGAGGTCAAAAAGCACTTGTTGTTCTACTACCTATGCACGCTCCTTCCTGCTCCAGACCTGCTCAGATGTCTTTCTCAGGATCTCATGGACAACTTACAGGATCCACATGGATGGTTTCCAGGACATACATCCAACACCACAGGACTGTGGGACTGCAGGTATCCAGCCATTCAAAACGCTACACCTCTTCCTGCATGGACCATATACCGTAATTAAAAAGATGCACGTTGTACATTGCGTGATACCATTTAAAAGCTGCTAATTGATCTCAGTGTAAACACTTTCATAAAAAGTTTGTGTGCAAAATCAGCAAATATGAAATAATACTTGCGATAAACAAAATGACTCTATCGGCATTAGTAACCATTTATTTATACATACATATATAGTAATTCATTATATTAATTTATTGTATTTATTTATTATTTATTTATAAATATTTTTATTTATTTGTGTGTTTATTTAACATGCGCAAAAACATAATGTAAGTAACTGTGCCCCGTCTGGGCAACCATACCGGCAACCATAACTGCAAAAAAAAAAAAAACTGCATTTGGAGGCACAATGTCAAGCTGAAACTCATGATGGCTGATGCTGTTCTGAATTCGGGGATGTATGCTCTGAACACAAGGATACCACATTTGAGGCATATATCCCTGAACCCGTATGGCCTTAAATGTGAGCAGCACTCAGAACAGCGTCACTGTTCAGCCACAATGTATTCGGCTTTGTCTTTGATCTTGACAGGCTGCTGGCAGCAGGCTGCACACTGTACTTTTGTTTCCCTTACACCAGAATTTTAGGCTGTGAGAGCAAAAACCACCTGTGTGCATGATGCCTTAGGGGCTGCAGTGCGACATAAAAAGTTGTAACAACCACCATTTTATTCCCTAGGGTCTCCACTAAAAAACATATATAATGTTTGGGGGTTGTGAGTAATTTTCTAGCAAAAAAAATAAAAAAATAGATGGTTTTTACAGAGAAAAGTGTCAGAATTGGCCCGGGTGGCAAGTGGTTAAGGTCACAGCCAGATGCATACAGGCAAATCAAGGTAAAACTTAAACAACATTAACTTTTGCTGGAGCAAATAAAAGGATTAAAAAAGAAAAGCAGGAGATATGCATGCTGGTATTGCCTTTGTGATGTCATATGCCATTGTCCATGAGTGTCTGTAAAGAATCTGTTAATGCACAGAAGAGCAGCCATCTTCACTGCGGCCTCATTCACACCTCAGTATTTTGTAGCTTGAAGCTCTAAGCTCCCAAATGCTGGAGGAGAAAAAATCAATTCATCTTTATGGAGTTTGTTCACATCTCCTTTCCAAAACCTCCTGAAGCCAAAGGCCTGAAGCTCAAAAAAGATCTGGAGCTTTTTTGTAGCTCAAATTGGGCAGATTTGAAAGTTTTTATTCCCATAGAGATGAATAGAAACGTGTGTTTTTTGCATGTTTTTGTGTTGCCCGATTTTCTGCTAAAATTCAAAAATGTCAAAAGAAATTGTAATAATATATGAATGAATAAAGGTAAAATAAATACCTAGAAATCATTGTAAATAAATAATAAATAAATAAAATAAATTAATAATATGTAATATTAAATAAATAAATAATAATAAACAAATTATTATTATTATTATTTTTATTTGTATTATTAATAGTAATAATAATAATAATACTAATAATAATAATAAATAGTAATACTAATAATAAGAAAATAATAAGAATAATTAAACCCCCAAACCCGAACACTTATTTTATTAATAACCAAAATAATGTATTATTATTATTAGTATTATTATTATTAATAATAATAATAACAACAATGTTAATTGATTAATTCATTCATTTATTTTGTGTTATGGTTAGGGTGCTTATTTATTAATATTATTAATATTATTTATTTTGGGGTTAGTTGTTTATTTATGTTCATTTTTATTCATTTGTGTGTTTATTTAACCTCCCTGGCGGTATGATTCTGTCAGGAATTCTGTTCCAAAAGCGGTACAATTCTTTTCATGGAAATTTGGCGTTATGTATTATAGGCCTACAATTCTTAGTAATTACTGACTTAAACCTGACCAAAACAAGTCTCTAGTAGACATCCCAGATGTGATAAATTTGAAACACAAACAAGTGAATTATAATCGAATCAATAATATTATTTTATTATTTAATATATAATATATATAATAAAATTATATTATTGATTAGATTATAATTCATGCGTTATATATTATATATATATGTGTGTATATAGATATATATATATATATATATATATATATATGTGTGTGTGTGTATATATATATATATATATACATATAACGCATGAATTATAATCGAATCAATAATATAATTTTATATATATATATATATATATATATATATATATATATATATATATATATATATATATATATATATGCGTGTGTGTGTGTATATATATAGGTATATATATGTATATATATATATATATATACAGTAAAACCTTGGATTGCGAGCATAATTCGTTCCGGAATCATGCTTGTAATCCAAAGCACTCTTATATCAAAGCAAATTTCCACATAAGAAATAATGGAAACTCAGATTATTCGTTCCACAACCATTTATTCATAAGTCCTTCAGTTTATAGCCCATATAAAAAGATTATAGCATTGCAATAGGTTGTGTAACCATAAAATGTCCATCCACAAATAGCCGCTTCCATAAGGGGATTAGAAGCAAAATCCAGCAGGAGCTACATGGTATCAAAGAGAAGAGAGGCGCCTCTAAGTGTAGCAATATGGTTCCATTTAATGAAGGTACAACATTTAGCAACTCACATGGTTGATGAATAAAACAGGCACATCTAAGTATGCAGGCATCCGGGGTAAAGCTGTCCACATAGACTATCTTCTGCACCGCCGGCTGCCAGTCTGTAATCCTGACCGGGAAGACCACCCTGCAGTAAAGCGATCTAAAAGCGAGGGGCAGCATGGAAGGGATGACGTAGATGTCGGTGCGGAGGGTGGTCTATGTGGACAGCTTTACCCCGGATGCCTGCATCCTTAGATGTGCCTGTTTTATTCATCAACCATGTGAGTTGCTAAATGTTGTACCTTTATTAAATTTAACCATATTGCTACACTTAGAGGCGCCTCTCTTCTCTTTTATACTTAGCTGTGACTTGAGGCTACTTGTATATCAAGACATCGCTTGTATATCAAGTCAAAATTTATTTGAAAATTTTGCTCGTCTTGCAAAGCGCTCTTAAACCAAGTTACTCTCAAACCAAGGTTTTACTGTATATATATATATATATATATATATATATATATATGCATATATATATATGCATATATATATATATGCATATATATATATATATATATATATATATATATATATGCATATATATATATATATATATATATATATATATATATATATATATATATATATATATATGCATATATATAATATAAAATGTGTTATGTGCAACGTTTTTTTTTTTTTTTTTTTTTTAATTTCCCTCCCTAGTTCCGCTCCCATGCAGCATTGCTGCTGCAGGGAACGGAACTAGGAAGTCCTCCTACCGACAGACGAGCGGCGGAGATCTCGGCTGGCGGTCACAGCAATGAGAGCTCATCGCTGGATCGCCAGGATAAGGTAAGAGAAGCTCCGCTGCGCTGTCTGCACGCTCTGCTCATTGACCCCGAGCGTGACTCGGGGATACCGCTAATAGCAGAAAATTCCTACCCCGAGTCACGCTCGGGGATACCGCTAAGGCGGTTAATATTTATTTATACATACATACATACACAGCATTAATTAAGTGTATTTATTTTTGGTTTTTTTTAATTATTTTTTTTTATTTATTTGTGTGTTTATTTAACATTTATTTATTAATTTTTATTATTATTATTATTATTATTATTATTATTAATATTATTATTAGTAGCAGTGATAGTAGCAGTAGTAGTGTTAACACCCTAACCCTAAAAAAAAAAATGGATACATAAATAATAATAACAAATCCTAACCCTAACCCCAACCCCTAATCTTAACCCTAACCTAACCTTAACTCTAACCCCTTACCCTAACAAAAGAAAATAATAATAAGTGAATAATAATAATAATAATAAAAGAAATAAAAGCTGATGGAAAAGCTAAAAAAAGCTGAAAAACCTAGCAACAAATGATTCAACAGATGATAGTTTTCCCTATTGGCTAATAAAACAATGTCAAACCTCAAAAACGCAGTAAAAAAAAACCATGCAAAACGTGCATAAAACCGCACCAAAATCGAGCATAAAAATGAAAAAATGCCAGAAAAATGCTCAAAGACGCTACGCTCATGTGTGAATGCAGCCTGCTTGTCCAAGCTTTCAGGCTGAGCCCTGCTTAGGAGACCTGCCTTTGGAACGTATTCTTCACTTGCTTTAAAAAGGTAAAAAATAAATAAATTGCAAAGCACGTCAAAAGTCGGTCATCTCAGTTTACCCTTAAAAAAATTACAACAGATCAAACCAATACTGTTAAAACATTATTTACTGTAAGTTCATATGTTATACAGCTGACTATAAAACATTCATTTTCCTGGAAAAAATAACTGATATCTGTTAGCAGATATGCTTCCTGTAATGAAGATAATTGATGTTAAAATAAAAGGGAACTGTGGTCCACTGAGCTCAACATTGCACTGCTCTCATCATTCTAATTTAGAGCATAATGTATCTTCTCCACTACCGAGTGCCTTGGCTGCCAAATGAGAAAGCAGCCATGTCAAAGGCTAACCTCCCACCCCGACCATATTTCCTGTTCAGCGCAATATTTCTTAAGCAGGTATTATGTATTCTTTCTTAGTGTGAAAAATGTTCACTTTGATCTTTTCATTGCCCCCCGTACACAAATGTATGATGTGCCAATCCACGTATCCTGATATGGAGGTAGTGACATTGGTCAGTGTTTAACACAAATAATGACCCATTGGGGTTGATTTATTAAAGGATAATAGACTGTGCACTTTTGCAAATGCAGTTACTCCAGAGCTTAGTAAATGAGGGAGAGCTCAGCTGACTTCCATCATCCAATCATGTGCAAGCAAACATGCTGTTTTTTTTTTTTTTTAGTTTCCTTGCATGTGATTGGGTATTGGGCTTTGTAAAGTGAAGTTTTACCTCATTTACTAAGCTCTAGAGCGATTGCCCTTGCAGAGTGCAACTGCACTTGCTAAAGTTCACAGTCTATTTGTTGTTAGGAAATCAACCCCATTGTCTTTGGTATGGATGGAGCCTCTTTTTAGCATGTTATGAGGAAATAAGTGCACCTAAATAGCAAGGTTCGCTTATTTAATATGCCCCTTCTCTTTATTAAAACTCTGCATTTAATAATAAAAACACAACTGTGGGGAGAAAAGTTAGAAAATATATTCCCCTTTACCCTGCTTGTGGCACCTAGACTAGGGTAATGTTTTTCTTCTTCTGGCTGGCTCTTGGGGAATACAAAGTAGACCAAACCTGGATGACAAGTAATTCCCGTATCGTGCTGCATGTTCTTCTTGCAAGATTTAGCGTACTCAACATTGTCAAGGATCTGAGGATGATGCCACCACCTGCATTATGGAAACAGAGAGAATAATCAGTATATTATCTTACCCAGTATTTCTCTTTGTTTTTTCAGTCAAGGCAACCATTAAAAATATGTGGAAAAATAATAGTGCGCTTATTCAATAGGTGAATTTACCACTAAAGTGATGTGAAATAGATGAACATTCTCATAGGTATAGTGTGTTACCTGTAACTAATAAGGAGTTGAGCAACTCAGGAAGTGATGCAATTTGCATATAACAGTGATAAATACAACTCAATTTGATGCAAAATAATCCAGTGCTGATACACATGAAAAAACTTCCAAGTGTAAACTTGTATGCAAAATAAATTCTATATATATATATATATATATATATATATATATATCAAAATATAAAGAATGTAAAAATAATATTGTGAAAGTCCAAGCCAAAAAGCCAACACAAAAGTGAATGGAATGTCCCTCCACCTGGTGGGAACTGATTTCAGAGTGCTAGTGGCAGCCAGAAGCACTTTAGTGGTAAATTCACCTATTGAATAAGCGCACTATTATTTTTCCACACTCATTTATTTACTTGTCTAGTAGCAGCTATTCACTTATCAGCGCACCCATCTTCCTTCAACCATTAAAAATATGGACAATCTCGAGGCACCCCATTCTAAAATGTAAAAAAAAACTATTCTAATAGCTTTATATAATGCAGCAACATCCACATGTAGGACACCCAATTTTAGAGGTGATTAATTCCTCCAAAGCAAATACACATTTGCACACTGGTATTAACTAGTATTCCAATGTTTCTCTTCTCCCTCAATTTCTCTCCATTTGTCAGCTAATGTGACCCCAGTGCTGAGGGAGAGGAGGGTCAAACAAGGATGCTGTGGAGGCAACCGACATCCTCCTTATCAACTGATGACGTCATTGGTTGTTAGGATGCCAATGTCTAGTTGTAATGGTGCATAATAAAAACCCTTGGCTTTGTGTAGCTAAAGGGAAGGCTTGATCCACCTGCTGGCTTGTACACAATTTTTGGTCAATTTTTAGACATTTTGCCAAGGCACCCCTGAAGAAACCTCAAGGCACCCCTGATGAAACCTCAAGGCACCCCTGGAGAATCCTTAAGGCACCCCTAAAGAATCCTCAAGGCACCCCTGAAGAATCCTCAAGGCACCCCCTAAAGAATCCTCAAGGCACTCCTGAAGAATCCTCAAGGCACCCCCTAAAGAATCCTCAAGGCACCCCCTAAAGAATCCTCAAGGCACCCCCTAAAGAATCCCCAAGGAACTCATGAAGAATCTTCAAGGCACCCCCTAAAGAATCCTCAAGGCACCCCCTAAAGAATCCCCAAGGAACTCATGAAGAATCCTTAAGGCACCCCTGAAGAATCCTCAAGGCACCCCCTAAAGAATCCCCAAGGAACTCATGAAGAATCCTCAAGGCACCCCCTAAAGAATCCTCAAGGCACCCCCTAAAGAATCCCCAAGGAACTCATGAAGAATCCTCAAGGCACCCCTGAAGAATCCTCAAGGCACCTCTGAAGAATTATCAAGTCACCCTGGTTGAAAAGGGCTGATCTAACCCTTACCCTTACAGGTGGACTTGTTTTTAAATGTAGTGTTTCACCAACGTCAAGGGAGGCACACTGTTTGATATTATTTATTACAGGTACTTAGCACTTTACATATATACTCTACATTGACATCAGTTCCTGTCCTCAAGGAGCTTACCATCTAAGGTGCCTAACTCACATTCATCCATACACTTGCTGGGCCAATTTAGACAGGAGCCAATAAACCTTCCAGCATGTCTTTGGAATGTAAAAGGAAACAAGAGTACCTGGAGGAAACCCACCCAGGCACAGGGAGAACATGGAAACTCCAGGCAGGCAGTGCCGTGGTTGGAATTCTAGCCGACAACCCTAGTGCTGCTAGGAAGAAGTTCTAACCACTAAAAAATAACAGAACTTTTGTGTAGCAGTTATTGGTGAACTTCTGTCAAATGTTTTTATTATTATATAGAATGCAGAAGAGTTAGAACCTTTATCAGGTTTTTATTTTATGTCCCAAGTTGGGGCATTTCCTGTCCTGGTGACACAACAGGAAAAAAGAGAATTTCAACAGAAATATAAATATCAGCAAAAGCCTGACAGATTATAACCACTTTCTACTCCCCACATTGATGTGCCCTATTGGAGATATGCTCCCATTTTCTGTTCTGATGACACAATACAAAGAAAATAAAAATCCTCCAATGGGGAAACAGACAGCAGCAAAAACTTGACAATGGTCCTAACCCTTTTCAACTACCCACATTGCTATCTATGTCCCATTGGACTCATTTCCTGTTCTGATGACACTATAGTAAGTGAAAGCAAATCTCCACAATGGTGACACAGGCAGCAACAAAAATCTGTGATGGATTCTTACTCTTTCTTACTCTTTCTTATCCAAACCCTAAATGTAGCACGCTCCTAGACAGGTGCTAGAATAAAAGCATTGTTTTGCTCTTCTGCTTATCAAGGAGCAGGATTGTTAGTTTTGCCTGTTGCATGTGTCTAGGTGTGATTCACTTGGTCTGAGGGAGTGTCCCCACTGTATCCAATAGGGGAGCATGTTGGACAGTGGAGGAAACCCAGCCAGTGACACACAGGCTTTTGTGACAGTCCCAGTGCGAGGGCACAATGTCAGTGCATCCTGGGATTGATCATAAAAGCCAAGGGCACACGTGACAGGGCATCTTTGGTGGGGATCAGAGTCCCAGGAGGAGGGTGACAGCAGTCTCTCCTTCTGCAGATAGAGGAAAGTGGTCACAGGCAGTCGGCCTAGTGAGCCAGGTGTGGAGCTGAGCCTTGAAGGTCCTGGAGAAGCTGACGGTGGAGCTTCAGGCAGAGCTATCTGGGAAAAACAGTGTCCGTGAGTACCAGGGGGCTTGTAAAGGGGTCTGTCCAGGGAGGGGGACCACTCCAGTGAGGTCAGTGGACTGAAGGTCAGCTCACACAGTCAGTGAGTAAAGGGGGGGGCAAGTAGAACCCTGAAGAGTAAATCTACCAAGTAGTTTGCCTGTTATATACTTCACTTCAGTGGCAAGGTGAAGCAGCGGCCTTGCCGCATTCAACATAGCTCGAAGTCCTCATGTTTGTGCATAGTTTACCAAGTTGGAGTATCCCACTCATCCCTTCTCCCATCTCATCATAATATAAAAACAACAAAAAACAAATCCCCTGGACTGTTTCCTGACTGAGCCAAGACTCTAAAGTCTTAAGAATTTACAAGTTGTTGCTATGGGTAACCAAGGGGAATCTGCTTTCAGCAGCTCCCAAGGGAGTAGTGCTACATAAAAATAAATTCTGGTTGGACTTTTACTTTAATCCTTCTTCCTGTACTGAGTCCCAGGTGATCCTAACAAATACACCTAGCTTTGCAAATGGACCTGCCCTCTCTGTAATAAAAGTGCAATAACAAAAATAACTAGTTTTTGTCCCCTCTTCAAAAGATTCTCTTCACTTACTGTCTGTGACATATCCCTTCCCTTCTCCTGCCCAAAAAAAAAAAAGAAAAAATACATGTTTTTTTCTGAAGTTCAGCTTTTACACTTTTTCCTATATTGAGTCCTGAAGGAACAAATTTACCTTGTTTAAAGTGGAACTTTAGTCAGAAAATGAAGTCCTGCTAGATCACTTCAGGCTGGCCCCTTTTGCAGGTATAGTTATGTAAAACAATAATAAAAAAGTCTCTAAACTGTTCAACCACTTGCCGACCGCCCGTTGTAGTTTCACTGCAATAGGCTGGCTCGGCTACGCAAACCGTACGTAGTCCTACGTCGGTCGCGCGCGTGGTGCTAGGGGGCGAGCGCGCGCTGCTGCCGGCGCGCTCTTGCCCCCACTAGGCAGCAGGGATGCCGATGCATGGGGCTGGTGGCACCAATTGCCGCCAGCCACCCTCGATCGTTCCCCGCTGAGAGAGAAGGACGGTCAGCTGTTGTAAACACAGCTGACCGTTCTCTCTGAAATGATTACAGAGCGCCTGTGTTCCTTCTATATAGGATCACAGGTCTCTATGGTCATTTCAAAAGCACATCCCCCCACAGTTAGTAAACACTCCCCTAGGCTTACATTTAACCCCTTGATCACCCACTAGGTTAACCCCTTCCCTGCCAATGTCATTAGTACAGTAACAGTGCATATTTTTAGCACTGATTACTGTAGTAATGTCACTGGTTCCCCCAAAAGTGTCAAAAAAGGTCAGTTAGGGGTCCGATCTGTCTGCCGCAATGCCGCAGTCCCGCTAAAAATCACGGATCGCCGCCATTACTAGTAAAAAAAAAAAATCTTTCCTCTACTTTGTAGACGCGATAACTTTTGTGTAAACCATTTAAAATACCCTTAATGCGATTTTTTTTTCACCAAAAACATGTAGCAGAATAAAAATTGGCCTAAAATTATGAAATTATGAAAAATTTTTTTAGGGAATGTTATATAGCAGAATGTGAAAAATAATGTTTTTTTTTTTTTTTTCAGAATTGTTGCTTTTTTATGTTTATAGCGCAAAAAGAGCATCAATTTTATTTGGGTACAGCGTCGCACAGCTGTGCAATTTCCTGGTAAAGTAACGCAGTGCCGAATCGCAAAAAATGGCCTGGCCATTAAGGGGGCAAATCCTTCTGGTCCAGAACTGGTTGAATTACAGTAATACACAGTCTCATCCTGTTCTTCATATGCTCAGTTGCTCTCCATTTTTAGGCATTTTTAGGCACTGCCTAGTTTGTAGAGGACGATCTGCTGACAGCCCTAAAGTGGAATTAAACCATCCTAACCTTTACAGCCAAGAAAGCTGCTTCTGTTTGATATGCAACTGCCATGGTGCTGCGCATGTGATCAGTTATGACACCAGTCATTTGATGGTTGAGGACACAATCAAATCAAACTGTTTTAGGTTTAGTTCCACTTTTTGATTTACAGCTGAGGCTTTGGGCTTCAGCAAAATGGCAGCCTTCAGCAAGAAGAAACAGGAACACTGCTGGAGGTAATTTACAGCACACACTAGTTTTGGGAGCATAATTATTAATGTAGAATGTATCTTCCTTGCTACGGAACATTATTTATTTATCAAAATGTTATAGGTAAAGTTCCACATTAGGCAACCGGAACAAATGTGCCTAATTGAGGAAAACTCTGTACACTGCTGTCATTAAGAGAGAGTAAGCTAATAAATCTCACCTATTTCGCTCCAGGTGTTGCAAGGTAGTAAATAAGGATAATCTTTCCTTTTGTTGACCGTGAGTTGGACCCAAACCTAGCTTGTTTGCATTTTGCCAGATCGCCCACCCACTTGAACCTCTGGCTGCTGCAGCCGAAGGTCATTCATTTAGTAGTGGTATCTTTACTGCCACTAAGTAAGGCTGGGTTTACACTTATGCATATTGGATGTGGGTTTCCCCACATCCAATTCACATGACAGGAGAGTAAAGCCCCGTACACACGCGTCGAAAATTGGCAGGGAATTTTCGGCCAATGTCCGATCTGCCAATTTTCGGCTTGTTAGTATGATGCTTCCGACAACCAACTCCGACTTTTCGGCCCGAAAAAAATCTGGTGTGCAGACTATAAAACTTTTGTTGGCCGTCAACACAACGGCCAATTTTCGTGCAGTCAGTACAGATTTCGACAGGGAAAAATCTGATGAGCAAGTCTGGGCATGCTCAGAGAAGAAAAAACACAAAGAAAACAAACCAACACATGAAATCACTTCTGAAGTAGAATTTTGTTGGCCGAGAAAATTCGTGTGCAGTCTAGGCACATTCTAACCAACAAAACACAACTTGGACAAAAGTCGGACGATCGGTCGGCCGATAATCGTTGCGTGTGTACGAGGCTTTAGACCAGCTCGCAATGGAGCCGGTTAATACACCTCTGGGGCGGCATTTGGAAAGGGTCCTGTGTGTCTTTGGTTCTGATTCAGGTGCGAATTCAGGCAACAATTCGGACCTGATTTGCATCTGACTCAGTGAACAGGGATGCACCAGACCTCTTACTGTGAGCCGCAGTCGCAGCATGTGTGAACCCAGCCTGACAGATTCCTGATGGCTAGTTTCACATTATAAACAAGTCCTTGGGCAGTGGGGATTCTGGGAGATGTTATGGACCAAATATGGTCATGAAAATAATTGGTAAATGGCATTACCCAGGCTATGTCATGTCATATGCCAGGGGAGCAGGGGCAGGAAATTATGGCATGGGTTTGTCATGTCAGGAGATCATCAAGGTGTCGTTCATTGAGATTGATATGGGTGTAATATGAATTTTGAGGAAGGCCCCACCTTTTTTTTCTTTTTATGCCTGGGAACCTCTTAAAAATCCATACAAGAACCCAGCAACAAGGAGAAAAGGTAACTTGCAGGGAAAATACATTTGGTCCTATCCCTGCAAGGCCCTCTTCCAAGTTCAAGGGCATGTACCTGGTATGGTTTATGACAGGGAGTCCAGATAAGGGTCTGGTATGGATCTTGGAGGGGACTCTATGGGTTTTTTTTTTTTTGCTTTTTTTATATTTTAATTATATCATAAGCCTACAAAGTCTTAGGTGGTGACTTTAACGAAGCACAGAACACGTAAACATGTGTCAAAAGTATAAAACTATATGCAATTTTCCTAATCAGAGCTACCAATCACAATCTTAATGTTCTCTTCAAACCTGTAATAGAAAACCTGTAATGGACAATGACAATTGGAATCTACACTGAACAAAATTATAAACACAACACTTTTGTTTTTGCCCCCATTTTTCATGAGCTGAACTCAAAGATCTAAAACTTTTTCTATGTGCACAAAAGGGCTATTTTTCTCAAATTTTGTTCACAAATCTAAGTCTAAATCTGTGTTAGTGAGCACTTCTCCTTTGCCGAGATAATCCATCCACCTCACAGGTGTGGCATATCAAGATGCTGATTAGACAGCATGATTATTACACAGGTGTGCCTTAGGCTGGACTCAATAAAAGGCCACTCTAAAATGTGCAGTTTTATCACACAGCACAATACCACAGATGTTTTGAGAGAGCGTGCAATTGGCATGCTGACTGAAGGAATGTCCACCAGAACTGTTGCCCGTGAATTTAATGTTCATTTCTCTACCATAAGCCGTCTCCAAAGGGGTTTCAGAGAATATGGCAGTACATCCAACCAGCCTCACAACCGCAGACCACGTGTAACCACACCAGCCCAGGACCTCCACATCCATCATCTTCACCTTCAAGATCTTCTAAGACCAGCTACCCGGACAGCTGCTGCAACAATCGGTTTGCATAACCAAAGATTCCTGCACAAACTGTCAGAAACCGTCTCAGAGAAGCTCATCTGCATGCTCGTCGTCCTCATCGGGCCTCGACCTGACTGCAGTTTGTCGTTGTAACCGACTTAAGTGGGCAAATACTCACATTCGATGGCGTCTGGCACTTTGCAGAGGTGTTCTCTTCCCGGATGAATCCCGGTTGTTCTTAGAACTTTGAGTTCAGCTCATGAAAAATGGGGGCAAAAACAAGTGTTGCGTTTATAATTTTATTCAGTATATAACTGGCTTCTCTAAGCAATGTAATTATGATATAGGCAGATTCTAAATCGGACATTCCAATTTTTATATTTTCCATCTGAAGTCATATCTGTTGGTTGGAATTTAACAAACTAATATGATAGCCGAAAGAGCACATTTAGCCTAATTTGGTTTTAAGCAGAATAATGACTAATTTGCCGACAATATGGAACATACTGAGGAAAATGCTCGACCAGCTTAAATTCCTTTTTTTTTTTTTTTTTTTTTTAGTTATAGAGTGTCAGTGCAGCAAGATAAACCACTTTACTCTCTGTTCAAGAAGCATAGACCTTGCATACCATTAGATGATGCCAAGAATGAGGAAGCCCTGCAACTGGCAAACAGACCACATTTTATCTCTTTCAAGAACTGGCCTTTGCTGACAAGGCATGACACTATCCTCCCTCTAAGACTCCCTAAATACTCTACATCAAGAGGAAATAAATACCATGTTTAGTGCCTCTAACTTTTTTTTAAAAATTCTAAAAAAAAATCTATGAAACAAAAACTAGGAAGTATTTTTTTTCATCGTGGGAAAGATTTTATGTATGACTATGATAAATGTGGCAACTCTTTAGTCATCAGCTTATGCAGGGAAGCACAGGGGCTATATAGTTAACACTTGCCTTGTAGTAAAAGGTTGCTGAGTCTTGTTCCCACATATGAATTGTTTTCTGTCATGCTATCCTTCTAGCCTTTGTATGACTTTAATACGGGCCATGACTAATATAGTAAAGACTTATGTAATTAGCCCTATATATTTTATAAAGCTCTTTAACAGCTATCATAGGTGTGTGCACAAGGTGTGCCAGGTGTGCCTGGGCACACCCAATCACCCCGTGTAGTGCAGATTCCCCCTGCTGCCCCCCTGCTGTATACTATGCTTCCGTTTTTGAATGAACAGGAACACACTCAGCACAGAGCATTTCCTAATTCGTTCACTGTCCAGTGCAGCTTAGGCTGCAGGGCAAGGGACTGGGAATCTCCAACCTCAGTCCCTTTCTCTGTCTTAAATTACCCCTAAACAGACCCATGATGTTTCACCAAAGCTCCCCAATGGGGCTCCTAAAATTTTTTGGGAAAAATATTGTAAAAAATAATTAAAAAATAAAATTGTAAAAAAATAAATAAATAATTAACATAAAAAACTACTGACACCAATCTACTGCTCTACTGTCACTGTCCTCTGACCTACCAACACCGCCCACTGCTCAATTGACACCCCCAGGGCCGGCCTTAGGTGTTCAGGCGCCCTGTGCGAGCTAATCCTGTGGCGCCCCCCCACCGTGTGCGCGCGTGACACCCCCCACCCCCACGCACATTTTCTTGCACCTTTTTTGCACTTTATTTGACTTTTCTTTTTTATGATCACTAATAACTTAGCCCCCCTTACATTAGAGACCCCCCCACAGAGCCCCCCTTACATCAGAGACCCTCACAGACGCCCCCCTTACATCAGAGACCCTCACAGAGCCCCTCTTACATCAGAGACCCTCACAGAGCCCCCCTTACATCAGAGACCCCCCAACACAGAGCTCCACTTACATCAGAGACCCCCCACAGAGCCCCCCTTACATCAGAGACCCTCACAGACGCCCCCCTTACATCAGAGACCCTCACAGAGCCCCTCTTACATCAGAGACCCTCACAGAGCCCCCCTTACATCAGAGACCCCCCAACACAGAGCCCCCCTTACATCAGAGACCCCCACACAGAGGCCCCCCTTACATCAGAGCCCCCCTTACATTAGAGCCCCCCCAAACAGAGGCCCCCCTTACATCAGAGCCCTCCCACACAGAGGCCCCCCTTACATCAGAGCCCCCCCACACAGAGGCCCCCCTTACATCAGAGCCCCCCCACACAGAGGCCCCCCTTACATCAGAGACCCCCACACAGAGATCCCCTTACATCAGAGCCCACCCCACACAGAGCCCCCCCCCCTTACATCAGAGACCCCCTTACATTTGTTGCAGGAGCGAGACCTTACTTACCTCAGTAAGGAGCCTCACGCTGGCGTCCCCGTGGAGTGTGGGCAGGGCAGACCCAGGAGGAGGAGAAGGGGCGGGAGGAGGAGGAGCTGATGATCTCTCCTCTGACATCCCTGCAGAGAGGATGGATCTGTCAGCAGCGACGGGTCAGAGGCTGACACAGTTTAGCCCTGCAGCTAGAAAACGGAGGCACAGCCGTGCAGTGGCAAGTAAGCAGCGGCCGTGGCCTGTGTAGACCCTCTCCAGGCCGGGGTCGCCACTTAACTCCCGCTGTGCGGTCTGATCATGTGCGAGCTGTGATGGCCGCATGGCGCCCCTGTTGCCCATGGCGCCCTGTGCGGCCGCACAGCTCGCACACCCCAAAGGCCGGCCCTGGACATCCCTTACTATACTACTGACACTGACCTCTGCCCCACTGACCCATCTACTGCTTTGCTATCACCGTCCACGTTTTAATACATTTTAAAATGTTTGTTTACATTTATATATAAGAGTGTATGTGTTCAAAGTTATAGGTCTTACTTCCTCAGAAAGCAAAGGTCCCCGTCTGCAGAATGCTGACAGGGGATGGTTCTTTCTCCCCAGGCTGTGGCTCCTTTAGAAAACAAATAAATTGTAAAACATTAAACATCTTTAGTTTTTGTAGCACTGCCCTCTTGGGGGTTGATTGAAGTTGTATGTTCTTCTGTGTCGCTTTGACCCTGTGAACCATCCAGCCCTCCTGACACTCTAGGTTCAGACATGTTCTGTATACCTTTAACCGCTTGCCGACCCCCCTCACGTAGATTTACTGTGGAAAGGCGGCTCGGCTGCGTATAATCACGCAGATCTACGTGATTATGTGCACGTGGCACATGCCGCCTGGAGTTGCGCTCTCATTGTGATTAGACACAGCGGGGTCCAGACCACAGGATGAGCGGGCTTGATCTCTGCCGGCCTCCCCCAATCTTCGGGGGAAACTGACAGAAGCCTATGTAAACAAAGCAGGTGGCTCTCCTGTCAGACAGGCACACTGAGATTGTGTGTCTCAGCTAAGCTGAAACACTGATCTCTGTGTGCCTGTCACAGAGCCCCCCCACAGTTAATAAGCACAATTAGGAGCAAACTTAACCCCTTGATCACCCCCAGTATTAACCTCTTCCCTGCCAGTGTCATTTATACAGTAACAGTGCATATTATTTTGCACTGATTACTGTATTAATGTCACTGGTCCCCAAAAAGTGTCAAAAATGTCAGTTAGCGGTCCAATCTGTCCGCCACAATGTCACAGTCCTGCTTAAAATCGCTGAACACTGCCATTACTAATAAAAACAAAAAATGTATCCCGTAGTTTGTAAACGCTATAACCTTTGTGCAAACCAATTAAAATACGCTTTTTGTCAAAAATATGTAGCAGAATACAAATTGGCCTAAACTGATAAAAAAAATTGATTTTTAATTTTTTTTTATTGGGAATGTTTTATAGCAGAAAGTAAAAAAAAATTGCGTTTTTTTTTTCAAAATTGCTGCTCTTTTTTTGTTTATAGCGCAAAATCTAAAAAACGCTGATTAAATACCACCAAAAGAAAGCTCTATTTTTGGGAAAAAAGGACATCAATTGAATTTGGGTACAATTTTGCACGATCGCACAATTGTTAGTTACAATAACGCAGTGCCGAATAAAAAAAAAAATGGCCTGGTCATTAAGCGGGTAAAACCTTCCGGGGCTGAAATGGTTAAATGACACACTGACACAATGCAGATAGGTTTTAACTCTTTAGCTTGGCTTTACTCAAGAAAAAGGCTTGAAAAGAGTATTAATCAACTAGGCCCTGGATAAACAGCTGGGGGTCAGTTGAAATAAGACTAAAGAACAGTTAATACCCAGTTATAGTAATAAGTAATAACACCAAATAGTCACAGTATCTTACAGTTTAGTAAATGAATCTCTTAGAAAGCTATAAATTGCTATGAGAAACACTCTTACTAAAGGGGAACCCCGGGTCGCCCTATAATACCTGTATCCTAATGAGAGATGAAGTAATCTAGATACCAATAATGTGTCCCCTTTAAGAGTAATGATATTTCAATGTTCAGCATGCAAGGCCTTGCTAAGATCTTCACCAGCAGTTGGAGCTTAAAAAACAGTGTGAAACAGGCAATGCCAGATAGCTGGTTCTGATTAATGATGATCCACTAACTAACCCAAGTGTAGAATGTCTGTATAACTGGACTCTGAGCAGGTGCTCTCTCACCAATCCTGATGTCCCTCTTATGAGTTCTGAAAGAACAGGCAACGCCAACTCTTCATGCTGTGAGACACTGAGATGGTTGTACTCTGCTGTTCCAGTGAGTCCCGCCGACTCCACTCAATCAGCGATACTGTAGGGATGTCTGCGATATAGCGATTGTCATCCGTCTCGCCTGGGCTGAGTCTGCAAACAGCTGGGTGGTGTGCAGTAAGGCGCAGTCCTTTCTCTCTGTGGCAGGCAGATGCACACATGATGGATCCCAGGAAGCAAGAGAGCTTGGGCCTATTCAGCAGATCCCTTTATAGTCTCTCCCACAATTCTCTCCTGGAGTGAACGGCCTGCTGGGAGGCAGGGCTGGCCTTACCATGGGTCCTGCTGGGTCCTTTGGACCCAGGCAGCACTTTGGGAGGAGTGGCAAATTGACACCCAAGATTTTTTCAGCAGTTTTTTGGGTCATCAGTTTGCAGCACGTTACGGGTGGCATTTCCCAATGTCATTCTGCCACCTGTAGTGCAAACTTATGAGTATGAGGAGGAGGAGCGTCTCCTCCGGGGAACACCCCTCACATGATCGCGGTGTGCGCAATGATGTCAGACAACGGCACACTCCTTTTCACGCAGGGCAGGCTGGATCTTCTAGTGCGGCTGGTGCGGCAGACACAGGAGTGACAGGAGGACTGAGGACAAACAGTGGGTGTTTGATGGACTGGTCCGGTGGTGAGTTATGGAAGAAGATAACAGTATATATAATATTTTCTAAATGTTATATTTATATAAAATAATGGATGTGGGGGCCTTTTGGTGGGCGTGATTTTTTTGGGGGGTCGGGGAGGGGGCAGCATTTAATTCTTGGACCCAGGCAACACAATATCTTGGACCAGCACTGCTGGGAGGTGTAGTTCTTAAACAGTTTAGTAATATCCTTTTAGAAGACTACAGTTCCCACAATGCTTTTCTTCCAGTCTCAGGAGTATGATGCATGAAATCCAAGACCAACACTAGGGGAGCATAGAGACAGTCTGAGAGAACAGGGAATACGTTTGCAGTGTCAGATAATGTTAGTCCACTCCCGGCTACATTTTGATGCACATTAATGTATTTAGCTTATTTAAACTGAAGGTTCAGTTGGCTTTAAATCGGAACAAAACTATATTTGAGCACCACAAACTGAAAACTCAATTTCATTCATTTTTAATATTCAAAGCATATTATTCACAATATTCACCCATCTATGTCTTAGTGTTCTATTTTGAAAAACACCCCCTAGCTTTTCAAGCCTCTGCCATCTTGAGTAAGGGCAGATGATCAATTTAGTAGTTGTCCTTTGCTCAGGCATGCAGGCAAGATAGTGTACTTAGCTGAGAAAGCCCTCTTCCTCCCTTCAGATAAAAACAAACAAAATGCCCATGAAGACTCATGGGATGTATGACATAATTTTGACCTAGGCCAGAAACCTGTGGAAATGTAAAAACAAAAAAAAAGGCTAAAACAAGAAAATAGCTTCCTATCTATTTAGTAATTCTCGTCGCATAAGGATTAAAAATAAGTCAAAGCGATTGTAAACCTCAGACATGAATTATGAACAAAGAATATCCCTCTATAGTGTGTCCCAATTAAGAGCACTTCATTCCTCTGCTATCAGCATGAGTGATTTCTTAGTTTTCCAGACACCATGAGAAAAAAGGTGACAAAGGAGGGATCTCCAAATGAATGACAGCCTCAGCTCTGTTCCTGTGTGCTGTGTGAAGGGGTTGTGTGTTTTCAGACAGCTCAGACAAGCTTTAAAAATTCAGCATTTTGAACAAATGTAGAGAAGCTAAGACTGCAGTTAAGCATATACAACATATGGAGGAGGAATTGTTTCATCTATGTGTATCACCTGAGACCAATCCCTTCACTGGGTATTAGTGTTGAGCGAACACGGACTGTATTATTCGTGTTCGTACCGAATAATTGGATTTTTTGTACCCGAACACGGACACGGACACTTTACTGTATGTTCGGGTAAAAATCCGTGTTCGGTCGTTTTATTTCCGGGTTTTGCATGCTTTGGCGCTCTTTTCATGGCGGGCTTTCAACAGCCAATCAACAATCGTTTAACTGGTGTGCCTTAAGCCATCCCAGCCATGCCTGCAAATGTCTCAGTAGCTGTGATTGGCCGTCTGAAGCATGTGACCAAGTCTTTATAAGTTCGAGGCAGCCGCAGCGGCGTCATTATGCTGCTTAGATTCAGGGACAGAGCACACATCAACGTGCTGGCTGCTGATTAGGGAAAGATAGGCAGGAAAAAACCATTTGTGTCCGGATAGAATTGAGGGACAGGTCGGAGTGTTTAGGCAGGGCGAGTTGTAGGCATTTTAGGGATAGAGTCTGCTGAATTATATAGGGTCAGTGTCTTCTACAAACTACAATCGATATTGCTGTGTGGGGGGTGGGGTCTGCACTCAATCCTGATCTACGATCTCTTCTCAATCCTGTTAGGGACAGAGTCTGCTGAATTTTAGGGAAACTGTGTTCTACAAACTACAATCGATATTGCTGTGTGGTGTGGGATTGGAGATAGGCAGGTGTCAGTGATCCACATCCATTTTTCTGTGTGTGAGCTGCAGTGAACACAATCTTTTTGGGCTGCAGTGAACACAATCTTTTTGGGCTGCAGTGAACACAATCTTTTTGGGCTGCAGTGAACACAATCTTTTTGGGCTGCAGTGAACACAATCTTTTTGGGCTGCAGTGAACACAATCTTTTTGGGGTGCAGTGAACAAAATCTTTTTGGGGTGCAGTGAACACAATCCTTTTTGGTGTGCAGTGAACACAATCTTTGTGGGGTGCAGTGAACAAAATCCTTTGTGGGGTGCAGTGAACACAATCTTTTTGGGGTGCAGTGAACAAAATCCTTTTTGGGGTGCAGTGAACAACATCCTTTTTGGGGTGCAGTGAACACAATCTTTTTGGGGTGCAGTGAACAAAATCCTTTGTGGGGTGCAGTGAACACAATCTTTTTGGGGTGCAGTGAACACAATCTTTTTGGGGTGGAGTGAACAACATCCTTTTTGGGGTGCAGTGAACAAAATCCTTTTTGGGGTGCAGTGAACAAAATCATTTTTGGGGTGCAGTGAACACAATCTTTTTGGGGTGCAGTGAACACAATCTTTTTGGGGTGCAGTGAACACAATCTTTGTGGGGTGCAGTGAACACAATCTTTTTGGGGTGGAGTGAACAACATCCTTTTTGGGGTGCAGTGAACAACATCCTTTTTGGGGTGCAGTGAACACAATCTTTTTGGGGTGCAGTGAACACAATCTTTGTGGGGTACAGTGAACAGAATCTTTGTGGGGTGCAGTGAACACAATCTTTGGGGGGTACAGTGAACACAATCTTTGTGAGGTGCAGTGAACACAATCTTTGTGGGGTGCAGTGAACACAATCTTTGTGGGGTACAGTGAACACAATCTCATACTGAAGGTTTGAGGGTGCTGCCTGTTCCATACTCCCCCTACTCCTCATCTAGCCTTTTAGGGGTACAAACAATAGTAATTGGGGCCTAGTGTGGTTGTGTACGTGTGATATACATACACTTTTTTGGGATCATATTTTCTATTCCGCTATTTAATCAAAAACCTTTGGGGATCAGTTAAATTGGGGGATAGTCTGTGTTGGTACGTGTGAGAGAGATCCACCTTTCCAAGTTGTTGGGGTTCATCTCATACTTCTGAAGGTTTGAGGGTGCTGCCTGTTCCATACTCCCCCTACTCCTAGCCTTTTAGGGGTACAAACAATAGTAATTGGGGCCTAGTGTGGTTGTGTACGTGTGATATACATACACTTTTTTGGGATCATATTTTCTATTCCGCTATTTAATCAAAAACCTTTGGGGATCAGTTAAATTGGGGGATAGTCTGTGTTGGTACGTGTGAGAGAGATCCACCTTTCCAAGTTGTTGGGGTTCATCTCATACTTCTGAAGGTTTGAGGGTGCTGCCTGTTCCATACTCCCCCTACTCCTAGCCTTTTAGGGGTACAAACAATAGTAATTGGGGCCTAGTGTGGTTGTGTACGTGTGATATACATACACTTTTTTGGGATCATATTTTCTATTCCGCTATTTAATCAAAAACCTTTGGGGATCAGTTAAATTGGGGGATAGTCTGTGTTGGTACGTGTGAGAGAGATCCACCTTTCCAAGTTGTTGGGGTTCATCTCATACTTCTGAAGGTTTGAGGGTGCTGCCTGTTCCATACTCCCCCTACTCCTAGCCTTTTAGGGGTACAAACAATAGTAATTGGGGCCTAGTGTGGTTGTGTACGTGTGATATACATACACTTTTTTGGGATCATATTTTCTATTCCGCTATTTAATCAAAAACCTTTGGGGATCAGTTAAATTGGGGGATAGTCTGTGTTGGTACGTGTGAGAGAGATCCACCTTTCCAAGTTGTTGGGGTTCATCTCATACTTCTGAAGGTTTGAGGGTGCTGCCTGTTCCATACTCCCCCTACTCCTAGCCTTTTAGGGGTACAAACAATAGTAATTGGGGCCTAGTGTGGTTGTGTACGTGTGATATACATACACTTTTTTGGGATCATATTTTCTATTCCGCTATTTAATCAAAAACCTTTGGGGATCAGTTAAATTGGGGGATAGTCTGTGTTGGTACGTGTGAGAGAGATCCACCTTTCCAAGTTGTTGAGGTTCATCTCATACTTCTGAAGGTTTGAGGGTGCTGCCTGTTCCATACTCCCCCTACTCCTAGCCTTTTAGGGGTACAAACAATAGTAATTGGGGCCTAGTGTGGTTGTGTACGTGTGATATACATACACTTTTTTGGGATCATATTTTCTATTCCGCTATTTAATCAAAAACCTTTGGGGATCAGTTAAATTGGGGGATAGTCTGTGTTGGTACGTGTGAGAGAGATCCACCTTTCCAAGTTGTTGGGGTTCATCTCATACTTCTGAAGGTTTGAGGGTGCTGCCTGTTCCATACTCCCCCTACTCCTAGCCTTTTAGGGGTACAAACAATAGTAATTGGGGCCTAGTGTGGTTGTGTACGTGTGATATACATACACTTTTTTGGGATCATATTTTCTATTCCGCTATTTAATCAAAAACCTTTGGGGATCAGTTAAATTGGGGGATAGTCTGTGTTGGTACGTGTGAGAGAGATCCACCTTTCCAAGTTGTTGGGGTTCATCTCATACTTCTGAAGGTTTGAGGGTGCTGCCTGTTCCATACTCCCCCTACTCCTAGCCTTTTAGGGGTACAAACAATAGTAATTGGGGCCTAGTGTGGTTGTGTACGTGTGATATACATACACTTTTTTGGGATCATATTTTCTATTCCGCTATTTAATCAAAAACCTTTGGGGATCAGTTAAATTGGGGGATAGTCTGTGTTGGTACGTGTGAGAGAGATCCACCTTTCCAAGTTGTTGGGGTTCATCTCATACTTCTGAAGGTTTGAGGGTGCTGCCTGTTCCATACTCCCCCTACTCCTAGCCTTTTAGGGGTACAAACAATAGTAATTGGGGCCTAGTGTGGTTGTGTACGTGTGATATACATACACTTTTTTGGGATCATATTTTCTATTCCGCTATTTAATCAAAAACCTTTGGGGATCAGTTAAATTGGGGGATAGTCTGTGTTGGTACGTGTGAGAGAGATCCACCTTTCCAAGTTGTTGGGGTTCATCTCATACTTCTGAAGGTTTGAGGGTGCTGCCTGTTCCATACTCCCCCTACTCCTAGCCTTTTAGGGGTACAAACAATAGTAATTGGGGCCTAGTGTGGTTGTGTACGTGTGATATACATACACTTTTTTGGGATCATATTTTCTATTCCGCTATTTAATCAAAAACCTTTGGGGATCAGTTAAATTGGGGGATAGTCTGTGTTGGTACGTGTGAGAGAGATCCACCTTTCCAAGTTGTTGAGGTTCATCTCATACTTCTGAAGGTTTGAGGGTGCTGCCTGTTCCATACTCCCCCTACTCCTAGCCTTTTAGGGGTACAAACAATAGTAATTGGGGCCTAGTGTGGTTGTGTACGTGTGATATACATACACTTTTTTGGGATCATATTTTCTATTCCGCTATTTAATCAAAAACCTTTGGGGATCAGTTAAATTGGGGGATAGTCTGTGTTGGTACGTGTGAGAGAGATCCACCTTTCCAAGTTGTTGGGGTTCATCTCATACTTCTGAAGGTTTGAGGGTGCTGCCTGTTCCATACTCCCCCTACTCCTAGCCTTTTAGGGGTACAAACAATAGTAATTGGGGCCTAGTGTGGTTGTGTACGTGTGATATACATACACTTTTTTGGGATCATATTTTCTATTCCGCTATTTAATCAAAAACCTTTGGGGATCAGTTAAATTGGGGGATAGTCTGTGTTGGTACGTGTGAGAGAGATCCACCTTTCCAAGTTGTTGGGGTTCATCTCATACTTCTGAAGGTTTGAGGGTGCTGCCTGTTCCATACTCCCCCTACTCCTAGCCTTTTAGGGGTACAAACAATAGTAATTGGGGCCTAGTGTGGTTGTGTACGTGTGATATACATACACTTTTTTGGGATCATATTTTCTATTCCGCTATTTAATCAAAAACCTTTGGGGATCAGTTAAATTGGGGGATAGTCTGTGTTGGTACGTGTGAGAGAGATCCACCTTTCCAAGTTGTTGAGGTTCATCTCATACTTCTGAAGGTTTGAGGGTGCTGCCTGTTCCATACTCCCCCTACTCCTAGCCTTTTAGGGGTACAAACAATAGTAATTGGGGCCTAGTGTGGTTGTGTACGTGTGATATACATACACTTTTTTGGGATCATATTTTCTATTCCGCTATTTAATCAAAAACCTTTGGGGATCAGTTAAATTGGGGGATAGTCTGTGTTGGTACGTGTGAGAGAGATCCACCTTTCCAAGTTGTTGAGGTTCATCTCATACTTCTGAAGGTTTGAGGGTGCTGCCTGTTCCATACTCCCCCTACTCCTAGCCTTTTAGGGGTACAAACAATAGTAATTGGGGCCTAGTGTGGTTGTGTACGTGTGATATACATACACTTTTTTGGGATCATATTTTCTATTCCGCTATTTAATCAAAAACCTTTGGGGATCAGTTAAATTGGGGGATAGTCTGTGTTGGTACGTGTGAGAGAGATCCACCTTTCCAAGTTGTTGGGGTTCATCTCATACTTCTGAAGGTTTGAGGGTGCTGCCTGTTCCATACCCCCCCTACTCCTCATCTAGCCTTTTAGGGGTACAAACAATAGTAATTGGGGCCTAGTGTGGTTGTGTACGTGCGAGATACATACACTTTTTTTGATCATATTTCCTATTCCGCTATTCAATAAAAACCTTTGAGGATCAATTGAATTGCGGGATAGTCTGTGTCGGTACGTGTGAGAGAGATCCACCTTTCCAAGTTGTTGGGGTTCATCTCATACTTCTGAAGGTTTGAGGGTGCTGCCTGTTCCATACCCCCCCTACTCCTCATCTAGCCTTTTAGGGGTACAAACAATAGTAATTGGGGCCTAGTGTGGTTGTGTACGTGCGAGATACATACACTTTTTTTGATCATATTTCCTATTCCGCTATTCAATAAAAACCTTTGAGGATCAATTGAATTGCGGGATAGTCTGTGTCGGTACGTGTGAGAGAGATCCACCTTTCCAAGTTGTTGGGGTTCATCTCATACTTCTGAAGGTTTGAGGGTGCTGCCTGTTCCATACCCCCCCTACTCCTCATCTAGCCTTTTAGGGGTACAAACAATAGTAATTGGGGCCTAGTGTGGTTGTGTACGTGCGAGATACATACACTTTTTTTGATCATATTTCCTATTCCGCTATTCAATAAAAACCTTTGAGGATCAATTGAATTGCGGGATAGTCTGTGTCGGTACGTGTGAGAGAGATCCACCTTTCCAAGTTGTTGGGGTTCATCTCATACTTCTGAAGGTTTGAGGGTGCTGCCTGTTCCATACCCCCCCTACTCCTCATCTAGCCTTTTAGGGGTACAAACAATAGTAATTGGGGCCTAGTGTGGTTGTGTACGTGTGATATACATACACTTTTTTGGGATCATATTTTCTATTCCGCTATTTAATCAAAAACCTTTGGGGATCAGTTAAATTGGGGGATAGTCTGTGTTGGTACGTGTGAGAGAGATCCACCTTTCCAAGTTGTTGGGGTTCATCTCATACTTCTGAAGGTTTGAGGGTGCTGCCTGTTCCATACTCCCCCTACTCCTAGCCTTTTAGGGGTACAAACAATAGTAATTGGGGCCTAGTGTGGTTGTGTACGTGTGATATACATACACTTTTTTGGGATCATATTTTCTATTCCGCTATTTAATCAAAAACCTTTGGGGATCAGTTAAATTGGGGGATAGTCTGTGTTGGTACGTGTGAGAGAGATCCACCTTTCCAAGTTGTTGGGGTTCATCTCATACTTCTGAAGGTTTGAGGGTGCTGCCTGTTCCATACTCCCCCTACTCCTAGCCTTTTAGGGGTACAAACAATAGTAATTGGGGCCTAGTGTGGTTGTGTACGTGTGATATACATACACTTTTTTGGGATCATATTTTCTATTCCGCTATTTAATCAAAAACCTTTGGGGATCAGTTAAATTGGGGGATAGTCTGTGTTGGTACGTGTGAGAGAGATCCACCTTTCCAAGTTGTTGGGGTTCATCTCATACTTCTGAAGGTTTGAGGGTGCTGCCTGTTCCATACTCCCCCTACTCCTAGCCTTTTAGGGGTACAAACAATAGTAATTGGGGCCTAGTGTGGTTGTGTACGTGTGATATACATACACTTTTTTGGGATCATATTTTCTATTCCGCTATTTAATCAAAAACCTTTGGGGATCAGTTAAATTGGGGGATAGTCTGTGTTGGTACGTGTGAGAGAGATCCACCTTTCCAAGTTGTTGGGGTTCATCTCATACTTCTGAAGGTTTGAGGGTGCTGCCTGTTCCATACTCCCCCTACTCCTAGCCTTTTAGGGGTACAAACAATAGTAATTGGGGCCTAGTGTGGTTGTGTACGTGTGATATACATACACTTTTTTGGGATCATATTTTCTATTCCGCTATTTAATCAAAAACCTTTGGGGATCAGTTAAATTGGGGGATAGTCTGTGTTGGTACGTGTGAGAGAGATCCACCTTTCCAAGTTGTTGGGGTTCATCTCATACTTCTGAAGGTTTGAGGGTGCTGCCTGTTCCATACTCCCCCTACTCCTAGCCTTTTAGGGGTACAAACAATAGTAATTGGGGCCTAGTGTGGTTGTGTACGTGCGAGATACATACACTTTTTTTGATCATATTTCCTATTCCGCTATTCAATAAAAACCTTTGAGGATCAATTGAATTGCGGGATAGTCTGTGTCGGTACGTGTGAGAGAGATCCACCTTTCCAAGTTGTTGGGGTTCATCTCATACTTCTGAAGGTTTGAGGGTGCTGCCTGTTCCATACCCCCCCTACTCCTCATCTAGCCTTTTAGGGGTACAAACAATAGTAATTGGGGCCTAGTGTGGTTGTGTACGTGCGAGATACATACACTTTTTTTGATCATATTTCCTATTCCGCTATTCAATAAAAACCTTTGAGGATCAATTGAATTGCGGGATAGTCTGTGTCGGTACGTGTGAGAGAGATCCACCTTTCCAAGTTGTTGGGGTTCATCTCATACTTCTGAAGGTTTGAGGGTGCTGCCTGTTCCATACCCCCCCTACTCCTCATCTAGCCTTTTAGGGGTACAAACAATAGTAATTGGGGCCTAGTGTGGTTGTGTACGTGCGAGATACATACACTTTTTTTGATCATATTTCCTATTCCGCTATTCAATAAAAACCTTTGAGGATCAATTGAATTGCGGGATAGTCTGTGTCGGTACGTGTGAGAGAGATCCACCTTTCCAAGTTGTTGGGGTTCATCTCATACTTCTGAAGGTTTGAGGGTGCTGCCTGTTCCATACCCCCCCTACTCCTCATCTAGCCTTTTAGGGGTACAAACAATAGTAATTGGGGCCTAGTGTGGTTGTGTACGTGCGAGATACATACACTTTTTTTGATCATATTTCCTATTCCGCTATTCAATAAAAACCTTTGAGGATCAATTGAATTGCGGGATAGTCTGTGTCGGTACGTGTGAGAGAGATCCACCTTTCCAAGTTGTTGGGGTTCATCTCATACTTCTGAAGGTTTGAGGGTGCTGCCTGTTCCATACCCCCCCTACTCCTCATCTAGCCTTTTAGGGGTACAAACAATAGTAATTGGGGCCTAGTGTGGTTGTGTACGTGCGAGATACATACACTTTTTTTGATCATATTTCCTATTCCGCTATTCAATAAAAACCTTTGAGGATCAATTGAATTGCGGGATAGTCTGTGTCGGTACGTGTGAGAGAGATCCACCTTTCCAAGTTGTTGGGGTTCATCTCATACTTCTGAAGGTTTGAGGGTGCTGCCTGTTCCATACCCCCCCTACTCCTCATCTAGCCTTTTAGGGGTACAAACAATAGTAATTGGGGCCTAGTGTGGTTGTGTACGTGCGAGATACATACACTTTTTTTGATCATATTTCCTATTCCGCTATTCAATAAAAACCTTTGAGGATCAATTGAATTGCGGGATAGTCTGTGTCGGTACGTGTGAGAGAGATCCACCTTTCCAAGTTGTTGGGGTTCATCTCATACTTCTGAAGGTTTGAGGGTGCTGCCTGTTCCATACCCCCCCTACTCCTCATCTAGCCTTTTAGGGGTACAAACAATAGTAATTGGGGCCTAGTGTGGTTGTGTACGTGCGAGATACATACACTTTTTTTGATCATATTTCCTATTCCGCTATTCAATAAAAACCTTTGAGGATCAATTGAATTGCGGGATAGTCTGTGTCGGTACGTGTGAGAGAGATCCACCTTTCCAAGTTGTTGGGGTTCATCTCATACTTCTGAAGGTTTGAGGGTGCTGCCTGTTCCATACTCCCCCTACTCCTCATCTAGCCTTTTAGGGGTACAAACAATAGTAATTGGGGCCTAGTGTGGTTGTGTACGTGTGATATACATACACTTTTTTTGGATCATATTTTCTATTCCGCTATTCAATAAAAACCTTTCTAGGGCAAGATCTTAAATTACAGAAATATGAGGAGACCGTCAAATAAGGGCCGTGGCCTGGGTCGTGGTGCTGCTGGTAGAGCTCCTGTTGCAAGGAGAGGACATGGTCGATCTGTGCCAGCTACACGCACAAGTGAAACACCTTCCTCAAGTGTGAGTAGGCGACAGAACCTGCATCAGTATTTGGTAGGGCATCAAACGCCCCTAGAAGTGATGAGGCCAGAACAAGTTGAGGCGATAGTAGATTGGTTTGCTGCTGACAGTGCCTCCAGTTCCTTCACATTGTCTCCCACCCAGTCTACTGCAGAAAGGTCAGAGTTGGCACCTGCAGCCAATGTCCAACCGTCTTTCACCTCACCCCCTTGCAAATCAGGCCAGCAGTCTGAGCCCCAAGCCATACAGCAGTCTCTTATTCTTTTTGAGGACTCTGTCAGCAGGGTTTCCCAGGGCCATCCACCTAGCCCTGCCCCAGAAGTGGAAGAGATTGAGTGCAGCGATGCCCAACCACTTATTTCTCAAGATGAGTACATGCAAGGATCATCGCAGCACGTCTCCGATGATGACGAAACGCAGGTGCCAACTGCTGCGGCGTTCAGCATTGTGGAGACCGACAAGGAGGGCAGGGGTGAAGACTGGGTGGAAGATGATGTGGAGGACGATGAGGTCCTCGACCCCACATGGAATGAACGTCATGCAGGTGAACTGAGTAGTTTGGAGGAAGAGGCGGTGGTCGCACAGAGCCACCAGCACAGCAGAAGAGGGAGCAGGGTGCAGAAGCGGAGCGGCCGTGCCCTAGACACTACGCCCGCTACTGCCCAACGCAGCAAGGGAACGAGCGCACCAAAGTCAGCTCAAAGGAGTTCTCTAGCGTGGAAGTTCTTTAGAAAATGTGCTGATGACAGGACACGAGTGGTTTGCACCCTGTGCAATCAGAGCTTGAAGCGAGGCATGAACCTTCTCAACCTGAGCACAACCTGCATGATCAGGCATCTAAGTGCAAAGCACGAGCTGCAGTGGAGTACACACCTTCAAAACCAAGAAACGTCTCTGGCTCATCCTGCTTCCTCTTCTGCTGCAGTCTCGGCCGCTCCAGCCACATCTGTAGTGATACCGGCACCTGCCACCCCGCAAACAGACGATCTGTCAGCAACACCACCACCTGGGTCACCAACAACCATCTCCACAATGTCCCGTGGAAGCGTTCAGCTTTCCATCTCCCAAACACTTGAGAGGAAGAGGAAGTACCCCCCTACCCACCCGCGATCCCTGGCCCTGAATGCCAGCATTTCAAAATTATTGGCCTTTGAAATGCTGTCATTCCGTCTGGTGGAGACGCACAGTTTTAAAAACCTTATGTCGGTGGCTGTCCCACAGTACGTCGTGCCCAGCCGCCACTACTTTTCCAGGCAAGCCATCCCTTCCCTGCACAACCAAGTGGGGGAAAAAATCAGGTGTGCACTGCGCAACGCCATCTGTGCCAAGGTCCACCTAACTACGGATACGTGGACCAGTAAGCACGGTCAGGGGCGTTATATCTCCCTAACGGCACACTGGGTAAATGCAGTGGCGGATGGGCCTGAGGCGGATAGCAATTTGGCGCATGTCCTTCCACCACCGAGGATTGCAGGGCGCTTCAGTTTGCCTCCTGTTCCTAACTCCTCCTACTCCGCTTCCTCATCCTCTACCGCCTCCTCATCCGGACAGCGTAACACCTTCACCACCAACTTCAGCACGGCCAGGGGTAAACGACAGCAGGCAGTTTTACAACTTGCCTGTTTGGGGGACAAACCACACACCGCGCAGGAGTTGTGGAGGAGCATGGAACAGCAGACAAATGAGTGGTTGCTGCCAGCGAGCCTCAAGCCCGGCCTGGTGGTGTGCGATAACGGGCGAAATCTCATAGCAGCTCTGGGCCTAGCCGGTTTGACGCACATCCCTTGCCTGGCGCATGTGCTGAATTTGGTGGTGCAGAGGTTCCTTAAAAACTACCCCGATATGTCAGAGCTGCTGCAGAAAGTGCGGGCCGTTTGTGCGCACTTTCGGCGTTCTCACCCTGCTGCTGCTCGCCTGGCAGCGCTGCAGCGTAACTTCGGCCTTCCCGCTCACCGCCTCATATGTGACGTGCCCACAAGGTGGAACTCCACCTTGCACATGCTGGAAAGACTGTGCGAGCAGCAGCAGGCCATAGTGGAGTTTCAGCTGCAGCACGCACGCGTGAGTCGCTCTGCGGAACAGCACCACTTCACCACCAATAACTGGGCCTCCATGCGAGACCTGTGTGCCTTGTTGCGCTGTTTTGAGTACTCCACCAACATGGCCAGTGGCAATGACGCCGTTCTCAGCTTAACTATCCCACTTCTATGCCTCCTTGAAAAAACAATTCGGGCGATGATGGAAGAGGATGTGGCACAGGATGAGGAGGAGGAGGAGGATGAAGAGGTAACATTTCCAAGGCTTTCAGGGCAGTCATTCGCAAGGGGCTCCGAGGGTGGGTTCCTGCACACGCAAACGCCAGGGACGCAATTGTCCAGCAGGGGCACAGTTCTGGAGGATGAGGAGGATGAGGAGGAGGAGGAGCTGGAGGAGGAGATGGAACCATGTTCACAGCAGGGTGGCACCCAGGCCAGCTCATGGCCATCACTGGTGCGTGGCTGGGGGGATACAGAGGACACGGACCATACACCTCCCACAGAGGACAGCCTTTCGTTGCCTCTGGGCAGCCTGGCACACATGAGCGATTACATGCTGCAGTGTCTCCACAACGACCGCCGAGTTGCCCACATTCTAACTTGTGCTGATTACTGGGTGGCCACGCTGCTGGATCCCCGTTACAAGGACAACGTACCGTCCTTAATTCACTCACTGGAGCGCGATCGCAAGATGCGCGAGTACAAGCGCACGCTGGTAGACGCCATGCTGCTGGCATTCCCATCTGACAGCGGGGCCACAGTGGAAGCACAAGGCAGAGGAGGAGGAGGAGGAGGTCGCCAACGCAACCAGGGCACCGCCAGCACCTCAGAAGGCAGGGTTAGCATGGCCGAAATGTGGAAAAGCTTTGTCAGCACGCCACAACAAACAGCAGCACCAGCAGCTCAGATGGAACGTCTTAGCAGGAGGCAGCATTTTACCAACATGGTGGAGCAGTATGTGTGCACACGCCTACATGTAGTGAATGACGGGTCTGCCCCCTTCAACTTCTGGGTCTCCAAATTGGGCACATGGCCTGAGCTTGCCCTTTACGCCTTGGAGGTGCTGGCGTGCCCTGCAGCCAGTGTATTATCTGAACGGGTATTTAGCACGGCTGGGGGCGTTATAACAGACAAGCGCAGCCGCCTGTCCAGAGACAATGTGGACAAGCTCACGTTCATTAAAATGAACCAGGCATGGATCCCACGGGACTTTTCCGTACCTTATGCAGAATAGCAATGGATACCGACCTTACCCACCCATTGTTCCATTTTTGCTCTTTCTCACTCTTTTGGGGTGTACCCTCATTTAAAATTTGTGAAAAGAAGCAGTGTTGGCTACCTCGTCCTCCTCCTCAGGGCCAGATTAATGTAGGGGCTATTGGAGCTGCAGCTCCAGGCCCCTACCTTTTATATAGGCCCCGGGTTGGCCATATTCACTGTTACCGCTCTTCTGTCACTTGTAAACACAGAAGTCTGGCTTCTATGCTCGCTTCCCCAGGCAGCACCCTCAGAACCTCCCCACACAGCGTGAAGGCCGGACAAGGAGGGACAGTTGGCGATGCATGGATGTGTTTATGGGCTTCAGAGACAGCATCCCATGTTGAATTAGGCATGCATGGCTGCACCCTTCCTCCTCTGGGTGCATGGCAAGGCACGGCCCTAAGGCCCTTCAAAATCCTCAGCACCAAGCCCATGATGCTGTTAATCCGGCCCTGGTCCTCCTCCACCGCCGCTTCCACCTACACCGCCCATAGGTGTGCGCAGCCTATTGCATTAAGGTGTGCACCCCAAAGTTGAAATACACATGCATGTGTTTGCCAGCAGGGAGAGTAATGTATCGGGGCCATGTACCTGTAGGCAAGGAGAAATAGAGCAGAGCAGGTCCCAGGGAGATCTTTCCCATCTCCTCACTGGCAATGCTATGTGCCCTAGGTGATTAGGGTGTGCCCAGGCACACCCAGCACACCCTGTGCGCACGCCTATGTCACCGCCACATCCACCACCACCTCAACCTCCCTCCTACTCCATATGGGCCTCGTCCTTCAGAGATGAAGAAGAACATTGTTTTATTTTTCTGTTTTTTTTTGTTGTTTTAAGTTATTTCCCTATCCACATTTGTTTGCAGAGCACTTGCCATGCTCTTAATTACGTTTTGCTGCCATTTGCAGCACTCTAGCCCTTTCCTTTGGTGTTTTAGAGCCATTTTAGTGCCTTAAAGTTCGGGTCCCCATTGACTTCAATGGGGTTCGGTGTCCGGGAAAAGTTCGGTAAAAGTCCGGGACACGGACCCGGACTTTTTTTTAAAGTTCGGCCGAACCCGTCGAACACGGACATCTAGGTGTCCGCTCAACCCTACTGGGTATATTTAGGGGTTTACAAACACTTTAATGTTAATTGAGAGAGTTTAGTTCTGCTTTAAGGAGGAGTAGAGCCAAAGCTCTTTTGACTCTACTTCTCATGCACTTGTTCTGCACACCTGTGAGCCATATTCAGCCGACAGAGGGGTAAAGCACGCAGTTAGCTGATGTCACCCAGCCAGACCAGGTTTTAAAAAAATCCCAACCTTAATGTCGCAATCTACCCAGATGCCTGGAGCGGTAGCTGGCTCAGCCTCTCAGCATGCCGCTGAGAGGCTGATCCAGCAGCTCCCAACACCCCCACAGTCTGGTGCTCCAGTGAGCGCTGGAGGGGCAGAACAGAGACTGACAGTCGCCAGGTCTCTGCACTCTGAAGACTGAAAACTGTCTTTAAACACCCAGTTCTGTAGAATCGGCAGGGGACAGATGCAGCATTAGATCGATGGTGCATCCACCTAGGTTAGAATACAGATTTGTGCTTTTTATTACCCTGCACTTCTCTTCGAGGTAGTTAGCAAGGTCCACTAAGCAAGGAAATGGATTACTGAACCTCTCACCTCAGAACCTCTCACCTCATTGACTACAAAACCAGCTCATCATTGGCCTACCAGCTCAGAAAAGATGAAACCCTATAATAATTAGCAAATAATCCATACATTAACAAAATACATTCTTGTAAACCACTAAAACTCGCTAACATATTCCAAAGAGTCTTAAAGACACAGGACTGCAAAAAGTGTTTTTATTGTTTTATTACAACAGTGATGATATTCCAGATACTTTACCTCAGGGGAACCCCTAAAATAGGTTTTAGATCTCAAACAAATTTACTAAAATCAATTCACTGGGATCAATGACAAAAATGCCCATGATATCGGTGGACATTAGAAAGAATACAACCCTTACAACAGTGGTTAAAATACCACCCGTACTGCCAGCTAATAAGATAATCAGTGTCATGCTACTGGCTTTGCCAAGTGCCATTGATCTTGGAAAAATGTATTCAACAATAAATCAAAGATCCCATCTCCCATTCAAGTTCCTAAATAAATCAAAAACCCCAAAGATACTGGGCTGGTCATTGTCTCAGGGCTCACACTTGGAGAAACATGCTTAAATGTGCTGTTGTTGTTAGCGGTAACCAATATCCAGCGGGGGACCAATATCCAGCAAAATGGCTGGGAATTGTGCCACATTTGGGGGCTCGTCCGGGATGTCACCATCTCCATTTTTGTATCCGGGACTTTATTCAAATATTTAGGCCAAGTGTGAGGTCAGCTCTGAAGGAGGTAGGGAGAGTGGGATTGAAGATTGAAGTGCACATGGAAGGTTGCCCATGGCAACGAAAATGTTCCAGTCAGTACTGCAAAATGGCGGAGACCTTCCACCTTAGTTATGAGATGTACTCTGCTATCATATATTGGAGAGCAGGGAAGAGGCCTATGTCTGTGAATAAAAGCTGTATCTGCCTGACAGGAAAAGGTCCTAGTGTGGTCGAAGAAAATGGTGGCCAGGGGCACATGGAGCAGGATGCCAGGAGCCAAGTGTGTATTCAGGCTATATGGACTGATGTTGACAGTGCATACCACAGCGGGACATTTATTCTATAAAGCAATTGCAGTGATATTGTGAAGATTGCAGTCGGCCATGCCAGGAGGGGCAATGGGACTATCTTCGGAGACAGTATGGTGGGCCTTACTTGTACATGTGTTTGGGAGAGGACTGTTGACTATGCATGTGACAGCGGGACAATTCTCTGGCCTGGCAAAGAGCGACAGCTGGCTCCAGTAGAGGGAGGCACAGTTGGGGCCCTGCTTCAAGTAAGAAGAGTGGATGCATGTCTGGTGAGGGACATGGTCCGCTTTGCAGTAACTTCCATGTCGGCTTAAGAGAGAGGGCGTGGCATTGGAAGGGTTACTGCACCGCGCAGGAAAGCGTGAGCCAGAAAATACTGCCTAGCGGGAGGAGCCACCGCCAAACAAGAAGTATGAGTGGAGACATTGGTTGCGCCCAGCCAATCAGGAGTGAACAGGGGAGTCCATATATCACTCCCCCCTTCAGATGTGGCTGAGAGGGAGACACATGCTAGGAGAGGAAGCACTATGGAGTTGGCTGAAAAGAAAAAGTGTGCAATTACTTCACCCGTTGGCGGAGAACCCACTGGGCAGAGCCGGGAGTAGATCCAGAAGCCAAGTAATTCCAGGAGTCAAGTATTCGTATGGGACACTGGTCTACGAATGGTGCCCGATGGAAGCCTGGCACTGTGCACAGGAGGAGGCGTGGGGTACCTTGGTTTGGTATGTCCTCAGTTTGCAAATGTAACCATGAGAATGCAAACAGAGGCAGTGTGGGCACTGCAGCTATCTGCTGCTGCGGGTAGAGAGGAGTGGGGACCGACCAATGCAAATGTGTGTGGTCTGGGAGTCGGGATTCACCCGGGAAGTAACGGCCAGGAAATCAGGGTCCCTCCGCAGGGATGGGAGGGGCATGATCAAAGTCCTAATGCAGCTGGAGGCCAAGCAGCCTGGCAGTGGTTCAGCCTTGGCGTTAGGAAGGACTTAGCCAAAGGGAAAAGGGTGCATGCAGATTCAGAGGGCCGGGAAGTGGCCAGAAGACGCACCCGAATCCGCAGCAGCAGAAACAAGGTCTGCTCCCATCCCCATTTTTCAAAATAAATGGCCCACGGCCATTAAGGCCTCAGTTACAAGTGTGAATATTGAGGAAGAGGCCGGGGGGTGTCAACGTGGTGTCTCCTAGCTTTCAGTTTAAATACAGATCCATTGAAGCAGGAATTGATGACTGGAGGTCAGAGGATGAGACAGAATGGGACAGAGGATCTGAGACTGGGAGCAGTTCACCTGGTCCTGATGATATTGTTGTGCCTGACAAGGAGATTAAAGAGTCTGTTAAGAGAGGGGAGCTGGCCAAAAACTTGGGGTTCTGTAAAGGCCTACTCAAAAAGGGTTCCAGATTTGACCCCACCCATGAACTATGCCTGGGCTCGGGAACCAAAATGACGCCTACAGCTCCATGATCAGGCGAGAGGAGACCCCTTTTTCTTTACCTAGGAGATGTAACAGGAAAACCTTTCCCAGGCTTTCAAGGATGCAAAGATGGATGCAGTGTAAAGTGGCCATGGAGTATGGCTATGATTATTCATATACTCCCAGGGAGGTTATGTTGAACATTGAGGCAAAGAGAGAGTTTTGGTGCGATGAAGCAATCTGGTACTTTCTTTTTGTTCCCAAGCCCTTTCGGGATTCAACAAGGACGGACATTTGGGACAGATTTAGTGCTGTAAAGACTCAGTGGCTGTATGGACGTTCCACATACATTGACCGGGTGGAGGTTCGTCGTCCAGATGGGTCAGGCCAAGCTTGGTCGATCCGGGTTCGGGAAAGTCAGGGAGCCCTTGTCAGGGTCCACCACCCAGAGTATTACATTTAAGGGAAATCTCCACATGTAAAGACTATAAGAACTTATTATTCTACAGACCCCTTGGGCCACCGGGCCAGGGTCCTAAAGAGGAACTCCAAACCTCACAGATCCCTTGGGCCAGGATCTCTGGATTACAAATGTCTGTTTGAAAAGACTTTTGGAACCCTCGAGCAGAGGGGAGAGGGACTGGACTAAAACGGGTGGCCGTCGCAGTGAAGGGCGGTGCATCCTGGAAGTCTGGAGGGGGGTGCTCTGAAAGATCCCCTGTATTTCCCTGACTGAGCAGGACTGCAGGCCACTTAGGCTCCAGTGGTTTGCCCTGTTTCCATGCAAGGAGAAGTGACTGTGAGTGACATCAGGAGGATTCTGTATTTACCTTCTCCAAAGGACTCTGCATATAGGTAGCCAGTGTTAGGGCACAGATCCCCAAGAGAAGAGGGAAATTGGAATAAGAGTGTCAAGCACTGGATAGCAGAGGAGTCAGGGACTGGAGTGAGAAGGTCGCCCCTGTGGGGTCTTCTCACTCAACTGTTGAGGTAGATAGTCATGTGATAGGCATATGTGAAATGTGACTAACTTCTAATATTTTCTCTACAGGTGGGCTCACAGTAGAGGTAGGCAGTCAGGATGTATATATTTGTTTATTCCTTACCAAACTGAGTTTGCTTGGTGGGGGGTGCATCCTTCTATGCACCTAAAATAATTTGTATATTTGTACAGCAGATGCGTATATATATATATATATATATATATATATATATATATATATATATATATATATATATATATATATATATATATATATATATATACATATATATATATATATATATATATTTTTTTTTTTTTTTTTTTGCACTTAAATTATTTTTACATTTGTTCTTTTCCCTTTTTCCCCTTTCCAAGTTTGTGGGATACTCCTGATCTTTTGGCAGATTTTTGTAGGAGGCAGCTGCCTCAGAGCCAATGGGGACATGGCTCGTGATTGGTGGGGGGTGGATGTAGCACCCTCCTAAGTAGGAGCTAGGAAAAGTATATGTGTGGCCCTGTCTGCTTATCAGGGGGGCCTGATCAGTTAATGAGGCTGCCATGTGTTACCAGGTGTAGTCTGTTGAGTCTGGGGAGTCACCCCACTGCATCCAATGAGGGCTCTTGTTAGACAGTGGAGGAAACCTGGCCAATAGTGCATCAGGGTTTATGGCTGTCGCAGTGGGCGGAGTTCGCCGCAATGCACCCTGGGATTGGGTATAAACCTGGCGGGATCATGTGACAGGGTGTCTTTGGCGGGAAGCAGAGTCCCAGGAGGAGGGGGACAGCTGTCTCTCCTCCTGTCAGAGCAGTGAAGGTG
Organism: Pelophylax lessonae; assembly: GCF_965119305.1. Lineage (NCBI taxonomy): Eukaryota > Metazoa > Chordata > Amphibia > Anura > Ranidae > Pelophylax > Pelophylax lessonae. The sequence continues at coordinate 548,955,982 of NC_138770.1, read as the reverse complement.
TCCTGGGCAGTCGGCCTGAGGGACCGGAGGTTGAGCTGGGCTGCAGAGAGGGATCCAGAGTGTTTCTGGGCAGGAGTTTCCAAGAAAAACAGTGTTGTGAGCTCTCAAAATCTGCCCAGGGGTCTGCCTAAGAGAGGGGGCCACTCCAGAAGGTCAAAGGGATCCAGGAGCCAGCTAACCAGTAGTTGTGGCATAGAAACGGGGTGCCAAATGTTAAGCCCTGAAGATAAGGGAGTGAAAGGGGCGCCAGTGTGGGCCCTGAAGCGGTCAGTAGTGCAGCAAAAGTGTACAAGTAGCTACCTCAGGAAGGAGTACCTAAGGCAGCTAAGAGAGGATTTCTTTAGCTGAAGTTCAGCTACAAGAATAGTCCAGCGTTAACCAGCGTCAAGTCAGCGTTGGCGAGCATTCAGCCAGCATCAAGCCAGCCTTAAACAGTATTTCTTAAGTGTCTCTGCCAAATTGTGCATAGTTGAGTTAAAGGAGTACCCCACTCATCCCTTCTCCCATCCAAGTTCCTAAATAAATCAAAAACCCAAAGATACTGGACTGGTCATTGTCTCAGTGCTCACACTTGGAGAAACATGCTTAAATGTGCTGTTGTTGCTAGCGGTAACCCAGGGGGACCCACATCCAGCAAAATGGCTGGGAATTGTGCTACACTTACAAAAAACACCTCTTTTCAACTCTCTCAACTGTTCCCTGTTCTATGGTGGTTGTTTCTTTTTATTTAGTTATCTACTTTGAATCACTTTATGATCTGTACAGTACATCAATGATGCCATTTTTCAGACTAGTCAATTGGAGAACAGCTGAAAAAGCAATTTGTCTAAATGTGTGCATTTTTTTAATTTAATACCATGCAAGAACAATGATCAAGGAAATTAACATAATTTAATATTAAATAAGAATGAAAGCCAAAGGGAGAATGATAGGGACATGTAAATCAGGCTTCTTTAGACTTAATTAAGGGGTTAAATAGGAAGATTTTTTTTATTAAAAAAAATATATATTTTTTATTTTTTATATATATATATATATCTGCAGCAAGAATGCACACACAGCAACTACAGAAACTTTTCTAAATATCTTTTATCCTGCACATCGATGCTCAGGGCCAGCTTTCTGGTGGTTACAGTAGTGGTTTATTTATATGCAATGTGTAATTTTCACCAAGGGCTCACATGGCACTTACAAAAGACAATGATGTTAGACAGATGTTAGCCAGTCACCCCATAACACAAAATGTCTGGACAAGGACCTTCAAAGCAGAATCACCAGCTATTCTTTAAAACTTGAAGCTGCATATATAAAAAGATTCATAGCAACTTTTGAAATTAAATTAAGGGACAAATGTACCTTTGGTACTTTAACTAAATAGGTAATTGGCCGAATGATCAGACAGAGAGTAATGGCCCGTACACACAATCCGAAAATCAGATGACAGGTTGTCCATTTTTTTTGCATGCTATTCGCATATTGAAAATTAAAAGTTTACTAAAATTACAAAAATTCCCGTATGACAGAATAAAAATTCGGAAGTGATGTAATGTGTTGTAGTGTATTTGTATTGTATTTTTGAATGACAACTGTACTGATTAAACAAACATTTTTGTGCGTGTTCGATCAGATAATGTCGGATAAATTGTCGTGATCGGCTCTCGAAAGCTGTGTACTATCAATCTGATTATTGTACGATTGTTTCCAAAGCTGTATTTTTTGTTCGATTTTCAGATCGTGTGTACGGGCCATAAGTGTGACTTGCAGTTTACTAAACAGGTAAACAGTTTCTTTTTTTTTTTTTTTTGAGGGGGGTATGGGAAATGGCCGTCCCTAGACAGGATATTACACTAAACCTGTAGGTAAATAGGAGAACCAGAACCTTTGCTAAGGGGAAGAGTGAGATTGATAATAAAGCTGGCAGTGTCTCTGCCCAGGGCAGGGTTTCTGTGCACAGTGGATATTCCCGCCTGAGAAATTAACCAGTAATCAAATCAAAGTAATTGGAAGCAGAAACACTATTCCAACCAGAATATAACATTAGCCAAAAGCATATAGATGCACATCAGAAAAAAAAGAATACAAGCTCCATATAAAAAGATTATTAAAAGTACATACATCAATGTACAAACACATATTATCAGCAAAGGGCCCACCTGGGTTTATATAGAGAAGTCTCCAGATAGATTGGAAAAACAGGTGTCTGAAAACAACCCCTTTATGGGATGAACTTTAAGAATTTTAAAAGGACTTTAATTTGTTCCCTGGCCTTTTGGTGTCCCTGTGCCCGTTCCAAGCCAAATTTCTTATGCATAAATGGTCTGGAGAGAAGAACATGTACATCTGCGCATCTGCAAGGTCTTGATGAAGCATCCTGCAAAATGCGTTGACTTTTGTTAGAGATGTACCCTCTTCTTGTTCCATTTATATATGAACTGGTTTGCCTTTTGTCACTATCTTAGTGACTCATAATTTTCAATATTATATATACATTTTGTAGTCAAGGGCTGTCCTTTCATCAATTGGGGGCAGTCCCTTATTTTAATATGCAATGTTGTATGTATACTAAATAAAACGTGATTTTATTTAAAATTTAGGTGTTTTATCTGTCTCATGTATGTGCCCTTAAAGTACACCCCATCCAGGGGTTGTTTTCAGACACCTGTTTTTCCAATTTTTTCTGCCAATCAGGATTATGGCACGCTCATGATAGCTCCTATGTTTCTCTTTCTCCAGATAAATGATGCAGCAAAGTCAAATTGTGAGGCCTCTGAGGATGATGCAGTGTCTGTCTTTTTGTTGGAGACCTGAAGAATGATTTGCGTTGATAAGGAGACCCTTCAGTCATTAACCAACTAGCCTGGAACACAGTCCTAGTTATCTCTTACTGTGCATGTGAGATAGTAATAAGACAGAGATGCTCTGCATGTCACAAGAATTTAGCAATACACTCAAGAAGCTATGGGCAGCTGCAGTTATACTATTACAAACCTGATTCCAAAAAAGTTGGGTCACTGTACAAATTGAGAATAAAAACAGCATGCAATGATGTGGAAGTTTCAAATTTCAATATTTTATTCAGAATACAACATAGATGACATACCAAATGTTTAAACTGAGAGAATGTATCATTTTAAGGGGAAAATACGTTGATTTTAAATTTCATGGCGTCAACACATGTCAAAAAAGTTGGGACGAGGCCATATTTACAACTGTGTGGCATCCCCTCTTCTTTTTATAACAGTCTGCAAATGTCTGGGGACTGAGGAGACAAGTTGCTCAAGTTTAGGAATAGGAATGTTGCCCCATTCTTGTCTAATACAGGCTTCTAGTTGCTCAACTGTCTTAGGTCTTCTTTGTCGCATCTTACTCTTTATGATGCGCCAAATGTTTTCTATGGGTGAAAGATCTGGACTGCAGGCTGGCCATTTCAGTACCCGGATCCTTCTTCTACACAGCCATGATATTGTAATTGATGCAGTATGTGGTCTGGCATTGCCATATTGGAAAATGCAAGGTCTTGTCTGAAAGAGACAACATCTGAATGGGAGCATATGTTGTTCTAGAACTTGGATATACCTTTCAGCATTAATGGTGCCTTTTCAGATGTGTAAGCTGCCCATGCCACACACACTCATGCAACCCGATGCCATCAGAGATGCAGGCTTCTGAACTGAGCGCTGATAACAACTTGGGTTGCCCTTGTCCTCTTTAGTCCGGATGACATGGCGTCCCAGTTTTCCAAAAAGAACTTAAAATTTTGATTCGTCTGACCACAGAACAGTTTTCCACTTTGCCACAGTCCATTTTACATGAGCCTTGACCCAGAGAAAATGCCTGCGCTTCTGGATCATGTTTAGATATGGCTTCTTTTTTGGCCTATAGAGTTTTAGCCAGCAATGGCGAATGGCATGGTGGATTGTGTTCACCAAGACACCGACAATGTTTTCTGGAAGTATTCCTGAGCCCGTGTTGTGATTTCCATTACAGTGGCATTCCTGTATGTGATGCAGTGCCGTCTAAGGGCCCGAAGATCACGGACATCCAGTATGGTTTTCCGGCCTTGACCCTTACGCACAGAGATTGTTCCAGATTCTCTGAATCTTTGGATGATATTATGCACTGTAGATGATGATACTGTAACTTCAAACTCTTTGCAATTTTTCTCTGAGATTGCTCCACTATTTTTCGCCGCAGACTCTTTAAAGGTAGAGTTAGGGTCTGCAGATATCAGGGTGCCTTGCCGTGGCCTGTAGTTTATGCATGTATTTGCAAATGTGTGCAACTAAACCCCTGTTTTTAATGCATGCTGTTAGACAGGTTAATTTGGAAGGTCGCTGGCTGGTTGGTAAGTAGTGACTGTCCCCTTGTAGTAGTCCCCTTGCTTTTTTGATCTGTGTTTGCCTTTCCAGTGCTCCTTACTGTCAAGACAAGTTATAGGTGGGGGAGGTGACCACTTTTAGTTATACTATTAGAACATAGAAAATCCTGCATAATCATCTCTTCTGATCTGGTATTAGTAGCATGGACAAGACATGTGTCTGAGACATTCTCTCTCCATTTCCTCCTTCCAGGATCTTTTCCCAACAACCCCTAAGTCAGAAAGTAACATACATAATTTTACATTACAGTGTTATTCTAGCAGCTTACAGTAGAGGGCAGCGAATCACTACAAAGGTGTAAAAATAGAAACAATAATGCAAAACAGATTTAGAATAATAAGTAAAGAGCATGTGAACACTGCAGAATACTAAAAACAGATTATGAGACACACAACAAACATAGACACTTCACAGTCTCTGTAACTCATTCAGGGTATCACATGACTGCATGCATAGTATTGTCTCTATAAAATTTTAACAATGAATAGTCTAATGAGAATCACTATTTCAGTAAAATAGTACAGAACACAGCTACTAGCAATCAACCTCATACACAGCAATTTCTCACAGGGTAACTCTGATAACACAGGTGAACAGCTGGATAGAACCAAGGCCCCGCAAAAAAACACCACCTCATTGGAACTGGACAACTCTGATAGCAATCGGGTAAAACCTCCCCAAAGTAGCTGGGTCTTTTGAAGAACCTCTGTGCTATTAGGCTCTGGTGCAGTTCTCCTTATGCCAGTTCTAGCAATTGAGGGCCTCTCACCTGGTTACTTGGTTGGTTGGTTGATTCCAGCTACCCCTACATCATCTGGTGTTGTTTCTCTGAGCTTCTAAGTGAAGGAGGCAGAGAAGAGTATCTTGAGTAGGGCAGGGATGTGGCCTGTTGTAATTTTTTTGGCTGGCCACAAGATACCCCGTAGGTGGAGCATGAAGTGTGACTTTAAGGATCATTGGGATTAGGTGGCAGCCCTGCCCTGATAGAGGGATAGCATGGAAAGAAGGTGAGAGATATATGGATTGGGGAAAGCAAGTAGGCCATTACAAGGAGAAGCAAGACGACTGTTGGTCATTGCTGTACCATCAAGGCTCAGGATTTAGTTGCAAGGCTTTTTATAGTGATGCTTCCCTCTGGGGGCAAAACTGGGTGATGCAAAAATATTTGGCAGTTTGAGACTACTCACATCCCTCCTGTGTAAGGATGCCAGACTCTGGGACACTTTCCATGTAGGTAAAGGCCTCTCCTCTACTCTAAACTATTTCAACCTATCTATGAAACATTAGTAAGCTTAGGGTTGTGTACTATCACTGCTTGTGGGAGGCCGATCGGTAGTATACATTATTAACTTAAGAAACTTTTCAAAAGACACTTGTGTGGTGTGGAATACTTCCTCTAACCTCAGAGGAACCCAGAAACGTCTCCCTGAAATGTCCCTCTGCATTGGGATTACAATAAGGTCCATTGCTCACTAAGCCTAGCACAAGTGTGAGATTATCCCAGGGACTGCTGGTTAGACTAGGCTGGTTTGCTCTGCAGGTGTTCCCTAAGTGACCCATGCAATGGTCCCGAGGGCACCATGCTGAAAGTACTCAATGGAAGATCAATGGAAGATCAATTGAATCCACTATAAGCTGGGCAGGAATGGGTTAAGGAGCAGTTGTGCTTCCCCACTATACAACACTTATCTTCCCTTCCAAGAACCCCTGGAGTTGTGGGAAAAGGAATTAAAGTAGCCTATGCTTGCATCTTACCATCGTAAGTAAATGGGCACTCTGATAATAGAGTACTATTTCCCTTTAATCAATACTCCCCACTCCAATACTTACCTTTCTTGGTCCTTCCCAGTGCCACACAGACTTTTCCAGTGAAAACTCCCCCTTCTTATTGCGCATGGATGCCAGGACCTCTTTCATTCCTATGGGTAAGCCATGTTTAACTGCTGGTGGCCACCCTGAGTTTGGCTTACCTGTAGGAATGATTGGCAAAGCAGCGTGCATGTGCATTAGGATAAAGACCCAGCCTAATTCGGGCAGGGTCACACAGCAAAGAAAGGATGCTGGATCAAGTAGGAAGGTAGGTATTTGAGCTGGTGGGCTGCACTCAGGAGAGGGGGCTGGGGATGTTATGGGAGAAATTGGTAAAAGACAATTATACCAAAGGTGCAGTTGTCTTAAAACATATCACAAATATTACAGCTGATTTAAGATTCTAGTGATTCGATGTATATTAATCTTGTTTTTGAACATGTAAGTTACCTGGCTGTCATTGTGAGCCTTTGGCTTCAGTGTTTTTAGCTATTTTTACCCATAGCAAGTAAAGAGAATAGAGAATCTGTTGTTTCATCTGTTGGAACTATCATTATTCTTAATTGCAAACTCAGTGTACCTTTGCTGTCTGAACTCACCTTTTCTAAAGTGAGAGCAAATAAGGCCTACAAAATTATACATTGGGGAGAATAATATTTAATAGAAAGTTTTTGGGAGACATAAAATGTATAAAGTAATATAATCCATTCTAAAAAATGTACTCAGGAACGTATAAGCGATTTAATTACATAGTTACATAGTTACATAGTAGGTGAGGTTGAATAAAGACAATAGTCCATCCAGTTCAACCTGTGTAGGTGTGTGTGGCTGTAATCATTAGGGATGATCGAACTTTTGAAAAGTTCGGTTCGACCAGAACACCCGAACTTCACGAAAGTTTGGCCCGGATTTCAGAACCCCATTGAAATCAATGGGACCCGAACTTCTGTAATCAAAAAACACCATTTTTAAGCCCTAAAACCCAATAAATGCCCCTAAAAAGTGCCTAGGGTTCTGGGTCATGCCCCATTAACTATTAATCACACAAAAAAAAAGTTCTTAAAAATTGTCATTTTTGATAAAAAAGCCAATTATTGAAAAATTAAAAAAAAAAAAAAGAGATTTTTTTGATTTTTACTTTGGATTTAGTATCTGGGGGGTCTAAAAGGTGTGCATGTGAAGTTTCAGCTCTGTAGCATGTCCAGACCATGAAAAAAAAAAAGATAATTTTTCAGTAGAACAGGGATGTGGTTCGGGAGCCTCCTTTAACTTTAACACCTATATGATCTTTTTTTCTGGTTCTGGACATGCTACAGAGCTGAAACTTCACAGGTACACCTTTTAGACCCCCCAGACACAAAATCACACAAAAAAAGTTCTTAAAAATTGTCATTTTTGATAAAAAAGCCAATTATTGAAAAATTTAAAAAAAAAAAAAAAAAAAGAGATTTTTTGATTTTTACTTTGGATTTAGTATCTGGGGGGTCTAAAAGGTGTGCATGTGAAGTTTCAGGTCTGTAGCATGTCCAGAACCAGAAAAAAAAAGATCGTTTGTATTAGAAAACTTTAAGCACAGGAATATGGCTTCTCTGCTGTAACACCTTGCCGGTTTAATAGCAGGCATTTTTTTGGGTTCTTTGCAGTCAGGAAAAACATCTGAACTTGTGTATAGTAGTACTGTGCACAAGTTCTGATGTTTTGCCTGCCTCCAAAATTCCCCAAAAAATGCCAGCAAAAACACACCTGGGCATTTTTTTTTTTGACGCTAGCGTTTTTTTTTGGCATTTTTTGGGGTTCTTTTGAGGCAGGCAAAACATCTGAACATGTGTATAGGGGGGATATATAGACATATATGTCTGAATATATACCCCTAGACATATATAGGTGTGATAGTAGCAGAAATAAATGCTTGCGCTAATGAAATCATTTACAGTAATATATTTCTGCTACTATCACACCTATATATGTCTAGGGGTATATATTCAGACATATATGCCTATATATACACCCTATACACATGTTCAGATGTTTTGCCTGCCTCAAAAGAACCCCAAAAAATGCCAAAAAAAACGCTAGCGTCAAAAAAAAAAATGCCCAGGTGTGTTTTTGCTGGCATTTTTTGGGGATTTTGGAGGCAGGCAAAACATCAGAACTTGTGCACAGTACCACTATACACAAGTTCAGATGTTTTTCCTGACTGCAAAGAACCCAAAAAAATGCCTGCTATTAAACCGGCAAGGTGTTACAGCAGAGAAGCCATATTCCTGTGCTTAAAGTTTTCTAATACAAACGATCTTTTTTTTTATGGTTCTGGACATGCTACAGAGCTGAAACTTCACATGTACACTTTTTAGACCCCCCAGATACTAAATCCAAAGTAAAAATCAAAAAATCTCTTTTTTTTTTTTTTTTTTTTTTTTTTTTTTTAATTTTTCAATAATTGGCTTTTTTATCAAAAATGACAATTTTTAAGAACTTTTTTTGTGTGATTTTGTGTCTGGGGGGTCTAAAAGGTGTACCTGTGAAGTTTCAGCTCTGTAGCATGTCCAGAACCCCAAAAAAAGATCATATAAGTGTAAAAGAGGGGTCCCACCATCCCTGCTCTACTGAAAAATTATCTTTTTTTCTGGTTCTGGACATGCTACAGAGCTGAAACTTCACAGGTACACTTTTTAGACCCCCCAGACACTAAATCCAAAAAAAGTCATGCCTGCCTCCAAAAATGCCAGATAAATGCAAGAAAAAGCGCCGTAGAGAAGCCGTATTCCTGTTCTAATAAAAATTATAAGAAAATGCTATTTTTTGGGGGGTTCTGGACATGCTACAGAGCTGAAACTTCACATGTACACTTTTTAGACCCCCCAGATACTAAATCCAAAGTAAAAATCAAAAAATCTCTTTTTTTTTTTTTTTTTTTTAAATTTTTCAATAATTGGCTTTTTTATCAAAAATGACAATTTTTAAGAACTTTTTTTTGTGTGATTTTGTGTCTGGGGGGTCTAAAAGGTGTACCTGTGAAGTTTCAGCTCTGTAGCATGTCCAGAACCATAAAAAAAAAGATCGTTTGTATTAGAAAACTTTAAGCACAGGAATATGGCTTCTCTGCTGTAACACCTTGCCGATTTAATAGCAGGCATTTTTTTGGGTTCTTTGCAGTCAGGAAAAACATCTGAACTTGTGTATAGTGGTACTGTGCACAAGTTCTGATGTTTTGCCTGCCTCCAAAACCCCCCAAAAAATGCCAGCAAAAACACACCTGGGCATTTTTTTTTTTTGACGCTAGCGTTTTTTTTGGCATTTTTTGGGGTTCTTTTGAGGCAGGCAAAACATCTGAACTTGTGTATAGTGGTACTGTGCACAAGTTCTGATGTTTTGCCTGCCTCCAAAACCCCCCAAAAAATGCCAGCAAAAACACACCTGGGCATTTTTTTTTTTGACACTAGCGTTTTTTTGGCATTTTTTGGGGTTCTTTTGAGGCAGGCAAAACATCTGAACATGTGTATAGGGGGTATATATAGGCATATATGTCTGAATATATACCCCTAGACATATATAGGTGTGATAGTAGCAGAAATATATTACTGTAAATGATTTCATTAGCGCAAGCATTTATTTCTGCTACTATCACACCTATATATGTCTAGGGGTATATATTCAGACATATATGTCTATATATACCCCCTATACACATATTCAGATGTCATGTCTGACATCAAACATGTCCTCAAAAAAGCACTGGCAGTGGCAGCCCCTGCAGCATTAAAAAATGCTTGCTGGTGAGAAGCCACATACCTGTCCCGAAGCAGAGAAATGATCATTTCTCTATAGCGGTCACCCTGCTATGGAAGGGTTTTGTCACCCTGCCATAGCAGTCACTGTCAGTTAACCCTACACTACACTACGGTCCCCTGACACTTAACACTTTCCCTACAGAAACTAAATTTTTGAAGCTAACTTAAGTGTAAAGGAGCACTCTAACTACACTAGATATCCCTTTCCTCACACTAAAAATAGCTAAATGACACTTTTAAAGTAAAATTAACAGAACTGCTTCCACTCTCTTCCATGTCCAGTATAACAATGCTGGGAATATGGCGGGGGCGATCTTATATACTGGGGGGCGTATTCACTAATGATTGGTCTAGTGACCCCCTAGTCACTCCAATCACATTCCTAGCATTCTCCTGCCCCCTCAATTGGCTTTTGCTAATGGTTCTGGTCCAATCACGGGCTTTTAAAGCCCATTTCCTGAAGCATTGCATTTTGGGCGGTTCTGGTTGCCGAATTCCGAACTTTTTGGGCAAAAAGTTCTAAATTCGGCCGAACCTCGAACACCCAATGTTCGGGCCGAACCGATGGTGGACCCGAACCGTTCGATCATCCCTAGTAATCATCTCACATACCCCTGAATGTTCTGATCCTTGAGATGTAAGTCTAAGAGTCTTTTGAAAGCCACCATACTACCCGCAGAAACCACCTCTTGTGGTAGAGAATTCCACAATCTTGTAGCCCTAACAGTAAAGAACCCCCCACGTTGCCTGAGGTTAAAACGCTTCTCCTCTAATCGCATTGTATGCCCTCGAGTCCTCATGCAATCCCTTCGAATGAACAGCTTTTTTTCTAAGCTGGGATCCCCATTAAGATATTTATAAATTGCTATCATGTCCCCCCTCAGACGTCTCTTCTCCAGGGAGAATAAATCGAGCGATTGTAGACGCTCTTCATAGTCAAGGTCCTCCAATCCCCTAATTAGTTTAGTTGCCCTTCTCTGGACTCTCTCCAGCTCCAACACATCCCTCCTGAGGCCTGGCGACCAGAACTGGACAGAATACTCCAGATGCGGTCGGACCAGAGTTTTATAAAGTGGAAGGATTATAGTCTTATCTCTGGAATACATCCCTTTCTTTATGCATGCTAATATTCTGCTGGCTTTGGCAGCTGCCGCTTGACATTGCATGCTGTTGCCTAATCTATCATCAACCAAGACTCCCAGATCCTTCTCCATTTTTGATTCCCCCAAAGGTTCCCCTCCTAACGTGTATTGTGCTTTTATGTTTTTAGTCCCCAAGTGCAAAACCTTACACTTCTCCACGTTAAACCTCATTTGCCATGTCGTTGCCCACTCTGTAATTTTGTCCAGGTCATTCTGTAGGATATCTGCTTCATGCTGTGCAGTTATTGCTCTGGCCAATTTTGTGTCATCTGCAAAAACTGATATCGAACTACTGATCCCGACCTCAATGTTGTTTATGAATAAATTGAACAAGGTTGGTCCCAGGACTGAGCCCTGGGGCACCCCGCTTACTACCTCAGACCAGTCTGAGTATGCGCTGTTTATTACCACTCTTTGGACACGCCCTTTAAGCCAATTCCGTATCCAAGAGCAAACCCTGCTGTCGATACCTGCAGATCTTATTTTATATATTAAGCGCTTGTGGGGAACTGTATCAAACGCCTTAGCGAAATCCAAGTACACCACATCCACTGATCTCCCCCTATCTAGCTCACAGCTCACCTCCTCGTAGAATGTTAATAGATTGGTTTGACAAAAACGCCCATTTGTAAACCCGTGCTGATTACTGCTGATGATGTTGTTGTCTTTAGCAAACTCTACGATATAGTCCCTTATCATCACCTCCAGAAGTTTACATACTATTGATGTCAAACTGACAGGCCTATAATTTCCCGGGATATGCCTCTGGCCCTTTTTGAATATCGGAATCATGTTAGCTTTCTTCCAATCCCCTGGTACATCTCCTGTCCTAATACTGTCAGCAAAGATCAGGAACAGTGGTCTGGATATAACCTTACTGAGTTCCTTGAGTACTCTCGGATGTACGCCATCCGGGCCTGGTGATTTGTTTGTGTTGAGTTTATCCAGCCTTTCCCTGATTTCACCCTCTGTTAGCCATAGTGGCAAGTCCTGTGTATTACTACTAACCAAACAGTCATGGTCAGTGTACCCCTCCGTTTCCTGTGTAAAGACTGACGAGAAAAAAGCATTCAGCACGGTTGCTTTTTCAGTGTCCTCTGTAACCATCCTCCCATCATTGTTAATTATGTGTGCAATATGCTCTGCCCTAGTTTTTTTGCTGTTGATATATTTAAAGAATTTCTTTGGGTTTTTTTTACTATCCTCCGCTATTTGTCTCTCAAAGTTGATTTTAGCCATCTTGATTTCTTGTTTACTTTTCTTATTTGCCTCCTTGTATTGCTCGAAAGTCGATACTGTGCCCTCTGATTTATACTTCTTGAAGGCCAATTTTTTTCCCCTAATAAGTTTTTTGACGCTACGGTTTAGCCAGCCAGGTTTGGCTTTGTCTCTTCTAAATTTATTTCCCATAGGAATGCACTGCAAGATGCCTTTGCCTAATATGTTCCTAAAGCATACCCATTTTTCCTCTGTGGTCAGGGATCCCAGGGTTTGGTCCCAGTTTACCCTTTCCATCAATGAGTACAATTTTGGAAAGTTTGCCCTTCTGAAGTTTAGGGTTCTTATGTTCCCCACTTGCCTTGTTATATTGTTATTTATACTAAATGTGATCATCCTGTGATCGCTAGAGCCCAGATTGTCCTGGACTCCTACCTGCGAGATTAGGTCTGGGTCATTAGTGATCAATAGATCCAGGACTGCATTTTCTCTGGTAGGGGAATCCACCAACTGTGACATGTAATTATCCAGTAACGTTTCCGTGAATAGGCGGGCCTTCTGTGAGTGTGCAGTCCCCTCGTCCCAGTCAATGTCGGGATAATTGAAGTCCCCCAATATGACGACTGATCCCAATTTTGCCACTTTACTCATTAGTGCTAAGAATTCCAGCTCTACCTCCTCCCCTTGGTTAGGTGGCCTATAGCAAACCCCCACAATTACTTTCCCCTTTTCTCCTTCCCTATGGAGTTCAACCCACACAGATTCTAAATCCATGCTCATCCCATCCCATCCGTTATGTCACTCCTTTCTATCACCTTTATATTGTTCTTTACATAGAGACATACCCCTCCCCCTCTTTTTCCTACCCTGTCCTTCCGGTACACCGAATACCCTTGGATATTGGCCAGCCAGTCATGTGAGGGGTCGAACCAAGTCTCTGTTATTCCCACAAGGTCTATGTCCTCCTCATGTACCAATATTTCCAACTCATCCATTTTATTAGCTAGGCTCCTGGCATTAGCATATACCCCTCTTAGTTTTACGGAAGTTAAGCGCAATTGGCGGTTATGTTTATTCCTGTTTGGTCTGAGATTTTCCCGCACAGACCTGCCAATTGACATTGTGGACCTACTGTCGCTGCTGACCCTACAGCTGCCTTCAGTCCTCTGCTCCCTCCTGACTGACTCTACTTCTGAGCCCTCCCCCCCGTCTCCTAGTTTAAAAGCCCCTCCAACTTGGTGGCCATCTTTCTCCCCAAAAGAGCTGTACCGTCCCCATTAAGGTGCAGCCCATCCTTACTAAAGAGCCGGTAGCCGACTGAGAAGTCAGCCCAGTTCTCCAGGAACCCAAACCCCTCCTTCCTACACCAATTCCTTAGCCACTTGTTAAGTTCCCTAATCTCCTTCTGCCTCTCCTGTGTGGCTCGAGGTACAGGCAGTATTTCAGAGAAAACCACCTTGGAGGTCCTTTTCCTCAATCTATTACCTAAGTCCCTGAAATCGTTCTTAAGGATCCTCCACCTACCTTTAACTTTGTCATTAGTGCCCACATGCACCATGACCACTGGGTCATCCCCAGCCCCCCCATCAATCTGTCTGCCAGATCTGCGATGTGCCGAACTCGGGCGCCCGGTAAACAACAAACTGTTCGGTTCACGAGATCTTTTTTACAGATTGCCCTCTCTGTCCTCTTGATAATTGAGTCCCCAACTACCACAACCTTTCTAACCTTTCCTGAGTTACCGCCCCCCTTCTTCCTGGAGCCGACCCCCCCCTGGCAGCTGGGGGAGGGCGCGTTCTCCAGCTCTGCCACCCCTGAGTTGATATCCCCCTCAACCTGCAACTCGGCAAATTTGTTAGGGTGTACCAACTCAGGATTGGCCTCCCTGGCACTCCTCCCTCTACCCTTCCTAACAGTCACCCAGCTGCGTACCTCTGCTGCTTGCATCTCCTCTGTTCCTCCCTCCTCTATGCTGGTCCCTACCAGCGCCTGATAGGCAATGTCCAAGCTCCTTTCCAGGTTGTTGATGCCACGCAGTGATGCCACTGTGTTCTGTAGGTCCAGGATCTGGTCTACCAGAGCAACAAGTCGCTCACATCTTGCACAGCAGTATTCGCCCTCGATTGGTTCATCAAGGAACGCATACATGCAGCAAGAAGTGCACTGAGTAGCATCCGCAATCCTGTTGGACATTATTACCCTCTACTCTATGGGGATAATATTAACGACCTGCTCTTCCTTACCTACACTACCTCTGTCTCCCCTGGTACTAAACCTGGGGTCCTCACCAGTCGCTAATATACTAACCAGTCGCTAAGATACTCACCAGTCGCAAAGATCCAACAGACGCAAAGATACTCACCAGTCGCAAGGATACTCACCAGTCGCAAGGATACTCACCAGTCGCAAGGATACTCGTATTTTTTTCAAGTGACACATGACTTGATAGTAATTTAGCAGTGTCCATTTACTCATCAATAATGGGTGCAGGTCCAGGCCCCTTTACCTTCTGTCCCCATAGTTCTTTGGGTTCCTGGACACCCCAAGGGAGTATCAATTTCTCCGCTTTCCTCCTTCAGCAGCTCAGAGAGGCCACGCCTGATGAGGCAGAGGTAGCTGGGAAAGTCATTTGCAGCCAGATGAATGGTCTGGCACTGTCAGAAATGGCATATGGGAATGAAGCCTAGCAGCACACAAATTCTGTGAAAGACCTAGCTATTGTGGGGACCACATCCCCAGTTGCTACAAGGGTACTCCAGTTCCAATAGGTTGGCTCTTTGCTCTTGAGGATTGGATTCTGTTACCGGAACTACCCTTGGCTTGACACACAGGAATGCTGCTTAAGAGGATAATTGCAAATAGTTGTTTGTGTTCTGTACTTTTTTACTAAAGCAGTAAATGTCATCTAGACTCTATGTCATTAAAATCTTATAGATACTATACCATGCAGCCACATGTTACCCTGAATGCGTGACATTACTGTGAAGAGTCCAGGTTTGTTCAACTTTCATAATGCATAATCTGTTTTGTATTAATCTACAGTTTATGCATGCTTGTTGCCATCCTAAACCTTTTTTTGCATGATTGCTTTTAACTTTGCACCTGTTTAGTAAACTGCAAGTTACAGTTACTTCCTGTCGGATCAGTCGGCTCATTACCCATGTAATCAAGAACATAAGTTGATTGTGTGCACATCAGTTCACTATATGCATGTCCTGATCTTCGGAGCAATAGTTTCTTTACTATAAAGGTGGCCATAGATGGATTGAAATTTGGTTGGCTGAATTTCGATCCATGTGTCCATGTGTAGCCACTGCCATTCAACAGAAGTTGATCTACTGTATGTAGCACCCTCTTAGATAGGTTGCTAGGTCAGGTAAATTTAGTTCTGGTGGCTCTCTTGTAATCAGTTGAGCAGCTTGTGATTGCTTTGGGCTGTTTTGGGCTCTGCAGGCTGCGGGCTTGATTGCTTCCTACTGTTTTCTGGAGAATTCCAGAATATAGTGGGTTGGGAAATTAAGATAAGCAACCTGAATATTTGTATTGTATTATATTTGTAGTTTCAGCTAATCCCTGAGGGGCAGTGCCCAGCAGGTGGTTTGAGGGTGCATAAATACGCTGGGGTCAGGGGCAACCCTGTCTTGTCCAGGAGAAATTCTTAGTCTGAAGGGTTGCTGCCCTTCTAAGCAGCCCAGCTTCTGCCTGTTCTCATTGAGGTCCCAGATGTGACAGAGCTGGGGGGCTAATTTTGCTGAAATCTCTGAAGCTAAGCAAGGGATTCCACTGGGGATCTGGTCTGAAAAATCCACTGAGGACTTGTCCGTCTAATATTGGAGGAAGACATCCAAGTACTCTGGGATACTGTGAGTACAGGCCTGAATGAAGGATCCTAGTGACTGTTGCTGCTGACATCCCTAGCATATCAATACTAGTGCTTGCTTGACGTGCGACATTACTGAAGCTGTCCTGGTGGTGTCCAGTTTCTGGGTTGTTGCTGGAGGAAC
Source organism: Pelophylax lessonae (assembly GCF_965119305.1). NCBI lineage: Eukaryota > Metazoa > Chordata > Amphibia > Anura > Ranidae > Pelophylax > Pelophylax lessonae. Next base: position 548,939,639 of record NC_138770.1, on the reverse strand, counting down.
TGCCCTGAGAAGTAGGGAGACAGTGAAGAGTGTCCTCAATCTATTGCTCAGTGTTCATGGAGTATCCCACAGCTCTCTATGCCCTATTTAATTTAATCAGCATACATTTTTAAAAAAGCAACCCTAAGACTGTTTATTGAGCCAGAAAAGTGATTGTTGCTGTGTGCCTGGCTGCTGTTGCACTAAGGAACCTGGGACAAATCAGTTGACCTTTTGGGGGGGGGAGTCCTACATATACTTTAACCGTAAGTGCTGTATTCCACCTCGCTGTACTGTGTTATGAGACTATGCCACCCAGGTAAAACAGCTCATACAGTATATACACTATAATACCAAAAGTATTGGGACACCAGGCTCTATATGCACACGAACTCTAATGGCATCCCAGTCTTAGTCTGTAGGGTCAGTATTGATATGGCCCACCCTTTGCAGCTATACTAGCTTCAACTCTTCTGGGAAGGCTGTCCTCAAGGTTTAGGAGTGTGTCTATGGGAATGTTTGACCATTCTTCCAGAAGCGCATTTGTGAGATCAGGCACTGATGTGGACGAGAAGACCTGGCTCACAGTCTCCGCTCTCTCATTCGTCCCAAAGGTGTTTTATCGGGTTGAGGTCAGGACTCTATGTAGGTCAGTCAACTTCCTCCACCCCAAACTCGCTCATCCATGCTTTGTGCACTGGTGCGCAGCCATGTTGGAACAGGCAGGGCCAACCCCAAACTGTTCCCACAAATTTGGGAGAATGAAATTGTCCAAAATGTCTTGGTATGCTGATGCCTTAAGAGTTCCCTTCACTGGAACTTTGGGGCCAAGCCCAACCCCTGAAAAACAACCCTACACCGTAATCCGCTCTCCACCCAATGATTTGTATCAGTGCACAAAGCAAGGTTTATAATCGATGAGTGAGTTTGGGGTGGAGGAACTTTACTGGCCTACACAGATTCCTGACCTAAACTCGATAGAACAAATTTGGGATGAATTAGAGCATAGACTACAAGCCAGGCTTTCTCTCTAATATCAGTGCCTGACCTCACAAATGCACTTTTGGAAGAATGGTCAAACATTCCCATAGACATACTCCTAAACCATGTGGACAGCCTTCCAGAGTTGAAGCAGTTATAGCTGCAAAGGGTGGGCCAACTCAATGTTAAACCCTACAGACTAAGACTGGGATGCCATTAAAGTTCATGTGCGTGTAAAGTCAGGGGTCCCAATACTTTTGGTAATATAGAGCATGTGTTTTATTTGAGTATTTTTGTTTGTCGAAAGTATGGGTTTAATATTGTTGCACCATCAAGTGAAAGACTTATAGTTTCTCAAAATGGAATACATAACTTTCATTCATATACTTCACCTGACCTTTTTCTAGTCATTATTTATTACTAAGGTTCTAAAATTATACAGAAAGTGTTTGCACAGGGATTTTTTGTGTTTTCCTTGTTACACCTTTAAAAGGCTATGTTAAATATACAAGAATGGGGACGTCACATGCAGAAAAATGTAATAATTCTTCCTCTGCACTGCAATACTTCCATCTCTTATAACTTACACCTTTTATAACCCCTCAAATGGGCTCTTTTATATACCCTTGAAATAGTCATAGAAATATGAATTGCTTCTGATGTTGGAGTGAAATGAAGCACACAGAGAGAAATAATTGGTCAAACCAAGATGAATCTGATATTGGCTATCTCAATATTTACTGTTAAGTTGGATAATAAAGTCTTTCTTTAAATCCAAACTAATATATGGACAATAACTACCTAATATTTTGAATAATCCATTTAGACCAGTATAGATGAACACCATACGACACTACTATTCAAAACTGACTTTAAAACCAAGCATACTGTAAGGCAGTTTACACAGATTTTTATATGCTGTAGCACAATTGGACCATCCACAGGGCACCCTGGGTAGGTGTTTTGAGCAGAGGGGACCTGCTCCAACTGTCATGCTTTTCCCTTAAACTAGAGGAAAAGCACAATTGGGTGAAAGCTGGGTATCGCCTGTTACAGCACAACAGAAATCAGTTTAGCTGATTTATTAAAACCAAATGGATTAAGTTGCAGAAATAAATTATTTATATTTAATCCAAAAGAAGAGACTATACTTAAAGCAAACAAATACAAGGAGATTTCCAAGCTCAAACTAAACAACAAGCAAGCGACCAACCAAGTGTATCTATCTAACAATATGTGTTAAGAACAGGAGTTTAGTCTGCACACATTTGCAAATACATGCGTAAGCTACAGGTCCCATCAAGGCACCCTGTTTCCTGTAGTCCCTAACCCTGACTTCTGAGTCTCTACAGTGGAAGACCATGCATTTTAATTGATAGGTGAGGACAAGTGGCCTGGAAGTAGCCCACCTCTGCTTAAAGGTACAGGGACACACTGAACACCCAGCACATAGCAGTGTGGCAGCAAAGATGTCAGTGCGTTGCCTGACTAATATAATCAAAATACAAACAAGTGGCCACTGCCTCCCCCTATAAATGGTCTATTGCAGCAAGGAGGGCTGGGGGATGACATACAGTATCTCACAAAAGTGAGTACACCCCTCACATTTTTGTAAATATTTTATGATATCTTTTCATGTGACAACACTGAAGAAATGACACTTTGCTACAATGTAAAGTGGTGAGTGTACAGCTTGTATAACAGTGTAAATTTGCTGTCCCCTCAAAATAACTCAATACACAACCATTCATGCCTAAACCGCTGGAAACAAAAGTGAGTACACCCCTAAGTGAAATGTCCAAATTGGGCCCAAAGTGTCAATATTTTGTGTGGCCGCCAATATTTTCCAGCACTGCTTTAACCCTCTTGGGCATGGAGTTCACCAGAGCTTCACAGGTTGCCACTGGAGTCCTCTTCCACTCCTCCATGACGTCATCATAGAGCTGGTGGATGTTAGAGACATTGCGCTTTTCCACCTTCCATTTGAGGTTGCCCCACAGAGGCTCAATAGGGTTTAGGTCTAAGGACATGATTGGCCAGTCCATCACCTTTACCCTCAGCTTCTTTAGCAAGGCAGTGGTCATTTTGGAGGTGTGTTTGGGGTCGTTATCATATTGGAATACTGTCCTGCGGCCCGGTCGCCGAAGGGAGGGGATCATGCTCTGCTTCAGTATGTCACAGTACATGTTGGCATTCATGGTTCCCTCAATGAACTGTAGCTCCCCAGTGTTGGCAGCACTCATGCAGCCCCGACCACGACACTCCCACCACCATGCTTGATGGTAGGCAAGACACACTTGTCTTTATACTCCTCGCCTGGTTGCCACCACACACGCTTGACACCATCTGAACCAAATAAGTTTATCTTGGTCTCATCAGACCACAGGACATGGTTCCAGTAATCCATGTCCTTAGTCTGCTTTTCTTCAGCAATCTGTTTGCGGGCTTTCTTGTGCATCATCTTTAGAAAAGGCTTCCTTCTGGGACGACAGCCATGCAGACCAATTTGATGCAGTGTGCGGCGTATGGTCTGAGCACTGATAGTCTGACCTCTCACTCCTTCAACCCCTGCAGCAATGCTGGCAGCACGCATACATCTATTTCCCAAATGCAACTTCTGGATATGACGCTGAGCATATGTACTCAACTTCTTTGGTCGATCATGGGGAGGTCTGTTTTGAGTGCAACCTGTCCTGTTAAACCGCTTTATTGTCTTGGCCACCATGCTGCAGCTCAGTTTCAGGATCTTGGCAATCTTGTTATAACCTAGGCCATCTTTATTTAGAGCGATCATTATTTGTTTCAAATCCTCAGAGAGTTCTTTGCCATGAGGTGCTGTGTTGAACTTCCAATGACCAGTATGAGAGAGTGAGAGCGATAACACCAAAATTAACACACCTGCTTCCCATTCACACCTGAGACCTTGTAACACTAACGAATCAAATGACACCGGCGAGGGAAAATGGCTAATTGGGCCCAATTTGGACTCACTTTTGTGAGATACGGGATGTCAAACAAATACCAGGAGATTTCCAAGCTCAAACTTACCAACCAGCAAGCAACCAACTGAGCTGACCTGTCTAACAATATGTGTTAAGAACAGGGGTTTAGTCTGCACACATTTGCAAATACATGTGTAAGCTACATGCCCCTGTTTCCTGTAGTGCTATGCGCTGGATGTTCAGTGTGCTCCTGTACTCTTAAAGAGGGAACGGCTCCTTCCAAGCAACCTGTCCTCACTTATCCACCCAGTCCTTTTAGGCTAATATTGAGGGTGATTGATGGTGAAATAAGGGCAGACCGGTGACCGATATTGCCGATATTTCGGGAAAGTGTTTGTACCGGAGTGATGCCTGCAGCTAGAGGCATCACCCTGGTTCCGGCGTCAATAGCCGACGGTCGGCTGTCTTGTAATGACAACCGATGGGGCTTAGAAGCCGCTCAGCTGTCATTAAAAGGAGCGGGAGGAGACCCAGGCAACCAGCCTGCACGGCCGCCGAAGACCCAATCAAAGCTGCATTCGGCTCTGAACGGGTCTCCATGCAAAAACTCGGAAGTGATGTCATGATTAAAAAAATACTACTGGCGCCAGATAAAAAAAAATGACAGCATTCAAAACAGCCAAACTTGGCGTTTTGAATGCTTTTAAGTGCAGATGAGGGATTTGGGGCCTATTAGACCCCCAGATCCCTCCACAAGAGTACTTGTCAAAGAAAAAAATAAAATAAAAATGTTTTAAATGTACGAAAATATCGGCCGATACCGATAGGCATTGACCAAAATATCGGTATCGGCATCGGCAATGAAAAACAGCTATCGGTCGATCATTAGTATTGGAGAATGATTTCACATACTGTACATAGTCCCAGGATAGAGCATCAGGAGGCTTTATTGCTATCAGCGCATTATCAGCAGAAGATGTTGATGTATATTTCATACAGCTTGTAAATACTGGTGGTCTGGTCAGAAGTAAGGAGTGTGGTTGCTGGCCAGCCCCCTAGCGGATAGATTACAATTGTGGAATGCAGTGACTTTTTATTTGGCCTTTATGGAGCACTGTAACCTCAAGCAGGCTTCAGACAAATTAATCTAATCTCAAATGTTGGTGCACACTAGCCCTTTATCAGTAACTATGGGATGCTTTTAAAAGCATCCTTAAAAAAAAAAAAGCTGGTAATTTTTCTTGTGTGGCATAGATTAAGGTTTTATACAGAAGGTGCTAAGTATTCCTATTGCCACAAAGAGCTGAGAAATATTTATGTATACATCCACAATGCTTAAAAGCAAGGCAATTTAATACTACTGATCTACGCATAGTTAAAGTAGAACTTGGTCACATAAATCAGTGAAGGAAGGCACACTAGATGTCAACATGGTTAATAACAAATGCATAAGGATACATTCACAAAGGAATTACTTTCCTCTGAATTCGACTTTGTGAATTTAAATGCATTACTAATTCACACATTTGGTGCTCAGATAAACTCCACATTCATTAACCAGATCCATTTTACAGTTGAAAGGTTTACTTAATGTTGTAAAAATACAGTGGCTTGTCTTTAAACTTCCTGATATTAGCATTCCTAAACTGCATTATCCGTGTTAGCATAACAAACAATTAAAAAAAACAAAAAAACAATTAAAGTGCAATTTTCTCTGATTACTGACCTCACTTTATTTTCTCACATCTTTTTGACAGATTTATTGGTTATTGAGAAAAAGCACAACAAGCAAAGCAAAAAATGTGTTAGCTTACTAAATTTCTAATATATTTGCATTTTGTCGCCTGCTGCTGTTAGCTACTAATTTAATGGGTTTTGCTACATAGAACCTGAATCACATGTGTCCAACAGAATTACTTGAACAAAGCAGAGGCTAGCCCAACAACACACGAAAGTTCCAATTTAATGTGAAACTGTTACATTTTACTAGGGAACTCAACAGGGTTTTATGATGGTGCGGCTAATCTCTTCTCCATAGTCTAAAATTGGCTATATACTAAAAATTCCAAGCAAAATGGGATTTAAAATCTGCCAGTACTTCAGTGCTTGTTAAAAATAAATGGTACAAATATACCAACCTAGCTGATACCATCATGATTTATGAGCCTTTAAGCCCCCATTATGTTGATGAATTTGGATTCAAGGGTAATGATCCTGCTAACACTTTCCAAAAAGATTAACAAAGTTAAGAAAATAGTAGGGTAAATAATGTCATTCCATCATTCTTTTATTTTTATTTTTTAGCATCTGGACATGTCAAACCTTGTCTGTTCTGCTGGATAATCTAGCCTGTCCCTCCTCCTGGCTCTGGTACTAGGGAGGAAGAAGTTCCATCCTGGCACACAAGGATCATTCATTAGAGACAGATCAGCTCATGCAGAGGCAGTTAAATGGGGTACACACTAGTAGAAAATCTGCCGAAAATTCCCATCCGAGGTAAAATCATCCGATTTTCGCCTAGTGTGTACACAACTTTCAGCAGCCGATGCCGACATTTTCAACGAAAAAAACACCAAAATTTTTTTCGTCCGTCCCCAGATTTACGTTTAATGTGTATGCAGTACGTCCGTGAAAAATCGGATACGAAAGACCACGCATGATCTGAAGTTGCTGACAACCCGGAAGTCTAGGAACAAATGTGCCAAAAAAAAGAAAAATCGGACGAGAAATTTTGTGAACATTTATGCACTGTCAACTAAAAACGGTTATGAACGCTGAGAAGACAGAGAAAAATCGGAGGATATTTCCTCCGATTTTCGTCAAGTGTGTACGGCCCTTTAGGGAAAAAGACAATTGCCTCTATATTAAGATGAACAGGGGTGTACTCTTTAACTTTCCCCCAAGGTAGCAGACCGCTGGGAGGCCCTAAATAGATCCAAGTGATAATAATGAAGGTAAGGTGGTCACCTCATGTAGGGACTTTAAAATCTACTGAACCTGAACTTCTAGAGTGCTTGAGAAAAGGGTCACTGCTACTAATAGGTAACCCAAAAATGACAGAGGTCCATGTGACCACAAGAGGTAGCGTCACTTCAGAATGTGCACACAACAAAGATTTCTTTCAGGAAGTGCAGAAAACATATCATAATTGTGTTCCCGTTGGTCAAAATTTGATAAATTGCATCCTGGCGTGCACTATTCCCTGAGCACAGAAGCATAAATTGGCCTATTGGCCAAGAGTCCTGAGGCATTTATTGGTGCAGAGGCATTGAGCACAGAGGCTGACATCAGGGCAGTGGTGAGAAAAGTGGGGGTATGTGGGAAAGGTGATGACAGCAGGGATAATGATGAGGATTCAGATACAGTGGTGAGAGTGTTGGTTGATGTGCGATGTAGGGGAGGAGGATGGGGTCAGCTGTAATAAAAGAATGGGGGGGGGCGTGATGGCACAGTATGGGGAGGTTTCAGGCATTGTGATGAGAAGGGGGGTGCAGGCACAGTGGTGACAGGGGGAAGTGCTGGAGAAATGGGGGCTGGTAAGGAGTTGGTGTAGATTATATATTATATATTGTATAAGTCGCGCTAAATTGAAAATAAACAAATAAATGTCCAACTGTTTACAGTCCCAAATAACATAAAGTGACTGGTGATGTATGAAATCTTGTGCTGCTTCCAAAAGATCCCGTAGGAATTGTGCTTACCAGAACGGCAATTTTAAATTGCAGAATTCATGTGATGTGATGAGTTCACGAGCCCAGGTGATCCAATGGAATTCTAGCGCAAGGAACTCCCAATATTGTGGTCGTGTATCATGTGAAGGAAAAATAATAATCCATAGCGTGATACCGTAAAAAATTGTCAATAATATAACTGTGTAGGACTACAAATACTGTGAATCCTTCACCAATTGTGCAGCCGCTTACCAAATGACTAGTGAAAAGGCATGTAATCAAAACAAAAGAAAAGGACCGCCACCAGACGTAGAGCCTCTTACCAGATAGATCTTTATAGATGTGTTCTATCCAAGTATAGAAAAGGTGAACCACCACCAGACATAAGGCCTCTTACCAGATGGAAATGAAAAGCCAGCAGAACATTGAATCCACATGCACCAATATCAGCAAGCCACCCAAGAGCGCATAAAGCCTCTTACCAGACCACAAGAAAAATGCTCGATAACACTTGGTATATTTTCCCAATGGAGAGGTAACTTCAAGGTCCCAATGACAATCCGGGCAAATCACTGATAAGTACCACGATGTACCGCTTAATGTGCCTAAGTGGCCTCTCAGACCCCCTATGCCACAAGCTGAGCCACTGTGTTTCTCAGGGTTGCAACGCCAGACCAGCCGATAAAGGAAAGAGAAGGCGCCAATAGTGTAAAAAACTTCCAACAGATTTTATTTGCATAGGTAGTGTACTTACAAACATAGAAGAAAATTAGCGAAGGATGTAGAGCCGCCGGCCGGACGGCAAGGCGCATCCGTTCCCTCGATAAGCTTCCGGAGATGGCGTCAGCACGCCGTGACCTGCATCCGTTCCCTCGATAAGCTTCCGGAGATGGCGTCAGCACGCCGTGACCTAACGGCGTTTCGTCCGAGGAGACATTATCAAAGGTACGGACGGCGCGCTGACGCCATCTCTTATAGTCCGATCAACCGGATATCCGGATAGAGGTAAACAACTCCACCATAGAGTCGGTGACCAAAGGACCGGAAGTCCGGGAATGGTTGAAATTACTCAACATAATCCAAAAGACATAATCATATCTTGTAATACAATTACATTATTATTCTGTGCGTCAGTCTCCACTATATCATCGCACAAAAAAGAAAAAAGTTAAATTAAATGCATTTCAGCGATTTTAGCCCATCCAGAACCCAGCGCCATCTAGTGTTCCTATAAAGGAAACACAACAAATCGAGCTATTATAAGAATCCTCCGGGTGCTAGAAAGGCCACTTCGCCAGAAATGCATACAAATTAAATTATATTATACTTAAAAGGAAACTTTTAATTCAAAAAAATCAAAATTCGAAAATAAAACCCACATATTCCATAATTAATAGGTAAATGTGGACATCATACAATCTATATACTCTCTGCTCCTATTCTGAGTATACTAAAAGATAAACTCTCCAAACTGTTAAAACAATATTAAACAAATTGGATCCATGTTGGTGATCTATTTATGAATTGTAATAAAAACCAAATAAAAATAGATAAAAAAGGGCATCTGTAAATTGTAGAGAGTATGGACAGATATCATTCAAATAAAATAGGTAAACGCTTTGTCCGCGGAAGCACCCCAAAGGGATCCACCTGTATATGATCCACATGAAGTGCATCCATCGGCAATCTATCTAAAATAATTAAAGGTAGATAAACCTATGAATTATCAAGGAATGCATTAAGTTCAACATCTACATTAAGGCCATAAGGTACATAACATTTCACACGATGTATCCAGGACATCTCAAGTTTCGAGATGCCCCTTACGAGAGGTTCTCCTCTCCAATGTGGTACAAATCTGTCTATACCTAAAAAGAGTGTATGTCTCGGATCTTTATTATGAACAGCGGCATAATGTTTAGAAACGGAATGGTTAGCAAAACCCTTCCTAATGTTTGCCACGTGTTCATTCAATCTCACATTAAGGGGGCGCTTGGTTCGGCCTATATATTGATGCCCGCAAGGACATTGAAGGAGGTAGACAACCCCAGTAGTTGTACAAGAGATGAATGGTGCAATAATATGTTTACGTCCTGTGCTCCTAGAAACAAATTCCTGCACTCTTCTCTTTTTGTTAGAACTTAGAGTGCAAATTTGGCATCTGTTGCACCTATAGTAGCCAGTAAGTTGCTGTAAGAAGCTTGGTTTAGGTGTAGGGGGTTCAAGAACGTTAGGGGAAACTTTATCTCTCAACGAAGGGACCCCTTTAAAAACCACCCTTGGTCTTTCGGGCAGATTATTCCGAAGTACTGGATCATTATTTAGAATGTGCCAATGGCGTGTGATTAGATTTTTTATGCTCATATGTTGACTGGAAAATGTGGTCACAAAAGGTAAAGCAAAGGAGTCAGCTTGCTGTTGTTTTTTGGACTTATTCAAAAGCAGTTGTCTGTCCATTGTTCTTACTTCAGACAAAGTATGTTGGAGGAATCCCTCATTGTACCCTTTATCCAGAAATCTGGTAGTTAAGGTTCGTGCCTGTGTTTCGAATTCCCGAATATCAGAACAATTCCGTCTAATGCCGAGATATTGTCCTTTCGGGATGGCTCGCAACCAAGGGGCATGGTGACAACTGTCGACAGGAATATAGGAATTCCTGTCTGTTGGTTTAAAATGGGTAGAGGTGACAAATTGCCCATCCTTAATGGATATGTTCAAATCCAAGAAACTGATGCTCAATTGGCTACATTCATAGTTCAGATGAATTCCCCTATTGTTGGAATTGAGATCTTCCAAGAACAGGGTTAAATCATCGTATGTGCCGTCCCATAGGAGGAGGACGTCATCAATATACCTAGCCCACAAAAGAATCTGTGGGCGACGGTAAGCATAGATGACGTCCTCCTCCCACTGGGCCATGAACAAGTTGGCCAGGGACGGAGCATATTTTGCCCCCATAGCAACGCCAGTGATCTGACGGAAAAACTGGCCGTTGTACCAGAAATAATTATGCTGGGTTGCAAAATTAAGCAACTCCATAATGAATGAAATCTGGGTTTCTGGCAAATGGGAGTCTCTGGTCAGAAACATATTAACGGCACTCAGTCCAATCTCATGCGGTATTACCGTATAGAGAGACGAGACATCCGCTGTGACCAACCAAAGATGTTCAGTAGGTCTAAGGTCAGACAAAAGATTTATGACATGTCTAGTGTCTTTAATGAAGGACGGTGTAGCTTGGACCAATGGTTGCAAATACGAGTCTATGTATTTCCCCACCCGGGACGTCACAGAGTCAATGCCGCTGACTATGGGACGACCCGGGGGGGAAATCAGACTCTTATGCAATTTTGGCAGATAGTAGATCACTGGCGTGCGGGGGCATTTAGGGATCAAAAAGGCTTTTTCTTTATTGGTGAGAATATTTGAGTTATAGCCTCTTTCGACAATTGTTTGTAAATTCTTTTTATATGAGATTTTTGGATCTCTGGGTAATAATGCATAAGTTTTTTTATCACCTAGGATCCGTTGCATTTCAACTTCATAATCAGTCCTATCTAATACGGCTATCCCACCCCCCTTATCTGCTGGTCTTATTACCAGATCTTTACGGGCACATAAAGAATCCAGACCTTTCTGTAGATCATTAGACAGAGAAGATTTGTGAATTTGTATGTTATCCAAATCTCTTAGCATGACGTCCCTAAATACCCTTAATGAAGGGGCTAAACCACCTGGTGGATTAAAAAGGGACGCGTTAGCAAATCCTGAGTGTTGAAACTCGGTGCTAACCACTCGGTTCTCTTTAATGGGGTTACTCAAAACATAACGTTTTATATTAACTTTACGAACGAATTTGTGAATGTCCATGTACGTCTGGAATTTATCCAGACGTTTGGGTGGAGCAAATTTTAAGCCTTTGTCTAAAATCAATTTTTCAGCATCCGATAATTCTACTTTACTTAAATTAAAAATTCCAGCGCCTGCTAACTTTTTGCTTTTTTTGAATTGGCACCTCCTACCTCCTCTTGTTCCTCTTGTAGTTCTGCCGGGCGTTTTACCCCTTGTAGGGCCCTGGGAAAACCCCAACCTGGATATCCAGAGCCTAAGTTGTTCGGTCTCTGGGAATCTGTGTTGGCGTCCCCTACATCTCTTGAAGAGTGGGAACTAGGGTTATTATATGAACCCACTGTGTTGGTTTTGAGGGGGGGTTGTGTGATGTTAGTAGCCTCATTATCCTTAAACGGATAAAATCTGTTCTGAACTGGAACATTATATTGGCGACCATCTGCCCTGTTCATTGAGCGGTCTCTATCTGGCCATTGGCGATCATTACCTCTACCTCGCATAGGTTCCAAGGGAGGGTCATACCACTGGGGGCCAGACCTAGGTGGACTATAGTCAAACCGGCCCTGAACCTGTCTCTGGGGGCCATAGTCTGCACCTTGGTTTCTTTGTGGATGACGGGAATCAAAATATTGGTCCGGTCCACGTCTCCATTGGGGTGTATTATTATAGGGGGGCTGGGTATAGCCACCAGAATGGTAGCTGGGGCCTCCATAATACTCACGGTTCTGGTATTGCCAATTAGTGTTAGGACCTGGAGGATTGTAATTTCCATTAGGTCTACCCTGATGAGGCTGGGGTTGATTATCCCTATTTTGCCCTCTATACGGAGATTTAAAAGATGGACGTCTGCCCTTAGCACGAGGTCCTTTCTTCTGTTTTTGTGCAGTAGGAGGGGCAGAGGACATACCCACTACTTGAGTGGCTGACATATCCATAGCCTCCTCCTCAGCATTAGGATTATTAGTCAGTTTTTTCTGCCATTCAAAGACAGTACATGACTGATAATCCTGTAGATCCCTGTTATATTTTTTCCGTTTTTTTATTTTCTGGTCCTTTTCTTCCTTTTCTAAGTTTTTTAATACTTCCGCTGAGGCGTTTTTATACTCCTCACTATCTTTATAGGGGGTTAATTTTTCCTTAACAAGTTTGATCTCGCTATCCAATCTGGAAAGTTTTGCCTTTTTCCTGCCTGTTAAATAACAGAGAAAATTAACCCCAGCCTCATTAAAATACAAAAGTTGGTGTAGATTGCCAGGCCAAAAATTAGAATGTCATATCCCAGTGCAAAACAGATTCACCTGCTTCAAGAACCACTCTGGATGTGCTTCCCACTACCACTATTTTAGATGGTGCTGATCTACACTATATTGTCAAAAGTATTGGGACACCTGCCCAAGCACATGCACATGAACTTTAATGGCATCCCAGTCTTAGTCTGTGGGGTTCAATATTGAGTTTGTCCATCCAGATGAGATGGCCTGGCTCAGAGTCTCCACTCTAATTCTTCCTAAAGGTGTTCTATCTGGTTGAGGTCAAGACTCTGTGCAGGCCAGTTAAGTTCCTCCACCCAAAAATTGCTCATCCATTGTCTTTATGGACCTTGCTTTGTGCACTGATGCGCAATCATGTTGGAACAGGAACAAGCCATCCCCAGACTGTTCCTGCTAAGTTGGGAGCATGAAATTGTCCAAAATGTCTTGGTATGCTGACACCTTAAGAGTTCCCTTCACTGCAACTAAGAGGCCAAGTCCAACCCTGAAAAAACAACCCCACACCTTAATCCCTTCTCCACCAAATTATTTGGACCAGTGCACAAATCAAGGTCCATAAAGACATGGATGAATGAGTTTGGGGTGGAGGAAATTGACTGGCCTGCACAGAGTCCAGACCTCACCCCGATAGAAAACCTTTATGATGAATTAGAGTGGTTACTGTGAGCCAGGGCTTCACTCCAACATCAGTGACTGACCTCTCAAATGAGCTTCTGGAAGAATGGTCACAACTCCTATAGACACATTCCTAAACCTTGTAGACAGCCTTTCTAGAAGAGTTTAAACTGTTATTGCTGCAAAGGGTGGGCCAACTCAGTATTGAACCCTACAGACAAAGACTGGGATGTCATTAAAGTCCATGTGCGTGTAAAGGCAGGCATTCTAATACTTTTGACAATATAGTGTACATTAAAATGTCAACACTTGCATAGTAGTGACACAAGGTATTACCTTCTTGCCGCTACTGCACATTTGCCAGGTAGTGGCACCATTTTGGTTTATCCCAAAGAATAATTTTAACGTTTTTTAGATAGCATAGGGAAGGGTTAACACCCCTGTACCATTTGTTTTGCTGTTTGTGCCCCTGTTCAAAAGATTTCACTTCACTTTCTGTCCCTATGATGATCGGATTTTGAACATTTTGGGTTGTTGTGGAAACAAGGATTAGTGATAAAGCTTCAGTGGAGACACCTTTTTCCCATGAGAATTCTTACAAGAGTGAGTTTCTCTTCCTAGGGCTAGATTTCTCCTCACTTCCTGTTGTATCCTTCTGTTTGTAAGTAGGAGTAATTTGTAAGTTGGATGTTTTTAAACCTGGGACCGCCTGTATCGTCTAAAATGTAATAAACTGGAAGTTTCTTAAAACATATGGAAAGCACATAATGCCTGCCATTTTGGGAAGCCCCCTACGGGGCCTCCTACATCCCCATATTCCACATATCACATAGGCAGCAGTACAAATCACAATATCAAACGGTAAGGGTATTAGTTAGCAGCTTACCAGTTCTTAGGTGTAGTGGCTGCATCAGTTTTCTTTTTTATGTTTTTTTTCCTTTTATTTTAACTTATTGATCTGGCCAGTATGTCCGTTATTTTTCATCATCCTTTAACAGACCAAGCTGTCCACCAAAAGTGGCAATTAGTGTGTTGAAACAAACCATTTACCACTGACAGGGTACAATGGTCAGCTTTTATGTATTTATTTCAAATCTTTACCCCAAAAGGAAAAACAATGTTGCTGTAAGAGCCAGTTCACACTGGCCTGACAAGTCGCCGTGGGTCGCCTGCCATAGATTAGCACAGGACCCGTTCTAATAGGAGCGACACAAGTCGCTCCGACTTAGAAAAAGGGTCCTGTACTACTTTGGGGCGACCTGGAGCAACCTGCATTGACTTCAATGATATGAAGTCCGTGCATGCCGCCCCCGAGGTCGCGGTGCGAGCTGCGCACCGCGACTTCACAGGTCGCCCGGCAAAGTCGGGTCGCGCCTATGTGAACCGGCTCTTACTGCTTATAAAAAGTGTTGGAGTCTGGCTTTCATTTATTAGTCCAGTCCAATGAAATCTGCTATTCTAACACTACCATCTCCCCAGACTAACAATGCTGCTGTCCAAAGGTGTCTCTGTTGCTTCTCCATCCAGAGTGGAGATACCCTAAAACAGGACGTGTGTTACTGGCCAGATCACCTGGTAAAGTTAAAGGAAAATAAAGCCTAAAAAAAGAAAACAAATGCAGCCATTACATCTAAGGATTGGTAAGCTACAATATATTAGGTTTTGGGGTCAATACCGCTTAAGGCCCTTTCACACTTCCTCATTCCATTGCAGTGCGCTACTGTAAATAAGCTACAGCATGTTGTATTTAGGCATCCTTTAATCAAGAATAAAATCACTATTTATCACTCCTCCCTCCTTAAACTATTGAACCTTATTTTACCACTTGCCGTCCGGCCCAAGTGTATTTACTGCGGCAATGTGGCACTATTGCGCAAAACAATGTTCCTGTACATCGTTTCGTTCAGTAGCCACTAGATCGCGCCATCGCACTGTGATAGGCTAGCAGGGATGTCAATCAGCAGGTCCGGCAGACCCGATGTCCGCCGGCCACCCGCGATCATCCCCAGGAGAGGCAGAACGGCGATCTGCCTATGTAAACAAGGCAGATTGCCGTTCTGCAAGGGGACAAGATGGAGATCTTGTGTTCCTGCTAAGCAGGAACTCAGATCTCTGTCTTCCCCCAATCAGTGCAACCCCCCCACACACACACACACAGTTAGTAACCACCTCCTAGGGACACATTTAACCCTTTGATTGCCCCTGATGTTAACCCCTTCCCCGCCAGTGTCATTAGTACACTGACAGTGCAATTTTTAGCAATGATCACTGTATTTATGTCACTGGCCCCCAGTTTGATGTCTGATTTGTCTGCCACAATGTCGTATCCCTGCTAAAAATTGCTGATTGCTGCCATTACTAGTAAAAAAAAATAAATAAATACAAATTCCATAAAAATATTGCATCGTTTGTAGATGCAATAACCTTTGCGCAACCCAATCAATATACACTCTTTGGGATTTTTTTTTTACCAACAATATGTAGCAGAATACATAAATTGATGAAAACATTTGATTCTTTTACATTTTTTTATTGGCTGTGTTTTATAGCAAAAAGCAATATATATTTATTTTTATAAATATATATATATATTTTTTTTTAAATTGTCGCTCTTTTTTTGTTTATAGCGCAAATTATAAAAACCACAAAGGTGATCAAATACCACCAAAGGAAATCTCTATTTGCGAGTAAAAAAGGACATAAATAGCCTGGTCATTAAGGGGGTAAAACCTTCCAGTCCAGAAGTGGTTTTAAACATGCAATCTCTATAGCCGGCTGTAACGAGTGGGGACCTTAAGATGGATCGAAATTTGTCTGGTTCAGCAGGGACCAGCTGATTTTCCATCTGTGTGTTGGCTCGGCTGCGCAAAACGACATAGCCCTACGTCGTTCGCATGGTGCTGGGGGCAAGTACACGCCGCCAGCGGCGCTCTCCTGCCCTCACTAGGCAGTGGGGATGCCGACCCATGGGACCGGGCACTCGCGATCGATGAGAGGGAAGGACAGTCAGCTGTTGTAAACACAGCTGACCGTTCTTCTCTCTGAAATGATCACAGAGCGTCTGTGATCCTTCTATATAGGATCACAGGTCTCTGTGGTCATTTCACGAGTCCATCCCCCCATACAGTTAGAAAACACTCCCCTAGGCTCACACTTAACCTTTTGATCACCACTGTGTTAACCCCTTCCCTGCCAATGTCATTATTACAGTAACAGTGCATATTTTTAGCACTGATTACTGTAGTAATGTCACCCCAAAAGTGTCAAAAATGTAAGTTAGGGGTCCGATCTGTTGGCAGCAATGTCGCTGCCATTACTAGTAAAAATAAATAAATAAATAAAAATGACATAAATATTTCCCCTAGTTTGTAGACGTGATAACTTTTGCGAAAACCAATCAAAATACACCTTTTGCGATTTTTTTTACCAAAAATATGTAGCAGAATACAAATTGGCCTAAAAAGATGAACAATTTAGATTTTTACATATTTTTTTGAATGTTATATAGCAGAATGTGAAAAAAAAAATATATATATATATATACATATATTTGTATATATATATATATATATTTTTTTTTTTTTTTATAACGGTCGCTGTTCTTTTATTTATAGCGCAAAAAAAAAAATTGCACAGGTGATCAAATACCACCAAATGAAAGCTCTATTTGTGGGAAAAAAAGGACATTCATTTTATTTGGGTACAGCGTCACACGACCTCGCAATTGTCAGTTGAAGTAACGCAGTGCCAAATCCCCAAAAATTACCTGGTCTTTAAGGGGGGAAATCCTTCCGGTCCAGAAGTGGTTTTAAACATGCAATCTCTATATCAGGCTGGAACGAGTGGGGACCTTAAAATACACTTTACTTGTGTTCTTCCTTTACAATAAGGAGCCACCATTTCTATTTACAGTTTATGGAAGAGAAAGCATCATCATGATCAGTTGGATAGTTCTGCTTTTAAAATATAAAGCTGGCCACAGATGGATCGAAATTTGGCTGGTTCAGCAGGGACCAGCTGAATTTCCATCTGTGTGTGACCATCCCTGTTCAACAGAAGTCAATTGTTAGATCAGCGTCTGTCTGAACAGATAAGCTGGAAGACTTTGTAAATCAGTGCTGCAGCCAATCAGCTACAGCTGCTGATCAGTGTATTCTAACAGCAGAGAGTCCCACTGTCAGAATACAATGTCCTGGCAGAGGGGATTCCTCCATCTACCTCACTTGTGTGGATGAAGTAATCGGTTCTTTTTTTTTTTTTTTCGTTCATCCCATTGGCTGAACAATAGAAAAAAATGATCCATACATAATCAGCTTAAGGAATGCACATACTACATACCTTGCTTACCTGGGGCAGTAAGCCCATCAGTTGCAGAAAAATGTAAACGCTGGCAGTGGGAATTAGTGATAGTGATTCATAACATGAAAACCTGTGTCCTGCAGCTTGTGGCATGAATATAATTGTGTGTATAGTCATATCAGTGTTAATTAAATATATGCTCTCATTTAACATCTGTATTATACCAAACCAGTGTGTCTGAGCAGCAACTTACAATTTTATGTAGGACCTTGACAGACAATGTGGCACCTACAAACAGCTTGAGTTACACAAAAGCGAACAATGAACAGCAAATTCCTTTGTTGTCATTGGCATCTGCTGTGAGGGTGCTTGCCAAGTTATATTGATTTTTAACTGGGCTGTTTGGTTAAATAGTATACAGCCACTGGTTTGTTATTTTCTATTTGTTCCTCTCTATCATGATGGCAGGTGTATATAAAAATTGTTATTACATTTTTTGATTTGAATGTATTCATGCATTTTTGTTTGCCTATTTAATCAATTACAGTTCTTTATTTATTTTCTGTGCTTTAAAAAACATTTTTTAATTAATAACAAATCCACAAAAAAAGTGATGTTTGCTATAATGACATTTTAATAGAGATCAAAAAAAAAGTCATAACAAGAAAAAAAAAGATCTAAGTTATTATTGGTAAAAATATCAAATTTTAGTTAACTTAAAACCACTTAAAGACAATGTAAAAAAGTAGAAGGAATTGACAGACAGCAAAGAATTTTAAAGAAGGAATAAAAGTGTTTTATACAGGAAAAACGTATAAAAAATAAGACAAAAATAAAATGCTTCATTTGGAAGTTAATGGGGACCCCACATTGGCTGCAGTCTGTAGCACACTCCTTGTGATGTTGGAGATTTAATGAAGTAGCCTGTGAGAGAATGGAAGGGATGTTCCTCGCTGCACAGATGGCTCTTTGTCACCGCTGACTCCTGCCATCTGCTTGTTTGTGTAAATGATGTTGGAGGGGGGATTCTGAGCTTCCAATCTGCTAAGCTCCCTCCACCAGCTTCCACTGACCTCCTGACCTCAAGTGTCAGACAGGACCAGAGAAGTTTGTTCTTTCAGCTCAGATGGCTCTTCCTTCTCTATCCTTACAGCCCCTTCCCAGCCAGAGACATTCACATCAGCAGCAGCTGCCTCTGGCCCATGGCTCTTCTCACTTTAGGGCTATCCCAAAGCCTCTGTGAACATACAGACAATATCTAACAGGTTTGTTCCCAGAAGAAGAAGTCCAGAAAAGCCGTAGAACCTCTTCTGGTTACTGCTTGCTATAGGAAAACTCAGCTAATAGGACAACATCACCAAACTTCTTTTGTTTGGATTGGCTGAACGAGGGCTTGTTCACTCTGTATCTCTGTAATGCAAGAGTTGCAACACACGACAACACGTGTGCACGTAGTCCTAATGTTATGATTAAGTGATGTTTTGCAGTGCAATTTTGAAAATGTGGCCTATCTGATTTTTTTCTTTTCTACAGATGTGCGTGGAATAGAGTCATAGTGTGTCATTATGAACAGTCCGTTAATTTACTAAAGGCAAATACACTGTGCACTTTGTAAAGTACAGGCATAGACTGCAAGTGCAGTTGCTCCAGAGCTTAGTAAATGAGCAAAATCTCTGCTGTCTTCCATCATCCAATCAAGTGTAAGCAAAAATGCTGTTTTTTTTTTTTATTTTCCTTGTACGTAGCTATGTACAGTCTATCTGCCTTTAACCTCCCTGGCGGTAATCCCGAGCGTGACTCGGGGTGGATTTTTTAGTCCAGGATCGGTATCCCCGAGTCACGCTTGGGGTAGATGTGCAGAGAGCGCAGCGGTGTCTCTTACCTTCTCCTGGCGATCCAGCGATGATCTCTCATTGCTGTGACCGCCAGCCGAGATCCCCGCCGCTCGTCCGTCGGTGTGATGACTTCCTAGTTCCGTTCCCTGCAGCAGCAATGCTGCATGGGAGCGAAACTAGGGAGGGAAATTCAAAACGTTGCACAAAACACAAACACATAACACATTTTATATTATATATATATATATATATATATATATATATATATATATATATATATATGCATATATATATATATATATATATATATATATATGTGTGTATATATGTATATATATATATATGCACACACACACATATATACATATATATATATATATATATATATATACCTATATACACACGTATATATATATATATATATATATATATATATATATATATATACAATTATATTATTGATTCAATTATAATTCATGCGTTATATAATATATATATATATATATATATATATATATATATATATATATATATATATGTGTGTATATATATATATATATATATACACACACACATATATATATATATAATATATAACGCATGAATTATAATCTAATCAATAATATAATTTTATTATATATATTATATATTATATAATAAAATTATATTATTGATTCGATTATAATTCATGCGTTTGTGTTTCAAATTTATCACATCTGGGATGTCTACTAGACTCTTGTTTTGGTCAGGTTTAAGTCAGTAATTACTAAGAATTGTAGGCCTATAATACATAACGCCAAATTTCCATGAAAAAAATTGTACCGCTTTTGGTACATAATTCCTGACATAATCATACCGCCAGGGAGGTTAATATATCAACCCCAAAAGGTGTAACTCTGATGACGTCACTGGCATGTCAGTTTATTTAGCCATAGCCGGAAAAGCAACACAACTCTGAATAAAAGACGGCTCCACTATAACATTTTCACCTGGAAGAGCATAGGAAGGCCATACAGTAGATGAATTGCTTTTTTTTAGTTAAGCCCACTGAAAATAAATGGATTCCTCCATCCACACAACTGAGGTCAATAGAGAACCCCCCCACTTGAAACATTGGGGTTGATTTACTAAAACTGGAGAGTGCAAAATCGGGTGCAGCTGTACATGGTAGTCAATCAACTTTAACTTGTTCGATTAAACTGTGACTAAAAAAAAAAAATCCTGGAAGCTGATTGGTTTCCAAGCAGAGCTGCACCAGATTTTGCACTCTGGTTTTATAAAATCAACCCCAAAGTATTCTGACAGCAGAAGAAAAGAAAGATTTTATATCCATGTTTGCCACAAATAGGATGTACATTTGTATAATAGTTTGCACAAGTTGATTTATAAAAGATCTTAAATATTTGTATATGCACAACCTCAGTGTCCCAAATACACACGGTGACCACACCAGACACTTAAGGCAGTAAGGCTTACAGTTGCCACCGGAAATGGCACGTCCACTGTGCACCCTCCTCCATCTGGAGCAAATGGCGGTCCATTTGGCAAGGGAGAACACCACACACAAATTTTTTAAAAAAGCGTGGGATCACACCCAATATTCCATACCAGGCCCTATCTGAGCATTCAGCCTGGCAGGACAGAAAAGGGGGAGGGGAGACTGTATGGTTCCCCCTTTCTGAATCATACCAGGCCACATGCCCTCAACATAGAGGGGGGGATCTCACTGACAGGCAAAGCACCTATTTTCCATAATAATAGGGACAAGGACCTCTCCCCTAAAATTCTGGCCTTTGTGGTGGTCTGTGGGTGGGGGGCTTATCAGAATATGGAGGCCTCCTTTACCAAAAAGGGGACACTATTAGATACTGGCCCCCAGGTGAATAAGTAAGTGTACATAGTATACCTACTTATTCCCAAAAAAAACTGTAAACAGTAAAAAAAAAAACACACAGAGACATATTTTTTAACAATCCTTTATAAAAACAAACAAAAAAAAAAACAAAAATGGCCCACAATGTAAAATCACTATCATCATATTGTCCAGCGATCTAGATCCACGTCAATCATGATACCTCATGCCTGCTTACCAAATGAATAAAAAAAAAAAAAAAAGCTATAATACAATGCATGTCTGGTCCCATTGCTAAACCTCCTGCTGAATGACAGCTCATATATACAGAGGGAAGGGTTCTCCTGGGTGGTGTCTTTAAAGTATTTGGTCAAAAATATCATGTGCATCCCAGTGACATCACTGGCCAAATATTGTCCTTTTTTATATATGAGCTGTCATCCACTGGACCTTTAGTTTGCCAGGAGTGAAGCAAGGTGACAAAATGTGTGACACAAGGCAGCTTTTTTTTTTGGACGTTGGCAGATGCCAGGCATCAGGATTGATGCAGATCTACATTGCTGGACAACATAATTGATGGTTAGAGTACATTGTGAGACAATTTCCTTTAATTTAAAGAGAAAACAAATGTGTGTGATTTTTTTTACTGTTTACATTTTTTTCTTTTACAATAGGAAGGTGGTATCTGGGTGCCTGGGAGGTCCCCTATAGCCAGGGGAAGAGGCCCATATATTGTGGGGAGCAGAAGGCGCACACTCGTTCACCCCACTTTTCCTGGCCTGCCAGGCTTAATGCTTTGATAAGGTGCGGGTGTGGATTTTAGGGCAGGACTCTATGCTTTTTTTGTTTTTGTTTTTTTATGTTTGTTCCACCTTAAAATCCATACCAGACCCAAAGGAGGGATCCATATTCAAAATTTTCCTTTCTACTGTTCCTGCCCCATTACTTACTCGGAAAGGGATTTCCAGTAGACATGTGCAGAATGGAAAAATGTGTTTAGTTTCTGATAGATTGGTTTTGTTACTAATTTCGTTTTGCTTCAGAATTTGTTTAGTTTAGTTTCAGAATTAGTTTAGTTTAATTTAGTTTTTGTTACATTTTGTTTCATTTATTATTTTCTAACGAATTCCAAATCTTCAGAATGATTTGAATTCGGATCGATCAAAAAATGATCAACCAATTTGAATTCTGTGTGAACAATAGCTGGTTGTTAAGCAGCGGGTCGGGAAGCTGGCTGCCGCATCCTTATCCCTCCTAGCGGTATCCCCGAGCGTGACTCGGGGTGGATTTTCCATGCTGTTATCGGTATCCCCGAGTCACGCTCGGGGTGGATGGGCAGAGCGCGCAGCGGTGTCTTACCTTCTCCTGGCGATCCAGCGATGATCT
This sequence comes from Pelophylax lessonae, assembly GCF_965119305.1. Classification (NCBI taxonomy): domain Eukaryota; kingdom Metazoa; phylum Chordata; class Amphibia; order Anura; family Ranidae; genus Pelophylax; species Pelophylax lessonae. The sequence goes on along the minus strand of NC_138770.1, from coordinate 548,916,959 downwards.
CCCATTGCTGTGATCGCCAGCCGTCTGAGATCCCCGCCGCTCGTCCGTCCTCCATCGGTGTGATGACTTCCTAGTTCCGTTCCCTGCAGCAGCAATGCTGTATGGGAGCGGAACTAGGGAGGGAAATTCAAACATTGAACGTTGCACAAAACACAAACACACACATAACATTTATATTATATATATACATATATGTGTATATATATATATGTATATATATATATATGTATATATGTATATATATATGCATATATATGTATGTATATATATATATATATATATATATATATATATATATATATATATGTATATATATATATATATATATATATATATATATATATATATATATATATACACACACACACACACACATATATATACACATATACACGTATGTATATATATATATATATATATATATATATATATATATATATATACACACACACACACACATATATATATATATATATATATATATATATATATATATATATATATATATATATATATACACACGTATGTATATATATATATATATATATATATATATATATATATACACGTGTATATATATATACGTATATATAATGCATGAATTATAATCTAATCAATAATATAATTTTATTATATAATATAATATATATATATATATATACGCATGAATTATAATCTAATCAATAACATAATTTTATTATATAATATATAATGTAATATATATATATATATATATATATATATATATATATATATATATATATATATATATACGTATATATAATGCATGAATTATAATCTAATCAATAATATAATTTTATTATATAATATAATATATATATATATATATATATATATATATATTACATTATATATTATATAATAAAATTATGTTATTGATTAGATTAAAATTCATGCGTTTGTGTTTCAAATTTATCACATCTGGGATGTCTACTGGACTCTTGTTTTGGTCAGGTTTAAGTCAGTAATTACTAAGAATTGTAGGCCTATAATACATAACGCCAAATTCCCATGAAAAAAATTGTACCGCTTTTGGTACAGAATTCCTGACATAATCATACCGCCAGGGAGGTTAACAACTGATGACTCATTAGCTGTCAGTGGTCTTCCCAACTGACAGCTGAAATATAAACAAAACAATCCTGGCAATAGAAAATTCTGAAAAAAAAAGCCGCATGCCCCCCCCCCCGTACCCAATCATACCAGACCCGAAACTAAACTGAATGAATTCTGAAACAAAACAAAATTAGTAACATAACGAATCTATCCAAAAGAAAACAAAACAAGTTTTTCCATTCTGCACATGTCAACCTGAAATCCCTTTCCGAGTAAGTAAAGGTGCAGGAACAGTAAAAAGGAAAAACTTGAATATGGATCCCTCCTTCGGTCTGCTATGGATTCTTCATTTCGTGGGGAAACCCCACGGCAAAATTAGAAAAAGAAAATGGCGTGAGGTCACCTCCAAAATCAATGCCAGACCCTTACCCAAGCATGCAAGCCTGCAGGCCAGGAAAGGGGGGGACATGCAGATGCCCACCCCTACTGAACCATAAAAGGCCCCATGGGGGGAATGCTTTAGGGTAGAGAGGGCTCTGCCCCAAACCACCCCAAGACACCTTGTCCCCATGTTGATGGGGACAAGGGGCCTCCTCTCCACAACCATGGGCTGTGGTTGTGGGGGTCTGCGGGTGGGGGGCTTATCAGAATCTGGAAGCCCCCTTTAACAAGGAGGGCACCAAGATCCCGCCACTCCATCTGAATGAGTATGGGGTACCTATCAGTATGAGTACCTATCCATTCACCAAAAAAAGTATAAAAAGTGAATAAAGACAGTACACATGTTTTTGAAAACTCCTTTAATAAAAAATAAAAAACAATGTCCCCCAATGTAGATCCATTGTCAATCATGCTGCCCACCGCACCACCGGACCTGGAAAAAAAAAAAAACCTCCAGCCTCATTGAACGCTCCCCGGCGAATGCCTGCTCCTCCAAATGACGTATCTTAAATAGCTGAGGGGCGGATTCACCCGATGATCTCAGTGGGTGAACCTGTCCACTTGTGACATCACTGGGGGCATGCTGTGCTTGGTGGAGCCTGACCCTGCCAGCATCCTTAACAACCATTGGCAGCAGAAAGCTGTCATGTGTTGTAGTAAAAGCCAGCGGTGGCTGGTAGACGATAATTTGGGGAGGGGGCAGCAAAACCAACCCCCCCCCCCCTTTGCGCCAGATGGCCGCCGGAAAATCCACCACCCTGCGGAACGGTCGGCCAGCCAGCCGGGACTCAAATCCCCCACCCCCCCCATGGGACGGACAAACGGACGGAAAGGCGGCTGGGCAGCCGGACAGCCAGCTTCCTTACCTCCTCCTTCCCCAAGTGGCTGTGCGTCTCCTCCCTCTTCCTGGCCAATGGCCAGTAAAATCACTTCTCTTTTCAGCCAATCGGGAAAGGGGACTCACGACCCGCTTCCTGATTGATTGGGAGGAGAATCAGTGTGATAATAGCGAATATTCATTCGCTATTGTCATACAACTGGGTGGGCTCAGGGCGCAGTGCTCTGCTTAAGATATTGAGGGAAACAATTCAGTCTCTGTACTTTATTCTACATGTGCGTAAACCCCAGCCTCCACCTTGGTACATGCCCAAAGAAACATGATACTACCCACAGACAAAAGGAAAAACTGTTGAAGCTTCAATACCAAAACAGGCTTTTATAGGCTTCTTATTTTCCTCTCCATCCTTTTAGGGAGGCTTTTATAGGTGAACATTGTTTCTTTCAACATAAAAAGAAAAACGCCCATGGGAATTTAAATGAGGTGGGTATCGTAGGCCATAAATACTGCATTTTATTTTGTCATACAATACACAGTAGACAGGATCAAAAAAAGTATACATATAGGTCCATAACAGTATAAATGGCATATTGGTACATAAACATCTTGAGGCTTAATGCATTTTGTGAGATTTGACTCACTTCTTCAAGATGCGTATTTGGTCTATAAATATAATACAACATAGTATCAAAATACAATGCAGTAATCATAACATTTTTATTTTAAAATGGACCTAAAGGCGGATAAGTACTCACATTGGCTGAGCCGGGATGAGAGATCTATGCAACCCCCAGGTAGTGGCCGCAAACGCCTGATCCGGGAGTTGTATTATATTTATAGAACAAATACGCATCTGCTCTTGAAGAAGTCAGTCGAATCTCATTAAATGCATTGAGCCTCAAGATGTTTATGTACCAATATGCAATTTATACTGTTATGGACCTATATGTATATTTTTTTGTATTTTTACTGTTTGATCCTGTCTACTGTGTATTGTATGACAAAATAAAATGCAGTATTTATGGCCTACGGTACCCACCTCATTTAAAGTCCCATGGGCATTTTTCTTTTCTTTTTATGTACGAATAGGGATGGAGGTTACCTATAAAGCAGTCTCAGACCCTGCTCTCTTTTTTGCATTGTTTCTTTCAATGCCACCTCCAAAAAACTTTAAAGCCTAACTTTAGCTAAATAAGTTGTGAACCCGATGAGAGCTGACCTCATACAAACCTCCAGGAAAAAGTGTTTCACAGGATGTGCTTATTACTATCTATTGGAAATTATACTGTAGCAGTGTGGATATCAATAAATATTTGTGAAAGTTTTTATTGATCTTACTCTTGTTTTAGCTAGCAGCAGTTTGTTACATTCAGCTGGACTTGCTTTGAAGTGTTAAGAAAATTCAGCATCCATTTAAGTGGAACTGAAGAAAGGACTTAGATAGGTCAACATTGCAAAACAAGTCCAGATCAAAGTGACTAACTACTACTAATGATAGGCCATAGTTTCATCTCCATCCTTTTAGGGAGGCTTTTACAGGTGAAAATTGTTTCCTTCTATGCCACCTCCAGAAAACTGTAAAGCCTAACTTTAGCTAAAAAAGTTGTGAACTAGATAAGAACTGACCTCATACAAACATCCAGAAAAAAAGTGTTTCCCAAGATGTGGTTTTACTATTTATTGATAATTATACTGTAGCTGTGGATACCAATAATTATTTGTGAATGTTTTTATTGATCTTACTCTTGGTTTAGCTAGCGGCAGTTTGTTACATTCAACTGGACTGGCTTTGAAGTGTTAAGTGTTAAGAAAATTCAGCATCCATTCAAGTGGAACTGAAGAAAGGACTTAGATAAGTCAACATTGCAAAACAAGTCCAGATCAATGTGATTAACTACTACTAATGATACAATTAGTTATATATGACGTATAATAAATCAGAACACCTGTTGTAGTAAGGATGAGGGATTAGCAAAAAAAAAAAAAAACCCTTTAAATATATGTAATGTAAATATGTAAAAGGCAAAGGGATATCATCAATTTCCAATACCCATGTCAGTTTGACTGCCAAGGTCCCGCTCCATGAGCCATAGCTGTTCTCAGCAGCTAACTCAGCTATGATAAACAAAAACAGTTGTTTCCTGACAGTGCTTGCTAACACAATTTTACCCCATTCACTAAGCTAAATGAAAGTTCATAGTAAATGAGTAGGGATGGGCCAAACACCCCCCTGTTCGGTTCCCACCAGAACATCTCGCACTGGTGCGTGCCGCCATTACACATCTCCTGTGAGGATACCAGGATACTTTTGTACCGGGATCTCATACTCCCCATTATCCGAATACTACTTACCCATACAGGGATACACAGACGGAGATCCTTCTGATTACGCCTTTTATTGTGGGCTGACCTTCCGGCATGCTCAAGGGAGCCCTCTGGGATAGGTGCGGCTTTTCTCTCGCTGCTATAATCATTCCAACCCTGCCTTTCAATTACTACCCAACCTTTTGAATCTGATACGGAGGTATAATTTTTCCTATAGCAGGACACACGGTCAGGAGAGTGGGTGATTAGCAGCATTTTGAAAATTACGAGTTACAGGATATTTCCTGTTTTCGTTTTTATCTTTTGTGGCCATCCTCCCTTTGTTTTCTCGTCTCATCTAGGATGTTTCTATAAGTCTGAGATTTTCCTCTTTGGACCACTGAAAAAGGTTACCGACCGAAACGCGTCTGGTCTCTTTCAGGACATCCCAGCCATTCCTAGTCTTTGTGACGTATACCTTTGGCCACATGTTTTTAAATGTTTTTTGTACATTATTGTATTGTGTTTTTGTTTTTGTACGATTCTGTACGACATTGAAATTTGTACATGTATGCAATAAATATTGATATTTGTATTACTCAAGTCCTGGTTTTTGCCATCCAAAGTCCCACCCATTAGCGGATTTCTGTCTTTTTGCTCTCACATTAGGGATGTTGGCAATTCCCAGGAAAACCACCGAATCCGAATCTCCTTCTCGAACATCTCAAACAGGTAAAAAGGTCTAGCGAGCATGCAAACTCTATTAAAGTCTATTTTAAAGCTTAAATAAAAGTTATTGCCATAAAAAATATTTGGAGACGTGGGTACTGCCCTGGGGGACATGTATCAATGCAAAAATATTTTTTTTTAAACTCGTTTTTAAAGGAGCAGTGATTGTAATGATGCTTAAAGTGAAACAATAAAAATGAAAAATCTATATCATGCCTGGGGGGTCCCCTAATGTGCCTGTAAAGTAGCGCATCTGTACGATGTATAGAGCCTGCTGCAGCAATACTGACATTTCTAAAGGAAAAAAGGCTGTTATGTATGGTCAGCTCCCGGCAATACAGATAAAAAGAAATTTAAAAAAAAGGGGTAGGGTCCGCCCCCGGGGAAAAGAAACAGGGAAAAGATACTGGCACTGGTGAAGGACTTTAGACCACTGCAAAGGAGATAAGTTCTGCTTTAAAGCTAAATGCCAAAGAAACAGTGTACTGCACTTTCAAAATACATATACGGTTCGGCTCGGTTCACACTAGGTCGCTCCGACTTAGGGGGCGACCTGTGAAGTCGCATGCAGCGCGACTTCGGCGCGACTTGCACGGACTTCATAAAATGAATGTCTATGCAAGTCGCCTCCAGGCCGCCCCGAAGTAGTACAGGACCCTTTTTCTAAGTCGGAGCGACTTGTGTCGCTCCTATTAGAACGGCTCCTGTACTACACAATGGGAGCGTGACAGACCGCGACTTGTCAGGCTGACAAGTCGCGGTCCAAGTCGTACCAGTGTGAATGCGGTCTAAAAGTCTTGGCTGTTAAAATATTTATAAATATGTTTAGCCGCTCTTGTAATCCAGGCACGTCCTACCAGACATCATAGCCAAATTGGTGACCTCAGTTTTCTCCAGTGCAGTTATGTAATCCAGCTTGGTCACAAACCCACCACAGACTGTTGATCTGACATTGAAGGACCAGCAGCATTCATGCAGTAAAATGTGGTTGGCTCAAAATGTGCCCTCTATCGGTGTGAGTCCTACTCTATCGAGCAGCAGTCCCCTAAACTACCACAGGCCGGCCTGGTATAGCCCCTTGCTTGGTGTAAACAATTCCTACAATGAGAAGACCCTGCATCTAGGCTTTTCTAATTGAAAACCAGTGGGGGGGGCATCAGAGAAGAACACTGGATTCTAGTGGTAAGACTGCACATATTTGTCCATGTGAAGGAGGCCCTAATTGCATCCTTTGAGTTTCAGATTAGTTTAAAAGAAGCTCATTTCCAAATTACACACAGGTAACCCTTTATTTACTACAGAAAAAAAAAAATTAAAAATCTAAAATGTCTTTAAGTACTTGTAACGAAATACCTGTTTCATGTACTTTCCTGTTTTGCAATACAGCCTTATAGTGCAGCACCTGTCCTCTGTCCAGTGAAAGGCTTCCACACCAATACACACACAAAATATTTGCTTGACGGAGCCTCAGAAAGCCCATGATTCCTAAATGCTGCCTCTCCTTTATTTGTTGAGTTTTTATTATCCTGAACTAAGACATCCACAAACATTACAAAAAGACATTCCCTTTATTTATGTGTTGAGGTGACGAAGTGTGTCATGCAGCAGTCCGGACACACCAGGCACATGTAAGGGCTTTTGTCACACTCGCTGTGATTACTTTTACAAAGCATACCTTCTTTTCCTACTTTTCACACATATACCTACGTCAGGTGTCAAAGCGGTGCTATATCGCTATTTACACAGGTATTTACTCTGTGCTTTTAGATATTTGATGCTGATAGGCAAAGTACAAGTACAGCAAAGACAAGTTATTCCTGCTGCATATCACATAATGGACAGGAGTTTTCCTTTTTATTTCTAACACAGTATATTTGTCCAAGCTAAAATATGCTTTGGTCAAGGCAAACACGACCAATACATTTAAAACTTTACAACATGACTTCCAGAAAATAAAAATTTATAAATGTTTTAAAAGCTAAGAGAGCTTTAAATTACATTTTTTTCCTTCGTCTTTTTTTTATGTACTTTGACAAAACCCACCCAAATGTGTCTTAAATGAAAAACAACTGAGACTTTATATTTCAAATACCATTTTTTTTTCACTGCTGCACAGTAATAACTTGCTTTGGATCTTTATGGTTCAATACACATAGGGAAGAAACTAGAGCACTCAGAATCTGGTGGAGCTGTGCATAGTAACCAATAAGCTTCTAACTTCAGCTTGTTCAATTGACCACTTCAATACTGGGCACTTTTCTTCCCAGACCAATTCTCAGCTTTCAGTGCTCTTGCATTTTAAATGACAATTACTCAGTCATGCTACACTGTACCCAAATGAAAGTTTTATCATTTTGTTCACACAAATAGAGCTTTCTTTTGGTGGTATTTATTCACCACTGAGTTTTTATTTTTTGCGATATAAGCGAAAAATAGCAAAAATTAAAAAAAAAAAAAACAATTGTAACAATGCTCATTGTAATTGAAATGTGCAGGTTTACTAATGCATTATCATAGTTAATCTTTTTTTGCAAGAAGTTCTTTTTTTCTGCCACAAGATGGAGCTTTATGAACTTGGATTAATCATCAGTTAAGAGGATTGCATTTTGGGAGTTGTGGTTCCAGCCAGAGAGAACTCCAATGTTAAACCAACCCAAAAGGACTTCAAAGATCAGCCTGCTGTTGTATGGGGGGGGGGTGTATAAATTAGAAAACCCAGGAAGCAAGAGGGGAGTCTGGGGAAGGAGACTGGTGTGGGAGGAAGTGCAGGCTTTGTCTGGGACAGAGACAGGGAGAAAGATCAAGGAGAAGACTGGGCTTTACAGAAGAGACAGTGCCTGTCAGTTCTGGAGAACTGGGGAAGCTGCTGCCATCTGCCAAGACAAGTCTGCGTCTATCTCACCATGTGCGGGAGCCAGCGATCATCCTGAGGCCTAGTGCTGGAGACCCAGAGCTGCTGATTTCTGCTGTGACGCTGCTTAGCCTATCTAAAGGCTGTTGCTGTACTGCAGAGGTACTGCTGCCTGAATACTGAAACGGTACACCTGAAGTCGTTTCATCTGAAAGGGGGCCCCCGTTCATCACCGAAGGAGACCTGCTGCTACAAATACTGTGCTGTTAGTGAGTGGAATATTAATCTTTTATGTCACACTAACTGACTCTGTAGTGAAGACAAACCGCACTGTCCCTCTTAAAGGCACCACTAACTATCCTTTGATGTTCCTGCTGTTTAGAATTTTAACCCTGAACATCCGAGATACATCTCATAATATACTCCTGATAATTTACCCCTTGCTGGACACTTTGCCACTCAGTGCCCTTGGGAACTCAGTGTTCTACAACCTTTTCTGTACTACAGAAAACATTTTCTTTATTTCTTAAACTTCGTCAAGAGTTCCAATGTGGCTGGCTGAAAATTTACTTTGGAGACTGCATTAGAGCGCTTGTTACCTTGTTTAGTCAAGAAGTTATAGTTATTTTACCATCATTACATTGTCTAGGCCCTAGCCTCCTCCCTGTAAGTGACTCTAGACGACTTAGTCATTGTTTTATGGATATCAAATTCACCGTCGCCTTATGTTGTTTATTTCCAGTGGGGAAAGCTGCAGTTTATGCAGGTTTATCAAAACCTGAGGAGGCACTCCTACTGAATCGATTGATATTTGAAACTGTATATGCTAAAATGTGTACTGCATTGTGATTTCCTGTTATTTTTGACTACTCATATTCCTAATATATATCTTGTTATCATACTCCAAGGTCTCAAGTCTCATTTAGGGTGACCCTGAGGCATTTACCAAACCTTGTCAATTTGTTTCTGTTGATGGGTATACTTAAGGTGTCAGAGGCACAGAGGTCTTTGTAGAGGTCAAGGTAAGAACAGACGACCCAATTCAACCAGCGGCTCCTGTGGGGGTAGAGCTACATGTGGGGGCTCATCAGGGATATCCTCTGTTCTGTCAGTTAGACCCAAAGACAACAAGCCAAGGACGATCAACATGGATGCTGCTTCTGCAGCTTGGTGGGAGGAAAATGGCTGCCTGGAGCTAAGAGTGGTGGCAGAGATCCCAAGGACTACATGTCAAGGTCTTACCTTGTCCTCCTGTTGGCAGCCATCTTGGACATTTGCAGACTGCTACCTCTTATAAACTCTGATTGCATCATCACTTGCCTGCTGCCTGGGTGTCGCACAGTGATGATGCTGCACACCTGACTATATCTATCACCTGATGGGTTGCAGTCCTTGATCTTGTGTTTGTGCTACAAGGTGCATCTTGGCTAGCAGTCTTCTGTTCTCCATGTTCCTGGCTTGGCTGACAACTCTCCTGGCTCTTGACCCTGCATCAGCAGACAACCCAGCATCCACAGATGACCCGGCATCGGCAGAATACCCGCTTTTGGACTCGACCCTGGCTTGGATGACTACCTGCTTCTGGACTTGACCCCAGCTTGTTCCTGCCCTCACTTCCTCACTCTTGCTGTGTATTTATTGTTGTTTGCTCCAATAAACTGCTTTATTTTACCTGCATCCCTATGTGGTCTGGTGGTATGGTTTCCTGGCACCCTGACACTGCATGGCCTGAAGTGCAGATCCAACAAGTATAGGAGGCTTTAGCACCTGGAAGGATGGTGTCGGTATTGGATCTAAAGATGAGTCAGGACACTTCCCACACTCTGATATTATTGGAATGGAGGAGGGGAATCCCTGCCTGCTTTCAAGGGCCTAACATACAACTAAATGATGGCATTGAAGCCCATTTAATCCAGTTGGGAGGGTCAGAAGTAAGTCAGGAAGGCTCAAATCAAGAAGGTTTAAGTCAAGAAGGCTAAAGTCACACCATCCCAATCAATGAAATGCCCACATCTACGACCTCAGTTACACTGGGCGCAGGGTTTTTCACTGTTTTGGGAATTTCATCACTAAGTGTAATCAAACCAATGTCATCCACTCTGGGACTGGTTACAGAAAGCTGAGACTCTTTTCGGGGGCACAGCCAGTGCCAAAAGAGGAGGAAGAGTATGAGACCTGGATGGAGCAGGCTCTGCAGGCCCTCGAGGAATGGGTTGTTCCTGAAGCCAGAAGAAACAGCGGATTACCGAGAGCGTAAGGAGAGCTGCTGCTGAGGCCCTTAGAAATCTTAAATTTAGCCAAAAGACCTGCACGGCCTACGGCTATTTTATTATATTGCTAGAAGAGTTTGGTCTAACAGAAAAGGCTTCTGATCTGATTTATCAATTCAAGCACACTTCAACACCAAGGTGAACCTTTGTCTGAGTACACTTGAAGGCTAAACAAGATATTGTATAAAATTGTGTTAAGGAAGGGGATGAAATCTACAGCTCTACACCAAGCAAGAATAAAACAGATCCTAAGTGGTGCTCTGCACTCTGATCCAATATGGATTAAGTTAAAAACCTCTGAGCGATGTCATTCCTTAACCTACCCAGAGCTTATTAGGATTGTGCGGGAAGAGGAAGCTGTGTTGGAAAAGAAAGACCCGAGCTCCTGCATTAGAACATAACAAACACCCAGGAAAGAGTAAGCTCTTACATGCTGTACCCAGGCAGGAGGGGACCCTTCGGAGATGGCTATAAGACAGATGCTGGGCAGTCCAAGAGAACTACACTACACAAGCCTCATCCACTACAGCAATGCCTGATATTTTAGCTCAAGTAATGCAGGCACAGCTTGAGATGCACAAAACAGTTATGCAGAGGGTGGAGACCCAAGCCAACTTGCAGAAGTCTCTCCCAGATGTCCAACAGGCAATGGTGGATTTGGCCGCAGGAAAGAAAGTATCAAAAGAAGTTAGGCCTAGTTCCACTTCAACCTCATCTAGGATGATATGGTACGGATGAGGGGAAGTGAGTCACTTCAAAGCACGATGTCCCAATGGGGAAAATGTGGCTAACCTTAAAGCAGAAGTTGTGAAAGCGTTAAAGAAGCTGTTCCTCGGGAAGCAGGAGGGAAACTTCAAGGGACCTCAGTGAAGGAGCAAACTGAGGACCCACAGCCTGAAAACTCCATCACTAGAGAAACTCAAACAAAGATGGAGATTGAGAAGTTGGTTCCAGACTGCCAGCCAGGGACGCAGCCAAATTCTTACAAAATGCTCTCAGGTGAACAGACGAGGGAGGGCAATGCACACCATTCTGCCGCGCTCAAGAAAAGGCTTCAGCAGAGACAAATAGGAAGCAAGAAAAATGTGCGGGTGCAGACTACAGAGCCCATTTCCAACAAACTGCCCGAACGATTAGTGGGCACCTCGCCAGTAATTTCTATTTAAGTTGAAGGAATATATACAAAAGCTCTGTTAGATACGGGTGCCCATGTGACACTGCTGTATCAAGACTTTTATGATAAATACCTGAAGCACATACCCCTCCAAAAGTTAGAAGAACTAGAGATTTGGGGAATTGGGACACAGAAGTTCCCTTATGATGGATACATCCCCGTGAAGCTGACCTTCAGCTCTCCAGTGACTGAGAAATCTGAGACCTTTGACACTCTAGAAATTGTGTGCCCTTGCCCCCCGGGTCTCAAAAGAGTTCCCTACTAATAGGGAGGAATACAAGTCTGGTATGGAGGCATCTTACTCATATAGCCATGAAGAAAGATGTGCAAGTTGAGAGCATTCATTCTCAGTTGTAACAAGCCTATCGGCATGTTCTGCGAGAGCAGAAGACCTCCGATTTGGGAGTTGGGAAGGTGTGGAAGCTCGGCTCTGAAGAGAGAGTATTGCAACCTCGTAAAATCACCTGTTTGAGAGCCACTGTCAAGCTGACCTGGGATTAGCCTGAGCCCTTCGTTGCATAGATAACTTGGATTACATTGGGTCCAAAGGTTCCCAGTATACCTCTCAGTCTGTTGATCATGGGCGGCGTGAGAGGACGGCTGAATTGGCTTGTTAGCAAGACGGTCCATAATGGCAATTTATCTTGGACTTTTCCTCTCTGTGGGGACTATCTGGCTCTATTGCTATCTACAGAGAGAGGTATACTGGGAACCTTTGGACCCAATGTAATTCAAGGAATCTATTTATTGAAGGGCTTCTTGGAAGCTTTCTTGCTTTTTTGTTTCACTGATTATTCTATATCTTCCTCTTCAGAAAATCCTTCACTAGCCGGTTTGCGATCATATGCTGCTATTTGCTGCACTGATTTTATATTTTCTTCTTGGTGGACCCTACTTTGGACAATTTCACCTGGTGGTAATTCCATCCTCCAGGATCTGATGAATCCTGCTACTGATTGAAGTGGTGTTAATTCAACTGTTTCAGATCCTGAAGAAGCCCCTATGTCTGGGTGAAATGCGTAGATCCAGATCCAGAATTACCCACATCTGTTGTAATTGATTGTACTCAGTGAGATACACCATTTGGAGAAATGTATTGTTAAATATGTTTTCTGTTTTTAACATTTGGTATACTATTAAAAAATGTATTTCTTTTAATATTGTATACTTGCAAATTCATGCCTGGCACTCTTGAATCCCTCTACTTTCTTACCCCTATTTCTCTTGAACGAGAAAGAATGGTGAGTTTTTCTCTCCATTATTAATTCAAGTCAACGGACTCTTGATGAGCCTGTCCCCTGCACTGCCAAATGTGTGAGGGACAAAAATACCTCACTCTCTGACACCTCTGGGTGGGTCACCTCTGAATCAATAACATCTAAACAAAGTACCCGCACACCCTCCAACCATTGGTGGGGGATTCCTCTATCAGGCTCTTCATACCATATTATGAACCATTTACTTCTATGTTCTTGAAAAAAAAAAAACACAAATGTGTGTTTTTAGCCTATAGCCGTTCATACTTGCATTTATGTTGAGTTTTTTTTTAAACACTGTTGGTTTAAAAGCAAATTATAGCACTTTGGGGACCAAAGAGATTTAGTGGGGGGAGTATGTAACAATGCTCATTGTAACTGAAATGTGCAGGTTTACTATTGCATTATCATAGTTAATCTTTATTGCAAGAAGTTCTTTTGTGCTGCCACAAGATGGAGCTTTATGAACTTGGATTAATCATTAGTTAGGAGGATTGCATTTTGGGAGTTGTGGTTCCAGCTAGAAAGAATATGAATATTAAACCAACCCAAAATGACTCCAAAGACCAGCCTGCTGTTGTATGGAAGGGGTTATATAAATTAGAAAACCCAGGAAGCCAGAGGGGAGTCTGGGAAAGGAGACTGGTGTGGGAGGAAGTGCACGCCCTGTCTGGGAGAGAGACAGGGTGAAAGATCAAGGAGAAGACTGGGCTTTACAGTAGAGACAGTGCCTGTCAGTTCTGTAGAACTGGTGAAGCTGCTGCCATCTGCCAAGACAAGTCTGTCCATCTCACTGTGTAGGGGAGCCAGCGATCATTCTGAGGCCTAGTGCTGGAAACCCAGACCTGCTGATTTCTGCTGTGACGCTGCTAAACCTATCTAAAGGCTGTTGCTGTACTGCAGAGGTACACCTGGAATGTAAGAAGGAAGGGACTTGAATGAGCCCCTTTCTTCAGATGGGATGGTGACAGGCAAAAGCTACCTCAAAAAAGAGCTGCTAGTTTTGTTTAATATAGGTCATCCTGTTACTAGGGCAGATTTGGCATATAGCTTTATGTTAGGTCAATTAAGCCCCCAATCATATCATTCTAGTCCTGTAGCTAGGGAGTTTAGATTTTATTCCAGTTTAAGCTTGTTTTCTTCCCGCCCTCAGAGCCTGCCTATGTTTATAAAAAGGGGGCTCATCCTCACAAGCAGTCACTCGCCTCAGGAGAGATCGACGTGTCAAGTTTCAGCTTTTCGTTTCACTGCTGTGCTGGTGTTGGCGGAGCTTCGGGTCAAGTCATCGGTTTCTTGCTGTCGGTAGGAAGACTTCGGGTCAAGGCTCCGGTACCGCTGAAGAGAACAGAGCTTCGAGTCAAGTTTTCGTCTACAAAATTGAATTGGAGCTTCGGATAGACTTACCGGTTTGTGTCGTCTGGCAACATGAGTCTTCTGCGACGCCTCATCGAGCGGGCCGGAGAAGCGGGAGCCGAGGAGTGGATCCGTCGGTGTTTAGAGATGCCGTCCGTCGCGAGCGAAGGTACATCACCGGAAGAGGTCGTTCGTCCCGTGGCAGTGACGGAGCCGGTCGCCGGGTCAAGTAGACAAGCGGAAGTCGTCATCGGTGACGGACGGAGGTCATCGTCGTCACCGGCGCAGGATGCGGACGCTCGGGGAGAAGACCTGCACAGAAGAGGATCGCGCGGACGTCCTACGGAGTCGGCCGTCCCGGCGAAGAGGAGACGGGCCCAGCGCCGCCGGTTTTCGCCATCCCATGACACCGGAACGGACCGGGTGCAGTCGGCACGCCCGCCAGCGCGAGGATCGGAGAGGGGCAGGCCGGCTTCTCGCCCCGCCGGGGGTTCTTCGGTTCCGGTGGCAGAAGAGGATCGTCGGCTGAGGGTTCCGGAGCATCCGCCCGTCCGAGGGCCAGGTGAGACTCCATCTGCCTCCACCTCTAGGGCTACACTATCAGGGTCACAGAATTATGCCTTTGCCTCCAGTTCTCGGGCTTCTTTATCGGAGCCACCATGCACTGCCTCTTCAGTAGCTCCTTGCAACACACCTGCGGCTGCATATACTACTTTGGCCCCATGCCATGCACCCGCAACTGCATCTTGTGCTCTGCCCCCTCCAGGGGGAGCGCAATGTCCCACCACTCCTCATGTATCATGCAGGCCTGGGGGGGTTTCGGGGGGGTCCAATAGTGTGCCCAATCAGGCTGGGGCTTTATCCGACCTCTTTCAGGGATTCCTCACTACCTTTCAGGCCATAATGCACAGTCCTAATAACTTGCCTGTTGTGTCTGTTAACCCCTTGGTGTCTACTGTGCCTGTTGTGCCTTCTGCTATGTCTAATCCACTTTTGTCTCCTGTAACTAACCAACCTGTGTCCTTCACTCCTGTGACTAATACAGCTATGGTTTCTAATGCTAACATTCGTGCACAATCTTCTCATGAGCCTTCTCCCTTGGATGTTTGGGCGCCATCTGGCGGTTTACTGGCTGTTAATGTACAATCCCCTGAGAGTCACCATACACATAGCATTAGTTCTCCTCCTATGCCTCCTGCTTCTGTCGCTTTAGCTAAATCCCAGAATCTCCCGGAAACATGTCTTAGGGAGGCTCTGACTTGCGAATTATCCCCGTTGGGATATCATCTTTCTGATGGTATTAAAGAGAAAATATGGAGCGGTAAATTTGTCGATCTCCTCTCTCTTCTGCCATCAGTAAAGGAGTTTGTGTCCAAGGGTGACAGAAAGGAGGAGGAAGATAGGAGGCGACCTGTCACAAAAACTTTCAATAATTGGTTGCAGGCATTTTTCATTTATGCCGCTGTAATGTGCGAGAAACATCCTGGGAAGAGCATTGGTTTATTCCAACACCTAGATATAATTTTGGAGGCTTATAAAAGCTTTGGCGGTAATGCTTGGTTTTCTTATGACGTAGCTTTCCGCCAGAAGTTATCCGTTCAGCAGAATTTGAAATGGGGAGTAAAAGATGTCAGCCTTTGGCTGGATCTTTTTCTGCCAAAGTCCAATTTTGGTAGACAGGTTTCCACTGGGGCGCAACAGCAGCCTGCCACCCCTTCCTTTCGCAAAGGAGTCTGTTTTTCGTACAATGACTCCCAATGTAAGTGGCCAGGTACTTGCAAATACAAGCACGAATGTGCTTTCTGTGCAGGTTCCCATCCCATTGCCAAGTGCTTCAAAAAGATGCACAGTGCACAGCAATCGGTTTCTTTTTCAAAAGGCCATAACCCCGGTGAGAATACAAGAAATGTTACCGTGGCTTCAACAGTACCCAGACCGGGAGAAAGCCACCCTGGTAACTGAGGGTTTCTCTGACGGGTTTTATTTGCCTTCGTTTTCAGGTTTAGGTTGTACGATTGTTCAGAACCTCAGGTCGGTAGATCATCTTGTGGATATAGTAATAGAGAAGATAGAAAAAGAAATAGATGCGGGTAGATTTGCGGGTCCGTTCGTTTCCCCCCCTTTTCCCAACTTTAGAATATCTCCGCTGGGCATTGTTCAGAAGAAGGAGCCTAATACATATCGCCTTATCCATCATTTATCGTTTCCCTTGGGTGGGTCTTTGAATGATGAGATTGGTGAGGATGAGGCTTCGGTTCAGTACTCTTCTTTTGAGGATGCGTTGGTCCTTTTAAGAAAGTTGGGAAAAGGGGCGTTGTTGGCTAAGACCGACATTAAATCCGCGTTTCGCCTTTTACCGGTTCATCCTGATTCTTTCAATTCTCTCGGGTTTTTCTTCTTGAATCATTATTTTTTTGACAAATGTCTTCCAATGGGTTGTTCTTTATCGTGTTTTTATTTCGAGTGTTTTTCTTCCTTTCTGGAGTGGGTGGTGTCCGTTAAAGCTGGTTTCAATAATATCGTTCACTATCTGGACGATTTTTTGTTCATGGGTAGGGCTCATTCCACAGACTGTCTGCATTTGCTCGAAACATTTTTTGAGATTTGTGGTCAGTTTGGCGTTCCTCTGGCTCAAGAAAAAACGGAATGGCCCTCTACTAAAGTGCAATTTTTAGGCATCATTATTGATACTGACTTGATGGAATTTAGCCTACCGCTCGAAAAGGTTAAAAAATTACAGGACAGCCTGCGGCAGATGATTCGTAAGAAAAAGACGACGTTGAAGGAAATGCAATCTCTGTTAGGTTTGCTAGCATTTGCTTCCAGGATTATACCTTTAGGTAAGTTGTTCTCTCGTAAATTGTACACTGTGATCTCCGGTTTAAAATCCCCCTCTTCTCATGTTAGGTTGTCAGCTGAAATTAAGGAGGATATGATAGTTTGGTTACAGTTTTTGTTACATTTCAATGGTAAGACAATATGGCAAGAGGATTTTATTGTTGACAAGGATTTTTGTCTGTTCACGGACTCGGCGGGCTCGGTGGGTTTCGCCGCTATTTGGCGCACTCACTGGTGCGCTGATTCTTGGCCAAACAAATGGATACAATTGGGTTATACGCGGAATAGCGTGCTGTTGGAACTTTTTCCAATTGTGGTCGCTCTTGAAGTTTGGGGACGACATTTCCAGAATAAACGTTTAATGGTTAGGACTGACAATAGGGGTGTTATGTTTGCCATTAACTGTCTTTCCTCCAGATCCCCGCCAGTAATCAGGCTTCTGCGATACCTTGTTTCCACATGTCTACGCTTGAACATATGGATTAAGGCTGCTTATGTACCTGGTAAAGACAACTGTATGGCAGACTCTTTATCTCGTCTGCAGATGGAGCGGTTTTTTCTGTTGTGTCCAGACGCGGACAGGACCGGTTGCCTTTATCCAGATCGGCTTTGGGACATAGTCTAGACCTGGTATCACATAATATTGCGTTTTCGCTCGCCCCGTCTACACTGGCTGGATACCAATCGGCCTGGGAAGTTTGGAAAACACATCTGTCGTCGATTGGCGTTTCGCACGATTCTTTTTCCGAGTCTTTGGTTTTGTCTTTTTTAAATTTTTTATTCGGTAAACAATACTCTTGGTCGCATATTAATAAATTGTTGTCAGGAATTTCCTTTTTCGTTAGATTGGATAATCATCCTCCATGTTCTTCGTTTTTTTCGGTGCGTCAAGCTCTGAAGGGTTATAGGAGGTCGACTTGGCACCCTGATCGCAGGGAGGCTATTACTCCTCACGTTTTGGAACAGTTGTGTGATGCTGCTGGCCACATTTGTTTTTCTACTTACGAGGCAGCTATGTTCAGAGCAGTTTTCTCAATTATGTTTTTTGCGGCTTTAAGGATCTCCGAGGTCATACACGATGTTCGCCGCAGTAATGCCGGTCTTAAATTTTCGGATATTAGGTTATATGATTCATCCATCGGTCTCTTTCTGCGGTCCTCCAAGACGGACCAACTTGGTATTGGTAAGTGGATACATCTAAACCAGTACATGGATTCTGTTATCTGTCCGGTTTTGTTATTGAAAAGTTTTTTATTATTGAGATCAAACAATGACGGTTCTCTGTTTATTCATCAAAATGGTAACAGTTTGACCAAGTATCAGTTTGATGCAGTATTAAAGAAATGCTTGAAATCTCTGAGGCTGGAGCAACATCATATCTCTTCTCATTCTTTCAGGATCGGCGCGGCTACGGAGGCCGCTAGGCTAGGAGTTAATGTTCAAATGATTAAGAATATAGGTAGATGGAGGTCGGACGCGTTCCGTACCTATGTTCGTCCTAATATTTCTCATTAATCTTTCAGGGTCCCAATGTTTGTCAATTTGGATCGTGGGCCACTCGTTCGTGCACTGGGCTCGAGCAAGGGCCAGGAGACGCTGCTATACCGAAAACATTGGTTTGGACCCTCAAAAGTTTCACGTTCAATGGTTCAGTAAGCGGGGAATGCATTGGAATGAGTTTTTACCCGAAATTTGTAGGTTACTGGGGGTCCTTCCGCCCCCAGATGTTATGTTAATCCATCTGGGGGGGAACGACATCGGAAAATTCAGGACACTGGACCTCGTTTTTAAAATAAGGGATGATTTTGGTTATTTGAGGTCTAGGTGTCCGGGAACTCGTTTTATATTCTCAGAAATTATTCCTAGACTGTTATGGTTCCAGGATGGTCAGCTCAAGCCCCTTGAAAGAGTTAGGAAGCGAATTAATAGGGCCGTGACTAAGTTGCTGTATGGAATTGGTGTCTTTTCTTTCAGGCATTTGGAACTGGAAGGTGGGATTCCAGATTTTTATAGAATTGACAATGTGCATCTGTCAGATCTGGGCATTGACGTGTTTAATGCTAACCTGGGCACATGCATAGAAAAGGCCGCGTTGTGGGGTGGTGACAGGAGGCTATGAGCCTCCTGTCTTTTGGATAAATTCTGAAAGTTATTTGGATTTGTTTTGACCCGGATTTTAATGATCAGGTCAACTTTTAAGTATTACTTTGTTAATGAATTTAACAAGCATTAAACGGCCGCGGCCTTTTGAATTCCAAAGCTATTGTGTAGTCTCTTTTATTTTAATATAAGTTAAGTTAGTAATAAGTCCTGTCTGCCATCCCATGTAAGAAGGAAGGGACTTGAATGAGCCCCTTTCTTCAGATGGGATGGTGACAGGCAAAAGCTACCTCAAAAAAGAGCTGCTAGTTTTGTTTAATATAGGTCATCCTGTTACTAGGGCAGATTTGGCATATAGCTTTATGTTAGGTCAATTAAGCCCCCAATCATATCATTCTAGTCCTGTAGCTAGGGAGTTTAGATTTTATTCCAGTTTAAGCTTGTTTTCTTCCCGCCCTCAGAGCCTGCCTATGTTTATAAAAAGGGGGCTCATCCTCACAAGCAGTCACTCGCCTCAGGAGAGATCGACGTGTCAAGTTTCAGCTTTTCGTTTCCCCCCCCCCCCACCCCCTTTTCCTTATGTCGCGGTCAGTTTATGCCTGTTTTGGTCCCCTTTGTGTAATGCAAAGGGGGACAATGTTTATGATGGTTGATGTTTAAGTTATTTATGTGTGGATAAATTCTGAAAGTTATTTGGATTTGTTTTGACCCGGATTTTAATGATCAGGTCAACTTTTAAGTATTACTTTGTTAATGAATTTAACAAGCATTAAACGGCCGCGGCCTTTTGAATTCCAAAGCTATTGTGTAGTCTCTTTTATTTTAATATAAGTTAAGTTAGTAATAAGTCCTGTCTGCCATCCCATTGTTTCATCTTAAAGGGGGACCTCGTACATCACTGAAGGAGACCTGCTGCTACAAATGTGCTGTTTAGGATTTTAACCCTGAACATCTGAGATACATCTCATAATATACTCCTGATAATTAACCCTTTGCTGGACAATTTGCCACTCAGTGCCCTTAGGAACCCAGTGTTCTACAACCATTTCTTTATTACAGAAAACATTTCCTTTGTTTCTTAAACTTCTTCAAGAGCTTCAACGTGGCTGGCTGAAGATTTACTTTGAAGACTGCATTATAGCGCTGGCTACCCTGTTTAGTTAGGAGCTTATAGTTATTTTACCATCGTTGTACTGTAGCCTAGGCCCTAGCCTCCTCACTGTAAGTGACTCTAGGCGATTTAGTCATTGTTCTATTGATACCAAATTCACCGTCGCCTTATGTTGTTCATTTCCAGTGGGGAAAGCTACAGTTTATGCAGCTTTATCAAAACCTAAGGAGGCACTCCTACTGTATTAATAAATATAAAGTGCAGAGCCTGATGAAAAGTTCTATATGTATACAAACATCTTATACAAAAACCATGATGACATAGGTTATGAAGTCCAATGATGGACATGACCCAGATGGATAATAAGAATGATAAAATGATATGGTTGATAAATCATATAACAGTCTCTGAAAAGAGGAGGAAAGAGGAATGATGACAGGAAACCGCTCCCACTGAAGACTGTTGTTCACCACCACAAAGTGAGTGTCAGGCTACTCTTACCAAATCAATGGAAAATGGAAAAGCAGACATGTATGGCGGGGATCAGCTTATGGTCATCAGACAAACAGGGATCAGCAGCTCGGTCATCAGCCTCTAAATTTGACGGCCTGACGAAGGAGGTTGATCCTCTGAAACGACGTTGCGGCCCGCCCTCTCCACAATCTCAGCTGTCTCCTGCCGGCTTCCGCGGAGGAACCGGCAGTGTCTTGTGACGCTGCATCCGGTTTGCGGCTTAGCGCCGCTGATGTCCCCAGGAAGAAGAGGGGGCATCACGGGTTCCCTTTCCCACGGGATCTTCAGACCATACCCCCCTCATCTTCCACCTCAGGACCTGTGGATAGTGGGTGCTGCGATCTCGATCCACCTGAACCCTCGGGATTTCACCTCTGAGGAATCATGTTTTCCACCTGAGTGCGGATGCTGATTTTTACATGTACGTGCATTGCAATAAATTTGTTGTCATTTTAACCTTCTCTGACCTGGCGCCCTTGTTTCATTTACTCTAGATGTTGATCACTGGGATGTGGCAGATGTTCACTGGGACAGATGTGGCAGATGTTCACTAAGACCGATTTGGCAGATGTTCACTGGGACAGATGTGGCAAATGTTCACTGGGACAGATGTGGCAGATCAGATCACGGACATATGTGGTAGATCATGGACAGATGTGGCAGATGATTACAGACAGATGTGACAGATGATTACAGCCAGATGTGGCAGATGATTACAGACAGATGTGGCAGATGATTACAGATGTGACAGCTGATTAGGGACAGATGTGGCAGATGATTACAGACAGATGTGGCAGATGATTACTGACAGATGTGGCAAATGATGTGCGCCAGATGATTACAGACAGATGTGGCAGATGATCACTGACAGATGTGGCAGATGATGTGCACCAGATAATCACAGATAGATGTGGCAGATGATCACGGACAGATGTGGCAGATGAGAAAAAATTTAACAAAAGTTCAGAAGGTGGGACTTTATATAAGGCTCTGCCCAATGGGGCTAGATGCCTCCATCCCTGGTCATATGAATATGAGGGGAATAAAGTAATTAAAATCAGTAGAAAAAGTACGTCAGGCAGTGGGCTTGTACAAAGATAATAAGGTAAAAGCATAGTAATGTAGCAGTAATTATTATACATTGGTACAATGAAGCCCATTACCAAAAGAGGGTAATTAACAGGGGAAACCATAAAAAGTGGGGGAACATGGGACTTTATATGAAGTGTGTGGACAAGCGGTTGGTAATAAAAAAAGTAGAATCACTGGTAAAAGAAAAAAGCAGGTTTACTAATACATATAAACTTGTATAACATTGCATCAATTGCATAGTACATACATATAATACTCAAAACCATGACACAGTACAGGGCATAATAATAAAGGCACATAATGTGATAACAAAAATGTACATAAAATCATAAGAAACTATAGGTAGACAGTTGTAAAGTCCAAATATATGGTAAGGTAGATGCATTGGTAATAGGCTCGACGCGTTTTGTGGGCAATTCCACTTTATCAAGAGCAAGTGCATCATAAGGTATATAAAATGGTGGAATCAGTATACAAAGATGTAGGAACATCGTGAAGCATGGGTCCAGAAGGCAAAACATCCATGCCGGGAGCTGTGGGAGTCCACCCAGCAACCAACATAGGGCACATCAAGAGGACACTCAAAGAAGAGAAGTGTAGCCAAGATATTGAGTGGGGGCGATATCAAAATAGCAGTCACCAGAGGTATCTGTATGAGTGAATATAAAAATATATATAAGTATTCACAAATAATGGCATGGAAGTAAATTGCCTTAGAAAAAATGAAAAGTAATAAGCAAGAAAAGGTAAGGAAAATATATACCGATAAAGTGGTAATAGTAAAAGGTGCCAAAGAAGCATAGTAGTAAAAATAGGGAAAAAGAACATACAGAAAATAAGAAAGGCCTGGGGTAACCAAAGAAGCCAGCAAGTAGTGCCATAGAAATAGTGCCACAACCAAAAGGCCAGAAAGTGGAGGTGAAAAAAGAAGGATGGTGAAAGAGGGGAGAATGTCCAAATAAGGTACCCGGATTGGCCATGGTGAAACCCCCAGCGTCATGTCCGCGCTTGACATGGGAAGGAAACCGCCGCCTACCGGACGAGGAATCATCCAGGATGGCGGCGAGCGATCCTCCCCATAAATGGGTGCGAGGTTGAAGTCACATGCCGCACGCAGTGGCACCAAATGACGTCACGCGTGCGGCAGTGGTGGCGTGACGCCATTGCGCTGTGAGGGAACCGCTCCAGATCACCCGCGTCCAAACAGGGCGAGGGGGAGGAGGGAGGCCGCCAGAGCGCATCGCAGCTCCCGGCATGGAAGATATCCCACTGATTGGACCATATAAACCGGAAAAAACTATGTCACTGTACACACTGTAGAAATATGAGCAGGCAATGATGCAAAAAGAAGGGGATATAATGCAGGCAAGGACCGCCTACCATTGAAACCAAACCACAGTCACACACTTCCATCCCTAATTCTCCCATTGAGAAAAAATTGAACAAAAGTTCAGAAGGTGGGACTTTATATGAGGCTCTGCCCAATGGGGCTAGATGCCTCCATCCCTGGTCATATGAATATGAGGGGAATAAAGTAATTAAAATCAGTAGAAAAAGTACGTCAGGCAGTGGGCTTGTACAAAGATAATAAGGTAAACACATAGTAATGTAGCAGTAATTATTATACATTGGTGCAATGCAGTAATTATTATACCAATGTATAAATAATGTTTTTACCTTATTATCTTTGTACAAGCCTGCTGCCTGACATACTTTTTCTACTGATTTTAATTACTTTATTCCCCTCATATTCAGATGTGGCAGATGATCACAGACAGATGTGGCAGATGATCACAGACAGACTTGGCAGATGATGTGCGCCAGATGATCACGGACAGATGTGCCAGATGATCACGGACAGATGTGCCGGATGATCATGGACAGATGTGGCAGATGATCACAGACAGACTTGGCAGATGATGTGCGCCAGATGATCACGGACAGATGTGCCAGATGATCACGGACAGATGTGGCAGATGTTGTGCACCAGATGATCACAGATAGATGTGGCAGATGATCACGGACAGATGTGGCAGATGATCACAGACAGATGTGGCAGATGATCACAGACAGACGTGGCAGATGATGTGCACCAGATGATCACAGATAGATGTGGCAGATGATCACGGACAGATGTGGCAGATGATCACAGACAGATGTGACAGATGATGTGCGCCAGATGATCACGGACAGATGTGGCAGATGATCACAGACAGATGTGACAGATGATGTGCGCCAGATGATCACGGACAGATGTGGCAGATGTTCACGGACAGATGTGGCAGGTGATCATGGACAGACATGGCAGATGATGTGCCCCAGATGATCACAGATAGATGTGGCAGATGATCATGGACAGATGTGGCAGATGATCACAGACAGATGTGGCAGATGATCACAGACAGACGTGGCAGATGATGTGCACCAGATGATCACAGATAGATGTGGCAGATGATCACGGACAGATGTGGCAGATGATGTGCACCAGATGATCACGGACAGATGTGGCAGATGTTCACGGACAGATGTGGCAGATGTTGTGCACCAGATGATCACAGATAGATGTGGCAGATGATCACAGACAGATGTGGCAGATGATCACAGACAGATGTGGCAGATGATCACAGACAGATGTGACAGATGATGTGCGCCTGATGATCACGGACAGATGTGGCAGATGTTCACGGACAGATGTGGCAGGTGATCACGGACAGACGTGGCAGATGATGTGCCCCAGATGATCACAGATAGATGTGGCAGATGATCATGGACAGATGTGGCAGATGATCACAGACAGATGTGGCAGATGATCACAGACAGACGTGGCAGATGATGTGCACCAGATGATCACAGATAGATGTGGCAGATGATCACGGACAGATGTGGCAGATGATCACAGACAGATGTGGCAGATGATCACAGACAGATGTGACAGATGATGTGCGCCAGATGATCACGGACAGATGTGGCAGATGTTCACGGACAGATGTGGCAGGTGATCACGGACAGACATGGCAGATGATGTGCACCAGATGATCACAGACAGATGTGGCAGATGATCACAGACAGACGTGGCAGATGATGTGCACCAGATGATCATGGACAGATGTGCCAGATGATCATGGACAGATGTGCCAGATGATAATGGACAGATTTGCCCGATTATTACAGACAGATGTGGCAGATGATCACGGACAGATGTGGTAGATGTTCACTGGGACAGATTATTTTACTGGGACAGATGTGTGACAGGTGTTTTTACTATGTTGGGGACATTGTTTTGTGGACACTAGCTGGATGATCAGTGGGTAAAAAGCAGTAAAAGTGCTGTAAACTCACTAAACCCGGCTGGCAGCACAGATCCACTCTCCTTCTCCTCACTGACAGGCTCTGTATGGGTAGAAACAGAGCCGATATTGCCATTACAACGGCTGTGTGTACATTACATGATGGCTGTGATTGAACACAGCCATCATGTGATCAGGAGGGTCAATCACAGAGCCCTCCCGCAGAGCGGTTTTGCTCTGTGTCTGGGGGACACAGGCACACCGGGATCCTGCAGTTAGGGGGCACGCGGCCGCACGATCTCCCTCCTTCTGAAGGATGTTCAGGAACGTCCACTCAGAAGAAGGAAGCTCCCAACCGGCCATATATGTGTAGTGGCCGGGTGGGAGGAGGTTAAGCTTTGACAATAAACCTGGAAGCTGATTGGATCTATGCACAGCTGCACTTGATTTTGTGCTTTCTAGTGTTAGTGATTCTCCCCCCATAGTGTGCTAAAATTGTTAGAAAAAGTATAATGAATATATTCGCCCCTTCCCACCCCCTCTCGATGGCCCACCAAGTGGGTCTTAATGCTAGAAGGGAGGATGAGCTTCTCAAACACATGATCACTGTAATTGGCTGTCACAGTAGTCACATGATTAGAAGCCCTTCCTAAACCGAGACTTGGTCACTGTGCTGAAAGTTGGCAGTGAGCATACTTTCAAGTTTTAGCACATACATCTCAGCTGCCATGGACCCACATGTACAGCATTTGGGCATTAAGACCCACCCTCTGCCCCCAGAGTAATGTGGTCAGCAAAAAATTAAAGCACCTTAAATTTTGGATAACATAGGGACAAGGTTATGTTTTGCTGTCTGTGTCCTGCCGGAGACATTTCCTTTAACTTCCAGTCCTGATGATGGAGCAGGAAGTAAGGAGAAATCTCCACAAAGAGGGGGGTATTCACATCTTAGACCATTGTCACTGGAACATTTGCCTCAATAGATGATTTGTCCTTACATGGACAATTTGTCTATGTGACTGGTAAGCAAATCTATAGGCTGCAGGAAGTGTGGGAGCTTTCCCTGCTCAGTCTAGTGCAAGTCAGTAAAGGCACATCTATGTGCATGAACTCAATGTCAGCATTAGAAATTTTTTTTTAAGCAGTAGTAAACCACCGGCTTTTTTTTTTTTCTTTAAGCCTGCAAGGCAAAGTTAGGCATCGCATACTAGCCTATGTGAAACTCACCTTAAAACAAAACTCTTCAGCAGCACGCTGTCACAGGACTAACATCTTCACCCGGTATTCCTTCCGGGTTGGCGGGGTCTGGTCCTTTGATTGGACGAGCCACAATGATGTCAATACCATGCATGCACATCAGACCCACTGTTCACAGCATAGGACTCGGGTATGGGTATGCTGTCCTTACAGAGCGCGATTCACAAGTAAATATCTCCTGAGTGGTGCACATTAAGGAGATATTTATTGTACCTATAGGTAAGCCTTATTATAGGCTTGCCTACAGGTAAAAATCAACCAAGGGAGTTTACTCCTACTTTAAAATTATTGTAAAGCTTCCTGGATTTTTTACATTAAAGTAATAAACATGTTATCTCTTTTTTTTTTAAACTGGAGCATCGGACTTTTGTTTATATTAACTTTTATTTGTTTGAATATAGAGACTGAAAATATCACAATTCAGATTGGACTAAGGAGCAATAAGGACAGTTTACACTGATATATGTCTGTGCACTAATTATAAGGTTGCGCTGCACTAAATCATTTTTGGACTTATGTTATAAAGCGTTGTGATATCACTATATAGTGTTCATCTAGCAATATCTTCACAAATTATTTATTAATTTTTTTTTATTTAATAGTTGTAGCACTGACAATTGGATATTTTTAATAAACATGTAATGCTTACCTAGTCTGAAACATAGAAACATAGAATGTGTCGGCAGATAAGAACCATTTGGCCCATCTAGTCTGCCCAATATATCTGAATCCTATGAATAGTCCCTGGCCCTATCTTGTATGAAGGATAGCCTTATGCCTATCCCATGCATGCTTAAACTCCTTCACTGTATTTGCAGCTACCACTTCTGCAGGAAGGTTATTCCATGCATCCACTACTCTCTCAGTAAAGTAATACTTCCTCATATTACTTTTAAACCTTTGCCCCTCTAATTTAAAACAGTGTCCTCTTGTGGTAGTTTTTCTTCTTTTAAATATGCTCTCCTCCTTTACCGAGTTGATTCCCTTTATGTATTTAAAAGTTTCTATCATATCCCCTCTGTCTCGTCTTTCTTCCAAGCTATACATGTTAAGGTCCTTTAACCTTTCCTGGTAAGTTTTTTCCTGCAATCCATGTACTAGTTTAGTAGCTCTTCTCTGGACTCTCTCTAGAGTATCTATATCCTTCTGGAGATATGGCCTCCAGTACTGCGCACAATACTCCAAGTGAGGTCTCACCAGTGTTCTGTACAGCGGCATAAGCACTTCTCTCTTTCTACTGCTTATACCTCTCCCTATACATCCAAGCATTCTGCTGGCATTTTGTGCTGCTCTATTACATTGTCTTCCCACCTTTAAGTCTTCTGAAATAATTACTCCTAAATCCCTTTCCTCAGATACTGAGGTCAGGACTGTGTCAAATATTCTATATTCTGCCCTTGGGTTTTTACGCCCCAGGTGCATTATCTTGCACTTATCCACATTAAATTTCAGTTGCCAGAGTTCTGACCATTCTTCTAGTTTTCCTAAATCATTTTCCATTTGGCGTTTCCCTCCAGGAACATCAACCCTGTTACATATTTTTGTGTCATCAGCAAAAAGACAAACCTTACCATCGAGGCCTTTTGCAATATCACTTATGAAGATATTAAACAAAATTGGTCCCAGTACAGATCCCTGAGGTACCCCACTGGTAACATGACCGTGTTCTGAATGTTCTCCATTGACTACAACCCTCTGTTGTCTGTCACTCAGCCACTGCCTAATCCACTCAACAATATGGGAGTCCATGCTCAATGACTGCAGTTTATTGATAAGTCTTCTATGTGGGACAGTGTCAAAAGCCTTACTAAAATCTAGATATGCAATGTCTACTGCACCTCCACCGTCTATTATTTTAGTCACCCAGTCAAAAAAATCTATAAGATTTGTTTGACATGATCTCCCTGAAGTAAACCCATGTTGTTTTTTATCTTGCAATCCATGGGATTTAAGATGTTCCACAATCCTATCCTTTAATAGGGTTTCCAATAATTTGCCTACTATTGATGTCAGACTCACTGGTCTATAGTTGCTCGATTCCTCCCTACTACCCACGACATTTGCCAATTTCCAATCTTCCGGGACGACTCCTGTTACTAATGATTGGTTAAATAAATCTGTTAATGGTTTTGCCAGCTCACCACTAAGCTCTTTTAATAATTTTGGGTGTATCTCATCAGGACCCTGTGACTTATTTGTCTTCACTTTAGACAGCAATCTTAGAACGTCTTCCTCTGTAAAGACACATGCATCAAACGATTCATTAGTCATCCTTTCAAGTGGAGGTCCTTCTCCTTCTTTTTCTTCTGTAAAAACTGAACAGAAGTATTCATTAAGGCAGTCGGCTAGCCCTTTATTCTCTTCTACATACCTTCCGTCCTTTGTTTTTAATTTAGTTATTCCTTGTTTTAATTTCCTTTTTTCATTTATATATCTGAAGAATGTCTTACCCCCCTTTTTCATAGACTGAGCTAGTTTTTCTTCTGCCTGCGCTTTAGAAGTTCTTATAACTTGCTTGGCCTCTTTCTGCCTAATCTTGTAGATTTCCTTATCTTCATTGCTCTGGGTTTTTTTTTTTATAATTACAAAATGCTAGCTTTTTATTTTTAATGATTTGGGCCACTTCTGCTGAGTACCACAGTGGTCTCTTCCTTTTTTTGCTTTTACTGACAAGTCTAATGCAATTTTCTGTTGCCTTCAATAATGCACCTTTTAAGTAGTCCCATTTCTCCTGGACTCCATGTAATCCGTTCCAGTCTGATAAGGACTCATTTATGACTAATTTCATTTTTGAAAAGTCTGTTTTTCTAAAATCTAAAACTTTTGTTTTTGTGTGGTGTGACTCTTTCACAGTTCTTATATTAAACCACACTGACTGGTGATCACTAGATCCCAAGGTTTCGCCTACAATGACATCATATACCGAATCCCCATTTGTGAATACCAAATCCAAAATGGCCTCCCTCCGGGTTGGCTCCTCAACCACTTGTTGCAGAGACAACCCTAGTAGGGAATTTAGAATATCTGTACTCCTGGTAGAACTTGCTATTTTGGTTTTCCAGTTTATATCTGGAAGATTGAAATCTCCCATAATGATAACTTCTCCTTTCATTGTCATTTTAGCTATTTCTTCAACTAGTAGATCATCTAGTTCTTTGACTTGACCAGGTGGTCTATATATCACACCTACACGAGTTACTGCATGATTAGCAAACTGCAACGTAACCCAAACTGACTCTATGTTGGCCTCACCAACTTGTATTAGGTTAGATTTAATGCTATCTTTCACATACAGGGCCACTCCTCCTCCTTTCTTGCCTTCTCTGTCTCTTCTGTATAAAGAGTACCCTGGTATGGTTATGTCCCAGTCATTTCTTTCATTAAACCATGTCTCCGTAACAGCCACTGTGTCTACAGTCTGTGCAATGGGTTTGCACTGAGCAGCCTCCGATCCATTTTGGGTCTCCCGCTGGTGCTTCTGGCACTTCCCCCTGCTGAATTCCCCCATGGGAAGATGCTTTCTATGGATGCACACATACAGGCTCGCTCCTAAGGCGGGCTGTTTGAGTCTATACAGCCTCACCCCTCGCTCTCTGCTCACAGGTTTTACTGCTAATTGTGCCCCCTACTCTGAACCAAACCTGTGGGAGTGGGGACAGGGGAGAAAAGCTGCTGCAGACGTGCACAGCCCTGGACCGAGATTGCATTCAGATGATTATTTAGGGGGGCTGCGGGAGAAGCTGCTATTGAAAGGTTTTTTTGCCTTAATGCAGAGAATGCATTAAATTTAAAAACCTTTTACCTTTACAACCACCTTTGCTTTTAGTGACAAGGCATCATTACATTTTAGCAAGACAACTGCAGGGGTAAAGGAGTGCATGTGATACTGAGGTGGGTCCCAAGGCTTTTTATAGTTCAGCAATGGTGATAATAAAGAAAATGAGCTATAGAGGGGAAAATTGTGGTGCTAAAGTTTACAGGAGTCAGAATTCAAAGAAATCAATTAAACAATTGCCTTTTCTATCTAATCCAAAAATGTATGTCCCTCCTCTCCAATCTCTACCTACGAGGATACGCATACCCACACATCAAAGCCTAGGGGAAAACGTCTAAATATATTAGGACTTTATCAAATAAAGTTATTATTGTATGTGTGTTTTTTTACTTGTAGGGAGAGGTGGGGGTCCAAAATTCCTAAATAATCTCCAAATTCATATGTGAGCTACTCTCACACAAATTTCTATATTACAGTGCCTAAAACGTCAGAAGGGCACCAGAACCCTATAACATTCACATATTTTTTCCTCAGGGACAAAAAGTGCTCCATACCAATATGAGATGCCCATTCAGTCAAGACCTCACAAAAAAGTAAATAGCAACCTCCCAAAAAGAAAAGGCACATTAACAGTCCTCTTACTGATCACAAAGACCTGTGTATATTTGCCAAAAAAAGTAGGTATTCAAACATTTTTCAAGACCTCTCCCCAACAAAACCATGTGAACCCATTGTGAAAAATAGTGCACAAAAAGCAAAAAAAAGACCTTACATGTTTCGCTCAATTCAAACTATCCACCACTTTGTGTCTGTTTTCCCCATGTTGGCATTGTGTCCACCGTAGTGTATGCATTGGCAGAGCAGAGTAGGACTGGCCATAAGAGGGATTAATTGGATGCAGCCGGCCAGCCTAAACATGTATTGCACTATGCATGAACTAAAAAGCCCTGTTTTTTTATTGCAAAGTTTGCCAGAAAGGGTATATAGCAGTGTGCAGAAGGTTCATCCAGAATTTCTACTGTGAAAAGATCTTTCAATCAGTATTATTTAATGCCAGTTTTCTATGCCTTGTGCAATCATGATTCTGTTTTTTTTTGTTTTGTTTTTTTTTTAAGTTTATACATTTTAAAATGATTGTTTTACTATATATCATCTTTGTTTGAAAAACAATCATTTAATACATGACAAAGGACTCCCAGAGTGTTATGATGTAAAATACTGCACAGCAGTAGCAGGTGACCCTGAGGCTGGCTTTGTCTGGTTGAAATCTGAAAAAAAAAAAACTGCCCAATGAGTCATTCCCTTGTGTCTGTAAAATGCCAGCTTACACTACAGAGCTGTGTAAACAAACAACAACAAGGTTTTAATTATAAATGGGCTAAAAAAGCCTCTGAAAAACAAAAAAAAAATAAATCGCTACCTGTTTATTTAGAATGACAATATAAATAAACATATATCTTTTTTTTTTTTTTATTTACTTGACTAACAAAAAAGGAAAATAAATATTTTTAACATTTTTTAGTCATGACCATAAAAATAAAAATGTGCAGAGCTGCTATGCATTCCCTTTAAGGGACAAAAAAGTATAATATAGAAAACCTAGTGCACTACTATTAGTGTAGTAGACCCCCATCGATTACATGCTGAGACTATTATCTGGCAAATGTAGTTGTACCGGCTAATCTTTACACACTAATCCCTTGTATTCAATAAGCACTGGGTCATACCGATAAGCAGCATCAGTTATCTGGTTTTGTCCTGCCTCCTAACAGGCTCCTTTCTTATTTGCACAAATTATGCCATGCAATTTCTAAGTAATTCTCCTTAACTCAGGAAAATAAATAGTAGATTTGGCAGTGTGCAATGTGAGGGAGAATTTAGAAGGCATCATTTATGAGAGGGGTTATTCTTTCTTATGCTATATCCTTCCCTATTCTTCTTCCTATCCTAATATATATATATATATATATATATATATATATATATATATATATATATATATATATATATATATATATATATATTTATATATACAGTATCTCACAAAAGTGATTACACTCCTCATATTTTTGTAATTGTAAATTGTAATTTTATTATATCTTTTCATGTGACAACACTGAAGAAATGACACTTTGCTACAATGTAAAGTAATGAGTGTACAGCTTGTATAACAGTGTAAAATTGCTGTCCCCTTAAAATAACTCAACACACAGCCATTAATGTCTAAACCAATAGCAACAAAAGTGAGTACACTCCTAAGTGAAAATGTCCAAATTGGGCCTAATTAGCCATTTTCCCTCCCCGGTGTTATGTGACTCGTTGGTGTTACAAGGTCTCAGGTGTGAATAGGGAGCAGCTGTGTTAAATTTGGTGTTATCGCTCAACTCTCTCATACTGGTCACTGGAAGTTCAACATGGAACCTCATGGCAAAGAACTCTCTGAGAATGTGAAAAAAATAATTTTTGTTCTACATAAAGATGGCCTAGGCTATAAGAAGATTGCCAAGAGCCTGAAACTGAGCTGCAGCATGGTAGCCAAGACCATACAGCGGTTTAACAGTAGGGATGATCAAACTTTTTGAAAGTTCGGTTCGACCAGAACACCAGAACTTCCAGAAAGTTCGGCCCGGATTTCAGAACCCCATTGAAATCAATGGGACCCGAACTTTGGTAATCAAAAAACCCCATTTTGAAGCCCTAAAACCCAATAAATGCCCCTAAAAAGTGCCTAGGGTTCTGGGTCATGCCCCAGAGACTATTAAAAAAAGTTCTTTAAAATTGTCATTTTTGATAGAGAGCCAATTATTGAAAAAATTATTGAAAAAAAAATGAGATTTCTTTGGATTTAGTGTCTGGGGTGTCTAAAAGATGTACCTGTGAAGTTTCAGCTCTGTAGCATGTCCAGAACCAGAAAAAAAAAAGATTGTTTCTCTTAGGTCACTTATAGAACAGGCATATGGCTCCGCTATTTTCACACCTTGCCATTTTTGTAGCAAGCGTTTTTTTGGGCATTTTTGGGGGGTTATTGGAGGCAGGCATAACATCAGAACTTCTGTGTAGGAGTATATATACATATACACATATATAGGTGTGAAAGTAGCAGAACACTATGCTTGCGCTAATGAAATAGTTAACACCCATATGGCTTCTCTCCTTTGACACCTATATATGTGTATGTGTATATATACATATAAGTGTGTGTGTATATATACCCCCTATACAGAAGTTCAGATGTTTTGCCTGCCTCCAAAGACCCCAAAAAATGCCCAAAAAAACGCCTGCAATAACACACCTGGGCGTTTTTTTTTGGCGCAGGCGTTTTTTTGGTGTATTTTTTGTTGGTCTTTGGAGGCAGGCAAAACATCTGAACTTCTGTATAGGGGTATATATACACACACACTTATATGTATTTATACACATACACATATATAGGTGTGATAGGAGCGGAGCCATATGCCTGTTAATTATTTCATTAGCGCAAGCATAGTGTTCTGCTATTTTCACACCTATATATGTGTAGGTATATATATATACATACATGTGTGTGTGTGTATATATATACCCCTATACAGAAGTTCAGATGTTTTGCCTGCCTCCAAAGACCCCAAAAAAATGCCCAAAAAAACGCCTGTGCCAAAAAAACGCCCAGGTGTGTTATTGCAGGCGTTTTTTTGGGCATTTTTTGGGGTCTTTGGAGGCAGGCAAAACATCTGAACTTCTGTATAAGGGTATATATACACACACATGTATGTATATATACACATACACGTGTATAGATGTGATAGAAGCGGAGCCATATGCCTGTTAATTATTTCATTAGTGCAAGCATAGTGTTCTGCTATTTTCACACCTATATATGTGTAGGTGTATATATACATACATGTGTGTGTATATATACCCCTATACACAAGTTCAGATGTCATGCCTGACTCCAAAGACCCCCAAAAAATGCCCAAAAAAAAAACGCCTGCAATAACACACCTGGGCGTTTTTTTTTTTGGCACAGGCGTTTTTTTGGGCATTTGTTGGGGTCTATGGAGGCAGGCAAAACATCTGAACTTCTGTATAGGGGTATATATACACACACACACTTATATGTTTTATACACACATATAGGTGTGATAGGAGCGGAGTCATATGCCTGTTAATTATTTCATTAGTGCAAGCATAGTGTTCTGCTATTTTCACACCT
This sequence comes from Pelophylax lessonae, assembly GCF_965119305.1. Classification (NCBI taxonomy): domain Eukaryota; kingdom Metazoa; phylum Chordata; class Amphibia; order Anura; family Ranidae; genus Pelophylax; species Pelophylax lessonae. The sequence continues at coordinate 548,882,501 of NC_138770.1, read as the reverse complement.
ATATATGTGTAGGTGCATATATACATACATGTGTGTGTATATATACCCCTATACACAAGTTCAGATGTCATGCCTGACTCCAAACATGTCCTCAAAAAAGCCCTATAAACGCCTGCAGCAAAAAGCAGGCTGACCGGCGAGAAGCCTTATCCATGTTCTATAAGTCACCTAAGAGAAACAATCTTTTCTCTATAGCGGTCACCCTGAAATGGAAGGGTTTGATCACCCTGCCATAGCAGTCAGTGTCAGTTCACCCTACACTACACTACGGTTACCCTGGCACTTAACACTTTCCCTACAGAAACTAGATTTTTGAAGCTAACTATAGTGGAAAATAGCACCCTAACTACACTAGATATCCCTTTCCTCACACTAATAATTGCTAAATGACACTTTTGAAGCAGAAGTAACAGAACTGCTTCCACTCTCTTCCACGTCCCTGTATTAAAGTGCTAGGAATTTGGCGGGGCTATGTTATATACTGGGGGGCGTATTCACTAATGATTGGCCTCTGGACCCCCTAGTCACTCAAATCACATTCCTAGCATTCTCCTGTCCCCTCAATTGGCTTACTTACTTACTAATGGTTCTGGTCCAATCATGGGCTTTTAAAGCCCATTTCCTGTCCCATTGCATTTTGGTCGGTTCTGGTTGCCGAATTCCGAAATTTTTCAGCAAAAACTTCGGAATTCGGCCGAATTTCGAACACCCAATGTTCGGGTCGAACCGATGGTCGACCCGAACCGTTCGCTCATCCCTATTTAACAGGACAGGTTCCACTCAGAACAGGCCTTGCCATGGTTGACCAAAGAAGTTAAGTGCACATTCTCAGCGTCATATTCAGAGGTTGTCTTTGGGGAAATAGATGTATGAGTGCTGCCAGCATTGCTGCAGAGGTTGAAGGAGTGGGGGGGGGGGGTCAGCCTGTCAGTGCTCAGACCATATGCCGCACACTGCATCAAATTGGTATGCCGTCCCACAAGAATGCCTCTTCTAAAGATGATGCACAAAAAATCTGCAAATAGTTTGCTGAAAATAAGGCTAAGGACATGGATTACTGGAACCATGTCCTGTGGTCTGATCAGACCAAGATAAACTTTTTTGGTTCAGATGGTGTCAAGCATGTGTGGCGGCAACCAGGTGATGAGTACAAAGACAAGTGTGTTTTGCCTACAGTCAAGCATGGTGGTGGGAGTGTCATGGTCTATGGCTGCATGAGTGCTACCAGCACTGGGGAGTTACAGTTAATTGCGGGAACCATGAATGCCAACATGTACTGTGACATATTGAAGCAGAGCATGATCCCCTCACTTCGGAGACTGGGCCACAGGGCAGTAGTCCAACATAATAACGACCCCAAACACACCTCCAAGACGACCGCTGACTTACTAAAGAAACTGAAGGTAAAGGTGATGGACTGGCCAAGCATGTCTCCAGACCTAAACCCTATTGAACATCTGTGGGGCATCCTCAAACATAAGGTGGAGGAGCTCAAGGTCTCTAACATCCACCAACTCCATGATGTAATCATGCAGGAGTGGAGGAGGGCTCCAGTGGCAACCTGTAAAGCTCTGGTGAACTCCATGCCCAAGGTGGTTAAGGAAGTGCTGGAAAATAAGGATGGTCACACAAAATATTGACACTTTGGGCCCAACTTGGACATTTTAACTTAGGGGTGTACTTACTTTTGTTACCAGCAGTTTAGACATTAATGGCTGTGTGTTGAGTTATTTTGAGGGGACAGCAAATTGACACTGTTATACAAGCTGTACACTCACTACATTGTAGCAAAATGTCATTTCTTCAGTGTTGTCATATGAAACGATATAATAAAACAGCCCTCAAAATTTACACTTGCCTGCTCACATTTGGCGAGTGTAAATATGAGGACTGCGAGTATGGACAGGGCTGTGCTGTCCCGGGAATGTATATCCAGCCGTGCACAGGCTCGCAGCACAGGCATTTCAAAGGGAACTGTACAGTCGCCTGGGACCGCCCTTCTCCACCTCCCTACTGTGCACATCCCTGCCCCCCCCCCCCGCACAGGCTCGCAGAGTGAGCATTTAGATAGGAACTGAACAGCCGCCTGGGACAGCCCTTCTCTACCTCCCTCCTACTGCTCATTCCTGCCTACCCCGCACAAGTTCAGAATGCGGGTATTTCAATAGGCACCGTCAGCCGTCTGGGACTGCCCCCCTCGTGCCACACACAGCACAGGCTCGCAGCATGGGCATTTCAGCCACTTGGGATCGTCCTTCTTCAACTCCCTCCTGTTAGACATCTAAAAAATGGAGAGGTGCATGTCTTAAGGCAGTCCTGAGTGAGCGGGCTCAAACCCTCTTGGTCCACCCTCAGTGAGCACCGATGCCTGACCTCTGTGGCTGCAGGAGAATTGTAACTATGATGACAGTGTGCTGTGACTGGATGCAGTGCATGTGTGTGCTTGAGGGGATTGGAGGCATTGAATGGGGGGTCTATACAAAATGTGTGCTGGGAGGAAAGGGGGGGGGGGGCTAGAGCATAGATGTGCTGGATTGGGGGGGGGGAGTTATTTCGAGGAATAGGTATAAGGATTAAAAAAAAAATAAAGGATTGGGGGGATAGAATTGGAAGTATAGGTCTGAAACATACTCGTTACAACCTCCCCCCCATCTATTATACCTATGCCTCCAGTTCCACTGCATTGCATTGCATTTGGGGCTGCATTGATGGGCACTGGGTAAGCTGCATTGATGAGCACTAGTGAGGCGGCATTGATGGACACTGGTGAGGCGGCATTGATGGACACTGGTGAGGCGGCATTGATGGGCACTGGTGAGGCTGCATTGGTGGGCACTGGTGAGGCTGCATTGGTGGGCACTGGTGAGGCTGCATTGATGGGCACTGGTGAGGCTGCATTGGTGGGCACTTGTGAGGCTGCATTGATGGGCACTGGCGAGGCTGTATTGATTGACACTGGTGAGGCTGAATTCATGGGCACTGATCAGGCTGCATTGATGGGCACTGATGGGGTGGCACTAATGGGCACTGATAAGCTGCATTGAGATGCTGTACTGATGGACACTGATAACGTTTTTGTTAATATTTAGTTTTGTAACTTAATTCTGCATGAAACATTTAAAAGTGTAATTTCATGATATAATTTATGAGGGTGTGTTTAGGGGTGGGGCAGGGTAGGGGTTGGGGTGGGACGGGGTAGGGGTTGGGTGGGGCAAGTAGTGGCGAGTAACTCTTAAGGCCTGGCAAGTAGCTCAGGACTTGAAATTTTGACACCTGTAATAAAATATTTACAAAATGTGAGGGGTGTACTGTGTATATATACTGTGTATATATATATATATATATATATATATATATATATATATATATATATATATATATATATGTATAATATATATTATTTTATTTTTTTATTAAGGCATATACACACTCCCTTTTGGCTTATTAGGGATACACTTAAAAGCTTTTTATTGTATTTGTTTGATAAGGCCAAACAAAAACAAAAAAAAAACCTGTTGATAATGTCAGAAAATAGCCAGTGCACGGTTCCAGTGTTAGCCTTCTCAGTTCTTATCTTAGACTACAGAACAGACAATATAGACCCTATATTGTGGAGATGAGGACAGTGGGATGGATTCATGAATTTCTCAAAAGTCAACTGGGCAGGGCTGACACTATTCAGTCCATAAAAATGCTGTGTTAGCTCACGGTGGGAAATTAGTAGCTGAGTGCATTTCTGACACATCAACAGGCATTTTTCAATCACAGGTGGGTCTTTTTTTATTTTGCACTGACATACACTATGAAAGCCAAAAAAGTATTGAAATGTCCTTTTTTCAGGGGGGATAGTGGTAATATGTCCTATGAATTTTCAGTACATAGTGCAGAGCAGGCTGTTTACATTGCTGATAGGACATGCTAGCCTCAGTCAAGAATTATTTCAAGCTTTCTATGTTTTTTAATGCAAATTATATTATAAAGTCCTTATTTAATCCCTTAAGTAAGGGAAGCTATTGACCTCATGAAATGCATTGGCCATATCTAATGTTCTTAACAAATAAACATTTTAAGCAAGTTTTAGGTTAGATGGAAGTTTATACTAGGTGCTCCTAACCACACACCCAGAAGTTATCCATCTGTTGAGCAATTTAAAAACATATATTAGGTAGCGCTACACTCCCTTCTTGTGATGTATAGTAAAACATACTTGTGACGCAAAATATATTTAGTTCAATATGATTTTATGATTAGGATTATTTAAACTGCACTAAATATATTTTGTGTCACATGTTGGTTTGTTGGTAGTATACAGTAGTATGGTAGTATACAGTACATCACAAGTAGGGGGTGTAGCACCCCTTATTATTTATTTTTGAATTGCTATAGGTGTGGCGTAACATCTTAAAGGGGCAGATGCACGTATTCACATATATGTTTAAATGTGCAATAATAATAGTGTATAGCGCCATCATATTGATTGTTGAGAAACTTGACTATTATGACCAGAAAGCAAGCATTCTAGGTCCAGAACTAAATACCTAGCTTCATAGGCATGTGTACAGGCTGTGCACACCCTAAACACCCCATGTGGTGCATATCCCCCCTGTATAGCTGACATTTCACCAAATAAAAAACAGTTTCCCCTTTTTTCTTCTTTCTGCTAATAAAATTGTAAAAAAAAAAAAAATTGTAAAAAATAAAAATAAAAACTACTGACACCGTCCACTGCACTACTGACACCAATCTCTGCCCTTATACCACTGTCCACTGCTCTACTGACACCGTCAATATATATGCACATGCACACACAAATGCATACAGTATGTGTTTGAGCTTTGGGGTGCACGCCCTAATGTATTAAGCTGTGAACACCTATGCCTAGCTTGACCACAAACTAAACTCCTAAAACCTTTTGCAAGCAGCTTCCCCCATCCCCCACTTACACTTACCTGAGTCCGATCTTAAACCAACGATATGCAAGAAGGCAGAAGCTCACTCGGCTCTCCCTCTTCTCATTGGCTCAGACACAGCAGTGGGAGCCATTATCTCCTGCTGCTGTCAATCACAGCCAATGAGGAGGGAGCAGGGGGGTGGAGCAGAGCCTCGCTCTGTATGTCTTATAGACAGTGCTTTAAGTGGGCCGGTACGCACCGGTACTCAGTACCGCCACTTCTGCAGAAAGCTGTTGAGAGTACTGCCACCTCTCCCTGCGCCCAGAACGTCATTTTAGCGTACCGGTACGCAGAGCCGATCCACTGATTAAAAGGGGGGGCGCCGCTCTGCAGACACCACAGTAAATCCATCGATGCCGGCCGCACCGCTGACCAGAGCCTCTGCTGTGCTTCCTTCCCAATCCCTCTGTATCACAAACAGTGACGTCATACGCCCGGTCCGCCGCCCCAGCATTCACAGCGGAGGAGTGAACCACTGTACGATCCAATCCTGATGCGGCTGGATAAAAGGGTCATGTGCGAGTTTGCTGCGGATACAGTGCGAATTCAGCCATACAAAGTGTATGGCTGAACTGGCATCCGCACATCCGATCTCATGTAATGAAGGAGCAGTGCGCTCCGAATTACATGCGATCGCCGCACTCGCAATAATGTGAACCGGCCCTAAATATTTGTCAATGCTTTGTCAAGATCAGAATTTAAAAAATGTATAGGCTATAAAATAGAGTACCGGCACCTCTTTTGGGCCACTTAAAGCACTGCTTATAGACACATAGAGCCGGCTCGGGAGTGAACGCGCACAAATGCCCCTATAGTAAGCAGCTTGCTAGGGGGCACTCGGCTGTGGAGGGGGGGGGGCAGAGCGCTGGCAGAGGACCCCAGAAGAGGAGGGCAGGTAAGTATAACATATTTTTTATTTTAATAAATAAAATAAAAAATTCCTTTGCAATCATTCTACTCTCTACTTAAAATGATCCAATGCTCACACTTATCAGACAATATAAACATATGGACTGCCAGTTTTGTCATCTGGCTCTGCATTTAGGCTCACGTATTAAAGCAGTGAATGCTCTCATCTGGTTTATAAAGTGGCAGATCAAACGGTATTAAATAAAAGATTTTTCCGACAATATTCAAGTTATTACTGCAATCTTCAGGGTTCTAAAAAACACTGCTTAATACAGTTATAAATAAAATGGATGGCAGGCTATACTGTATGTATGCACAATACTTCTCTACTTCACTGTGTTTGCTCAAGGTGGTTCACATAAATGAATTGCTGCTTTAAAATGATAAACTGCTTGTGAAAAATCATAGTAACTCTGCAAGGTGTAAGGTGTTTCCCACATTATTAACCACATTGAAATGACACTTTTTTTTTTTTTCTTGAGACAAATCTTTCTGGTTTAATGCAGGTGTTCTGACGTCTCTACTTTGAAAGTTTCTCTACTTCAAGAAATACCTGTTTTTATTTCACCTACATTCACATTGCTGCCATTTTTCCCATGTGCCTGAATAACAATGTAATAACTTAATGTTAAGGCGAGAGAAATATTTACACCTTTACACTATTTACTATATTTACTATATTTACTTTTACACTAAAAAAAGACAACTTTCCTTATTCTGCAGCACAATTTTTAATTCTTGCATATATGGAGCACCCTCCTAGGTAGGTGCTAGGAAAAAGAATCTATTTGCTCCCTCTGCTTATTAGGGGAGCCTGATCTGTTAGTTTGCCTGTCACATGTTTCCAGGTGTGATTCACTGGGTCTGAGGGAGTGTCCTCACTGTATCCAATAAGGGAGCTAGTTGGACAGTGGAGGAAACCCAGCCAGTGGCAAATCGTGTTTTATGGCAGTCCCAGTGGAAGGGCATTCCTGCAATGCATCCTGGGATTGACCATAAATACGGAGGGGACATGTGACAGGGCATCTTTTGGCAGGAGCAAAGTCCCAGGAGAAGGTGGAAGGCTATCTCTCCTCCTGCAGGTGTGAGGAAGGTGGTTCAGGCAGTCGGCCTAGTGAACGGGGTGTGGAGCTGAGCTGCAGAGGATCCAGAGTGCTGACAGTGGAGCTGCTGGCAGAGTCTCTTGGGAAAAACAGTGTTTGTGAGTACCAGGAGCTTTGCCTAACAGTCGGCCCAGGAAGGTTGACCACTCCAAAGAAGTCAGGGGGATCAAGGAGCTAGCTCACACAGGAAGTGTGACAGTAAAGGGGGTGCCATGTAGTTGACCCTGAAGAATAGGAACAAAGGGGGTTCTAGGAAGGGCCCTGAAGATTGTTCTGCAGTACAGTACAGTTTACCTCAGACAGTTCATTTCTTACTACTTCACTGCTACTGACAAGGTGAAGCACAGGCCTAGCCGTACTCAGCATTATTCAGTCGCCCCAGCTAATTGTGCATAGTTGTTCAAGTTGGAGTATCCCACTCATTCCCTTCTCCCATCCAAGCTCTTAATAAAAACACAAAAACCAAAGCTCTTAGACTGTTTCCTGACTGAGTCAAAATCATAGGGGAACCCGTAACCAGCAGCTCCCAAGGGAGTAGTGCTACATATAGATTATCTCAGTTTATAGATAATTATCACAATTCATTATTTTGAGATGGTACGCAGGCAACAAAGCTGGGGAACTCTTTATCAGCTAGGTGGTTTCAGTGCGTTTCATCACATCGCCTTGTCTTTGCTGCTCTGTTGATTTACAGTATATCTCATCTTCCCCCGCTTAGAATTCCTCTAGTACAGTTCCTTGGTATCACTGCTCTTCATTTACCTGGGCTGGGCCCTCTGCAGACTTCTCTGTAGAGTTCACACACACTGTAAACTTTTCCTTAGAGTCCACATACCTGAATTAACATCCTCTTTATAGTTTAGGCGTCATGTCCCACCTACAGGGACAAGCATTCCATCTGCTCTCACCTTAGCTGTGTTGGTTCCTTGCTATAATGTTTATGCTTGCTCTGGTTACTCCCAGCAATGACCTAGGTCTACAGCACTTCGACATGCTTTTGTCTCATCAATAGCTTCCTCACAATTGTATACAACCATTAGCCTGTCTATCTGCTGCTACTAGAGGTAATTTCAGGCACCACACTCTAGGAGTGGCTTCTGCACAAGTTGATCCCTTGTAAGGACTCACAGAATCTGCACCTTGGCAAGAGCCTACAGTATTGTCACCCTTCTAGTGCCTCTAAGTATCGCCAATCATCCTCAATTCTCTACTTGGATCTAACCCAGGATCCTTACAAAAAATTTTTGACATATGTTTCTCCCTGATCTCTGGTCCATGGAAATCAACCTCTTTGTAACCAATTTGCATTCTAAAGTGGAGAAAAACAGAAAAAGAAATGTTCTCTACTTGTATTTACTGACAATATTTCAATTTGGTCCGCGGGATGCAAAAACCATACAGGCTATATGGTGAGTAGGGATTAAAGTAGAACTATAGACAAAACTTTTTTTTTTTTTTTTTTAATTTTCGATAGAGCAAGGGACGGCCATGTAAAAATAAAATACCAATTTATTAGATAAAACAGGTACAAACAGAAGTTTTAAGTAATTACCCAGTTCAGTTCTCACACCTGATCACCCTTATGGAATAGAGTAACTTTTACATTCCTGTTTAGGGCCTATTGAGTTGCAAAACAAGCTTTACTTTTGATGATATGGCTTCAAAAATTATTTTTTTCCTTGCACTATATAGACAAAAAATTGGCTTCTCATTATTGATCGTTTTCTTTCAATAGTTTTTATTGGAAAAGTTTGTCATACAGGCACCCAAGAACAAAAAAGGAAGGAAAAACATCATACACAGGGAGCCAGGTGGTAACTCAGCACTGGTTCAATAAAACAGTAATTACATTACTTCAAAATGACCCAACACTAAAACAAACTAAATAGGTCATAAAGATACCTATGTTACCAATATGGGAACATAGAGATCTAAATTAGGCCCCCTACTGCACCGGGGGACTTCCTCAACTGTGACAAATTGTACTAGGGATTGACTGATTATCGGCAAAGTCAATATATCGAGGGCCGATAATCACTTTCCCCGATATATCGGAATCAGCCCCGGAAGTTACCGATATTGCCAATATTTTCGTGACGTCATTTTGCCTTCTTAGGCCGCCTCCCTCACCTTGGACAGCCTCGTCTGGAGTCTGGACTAGTCTCGCAGGAGTGTATCAAAGCCATACACCCACCCACAGCAGCCCAGTGCCAGCCAGCCACCCACACCCACAGGCCCTGTAACAGCCAGCCACAGGCACTGTACCAGCGAGCCAGCCAGCCACCCACAGGCCCTGTACCAGCCAGCCACCCACAGGCCCTGTACTAGCCAGCCACAGGCACTGTGCCAGCCAGCCACCCACAGACCCTGTACCAGCCAGCCACCCACATCCCCTGTGCCAGCCAGCCACCCAGCACAGGGTGCCAGCCAGCCACAAAATATCGGCCCATATTTTCCGATACCGATATGCGATAGCCAAAATATCGGTATCGGCAACAAAAAAACGATATCGGTCGATCCCTAAATTGTACCACTATCCACAGCACTATTACAACAAGAAGAAGGGAATGGAAGAGAAGGGATTATTGCTAGTTTTAACACAACTGGTGTTACTTTAAATCTAAATTATAATTTATTTTCTGTAATGTGTTTAACTTTTTTTTTACATATGAAGTAATGGCATTTTAAAAAAAAAAAATGTTGTGCATTTTTTAATGCACTGGGAACACAGTTAACGAACAAAAGGGATGAAAATGGAAATAATATGAATGGTTAAAAAAAAGAAATATATATTTTTTTAATTAACAAAAAAATACTACAGCAGAAGGAATTATTAGGGCTGATTAGCATTAACAAAGAGTTAAGGGGTTAAATAGGAATACATGTTATGCATTTTCTTTTTTTTACTTGTCCAATTGTTCTGACTGTCATTATATGGAGATCAATTGTCACAATTTGATTTCTGATGAATGAAACAGAGTAAATACCATGTAGCAAACATGTTGCTCCCTCTGACATAGTAGTTACAGCAGTCCATGTGATAAGGAGTCATTTTGACAGCTGGGATTTTAAAGCAAGAAGGGGTATGTGAAGAGTCAACAGGAGGAGAAGGACAGGGCATATGATGTACGCAAGGAGAACTTTGTCCAGAGTATACAATTACGTAATTTCTGATTTCAACTATGCACTAGTTATGTTTTAATTGTGAATTGAACATTTTCCTAAGAAAAGGGAAAGTAAATTTAAGTAATATTAAAGTTTCGTTTTTATTTGTTTAAAAATAACAAACATGTCATACTTACCTGCTCTGTACAGTTGGTTTTGCACAGAGCAGCCAAGATCCTCCTCTTCTTGTGTTCCTCGCCGACGATCCTGGCCCCTCCCTCCTGGTGAGTGCCCCCACAGCAGGCAGCTTGCTAAGGGGGCACCTGAGCCAAACCACTGCTCTGTGTTTCCATTCAGACACAAAGCAGCGGCTTGGCCCCGCACCCCCCTTCTCTTCTCATTGGCTCACTGACTTTGATTGACAGCAGCGAGAGCCAATGGCGCCTGCTGCTGTGTCTCAGCCAATCAGAAGGGAGAGTCCGGACAGCTGAATCTCTGGTGCAACAACGCTGTATCAAAATGGAGCTCAGATATTTGGTGGGCTGAGGGAGGCTGTTGCGCACTGAAGGTTTTTTATCTTAATGCATAGAAAAATAAACCTTCTGCCTTTAGAACCACATTAAAGAATGTACAACCATGTATCCATGTTAATGAAATGACGATATCGTATGGGTAAAGGAAGTTGAGCAGTCAGGTGACTGGTGTAGACTTCGCTCACACTAAATAAACATTTCTATAAAGGTAAGCCAGCAGAGAGTGCAAATAACATAATAAAAAATTTAAATTAAAATTACTCACTGCTACTCACAGATAAAGATGTTTTTTTTTATTTAATTTCTGTTTATTGAAAAATTTTCAAGAAGACAAAGAAAAACAGAACATAGACCGTACAATCTGACATGAAATACGGTAAGGAACAATGGAACAGTAACAGCGAGTACATGAGTAGCTCAGTGTGTTCCAAGCACACCCAGTCAGAAAGAGTCCGAAAAAAAAACATAATGATAAAATAACATCTTGTATAATAAAACCAAAGTCGGAGAGAGCCCAGAGGAAAATGAGGGGATAGCAAAGAGGATAAAAGAAAGGGAAAGAAAAGGAAAGAACAGCCAGAAAGAAAGGGGACAAGAGGTGAGGGGGGGGGGGGGAATTAGGCCATGGGTGACACATATACCACACAGTAAAAACCTTAAGTACATAGTATTACATTAGAAGACGATGAACCAGTTGAGGTGTACTCAGTGAGCAGGGTCACATAGGACGAGGTGTTTTTAAAGGAAGACCAAGGGTACCAGGCAGAGTGAAAACGGTCTAGTTTGTCACGGGCTATGAAAGTAAGTTCCTCTAATTGGTATGTCATATCTACCTTCCGTAGCCATTGTCGTATCGAGGGGATTGGTCGGTGTGCCCCAGAAGGTGGGAATCAAGGCTTTAGCCGCATTGAGCATATGAGGGATCATTGATCTTTTGTACTTAGAGAGCGGTGTGGTAGTTCCATGCAGCAGGACAACCCATGGATCCAATGGGATAGTAACTTCCATGATTACTTGAATAAGGCGGCGAACTTCCAACCAAAACGGTTGAATTACTGAGCAGTGCCACCAGATGAGAGCATGTAATGCGGTATCTCCGCATCCCCTCCAACATAACAGGGAGATGGCCGGAGAAATGATGTGCATTTTCCGTGGAGTATAGTACCAATGGGACAATAGCTTGTAGTTGGATTCTGCCACCTTGGTGGAGAGAGAGGAAATGTGAGCCAAGGCAAGAACAAAACGTGGTGTAACAAGAGAGGAGTCTTAGGAGACCAACCTTTAAAGCCAGTGTCCAGTGAACCAGGCATGAAGTGGTTGTGGTTCAGCAAAGGCATTAGGGGAGAGTTGTAGTTCCAGGAAAACTTTTTGTTAAGGGAATCCCAGACGGACAAGGTAGAAAGGATCAGGGGAGAGGTGGTTGGAGAAAGGGCCCTGGCGGACCTCGGGATCCACGGCACCGCAAACAGGTCCCCTTCACATAGGTCATATTCCAGCTGTACCCATAATTTAGATCTAGCAGAATACTTCCAATCAGCCACACGGGTCAGTGAGACCGCCCGGAAATAGTCCCTGATACTAGGGAGTGCAAGTCCCCCAGAACGCTTTGGACGAAAAAGCGTCGCCTTGGCAATCCTGGGGCGCCTGCCCTGCCAAATATACCTGGAAATTAAAGACTGCAAAATAGTAAAAAGCCCAATAGGTACAACCAGCGGCAACATTTGGAAGAAAAATAGAATACGAGGTAAAATGTTCATCTTGACTATATTGGGCCTGCCCAGCCATGAGTCGTGTAAGGAGGACCACTTCCTAAGATCCGATTTGATAGTGTTTAACAGGGGAATGTAGTTATGACGGAACAGGGAATCCAAGTGGGGGGTCAGGAAGATACCTAGGTATTTCAATTTGACCGGACACCATTGAAATGGGAAATGCGGGGGGCAGGGCGGAAGCTTCAGTATGGGGGAGGTTAACATTTAATATTTCGGATTCAGACATGTTAATTTTGAAGTTTGAGAGCTGGCGAAAGTCTGCAAAGGCTCGTAAGAGTACAGGTAAAGAAATACGAGGTTGTTGGATGAAAAAAAGTATGTCATCCGCATAAGCTGCACATTTATGCGTCTGACGGTTCACAGTGACACCATGTCATATCATTGGAATGTCTAATAGTGGATAAAAAGGGTTCGAGGGAAATGGCAAACAGCAGGGGGACAAAGGGCACCCCTGTCGCGTGCCATTATGAAGGGGGAAGGGGGTACTAAGGAGGCTGTTAACCCGTACCTGTGCCGTTGGTTGGGCGTACAAAGCCGCAATCCGTTGTAGAGCCTTAGGGCCAAGGCCAAAAAAACGTAGGGTAGTCAACAAATAGTCCCAGTCCACCCTATCAAACGCTTTTTCAGCGTCGGTAGAAAGGAACAGGGTAGGCTGGGACTTAGTGCGGACAAAATGGATCAGGGAGAGAGCTCGAAGAGAGTTATCCCTCGCAGATAAAGATGTTAGATTCAGCCATAAGTTCTCCAATAAAACATTCACATATGTACAATTTAGTATATCCAGTTTGTATTCATAGCCTATGGGTATGCATAAAAGTGATCTGTTTTAAAGATGTGCTAAAATGCATGTTTTTTTTTATTATGTGATAATGTGAACTAAGGTGAAATATTTTATTATAACTGACAAGTTCCACAAAGGGATAACATTCTTTATAAACTAGCAGAGAAAATATTAAAGTACAGAGTTTTATAAATGCTCAATAAAAGTGTATTAGCTACCAGAATGTCTGTGTAGCTCTGAATGTAACTATAGTGCTGCGTAATTTCAGTAGCTGATTTTCCTTCTCATTCTTATCTGGCTGTATTATCTAGAAAACAGCTGGTTGCTAATGCTGCATCTGCTGTTCCACTCATGAAAACATGCATGTCCTGCTGAGCAAGGGCATGGGGTAAAGATCAGCAATGTTATATAAGATATTTCAAATCCCGCAGCAATAAAATGAGTGCTGGTGCTGTGACAATCTTTAAATCCTTCACTGATCTCATTAAACAACAGGGATTTGTCAGAGATGGTGATATGTGATCATAAATGTAATAAAGTGTAAATACATAAGAAAGAAAAAAGATGTCTAATGTTTATTAAATCATGCAGCTGGCTTAAGTAAAATTAGGACAACCAATAATTAAACTTCTTCAAGACATGTATGGTCTGCATTAACCAATGTTATCAAAACTATCATGGCTTGGTACTGTAGGAAGCCATACGTGGATCGAAATTTACCAAGTTTAGCAGGATCAGTTGAATTTTCATCCATGTATGGGCAGGCTGGTTGTACAGAAATTGATTGGTAGGCCAGCCTGAAGGCTATAGCCGGCAACACTATCTCTGATTCCTTAGGGAACATGTTTTTATGTGTAACATTTTGTATGCATACATACTTTTGTAGCACAACTTCCTTGGGAGCTGCTTAAAGCGGATTCCCCTGTGTTACCCTTAGCAACGATTTGTGAAATAAAGTTAAGTGCTTGGCACAGTCAGTAATCAGTCCAGGGGATTTGGTTTTTGGTTTTTTAGAACTTGGGATGGGAGAAGGGATGAGTGGGATACTCCAACTTGGTAACTATGCACAACTTGAGGACTTCTAGCTAGGTTGAATGCGGCAAGGCCGCTGCTTCACCTTGCCACTTAAGTGAAGTATCGGAAAGGTGAACTACTTGGTAGATTACTCTTTAGGGTTCTACTTGACACCCCCTTTACTCTACTCTTCAGGGTTCTACTTGGCACCCCCTTTTCTATCAGTGCTTGTGTGAGCTGACTTTCTGTCCACTGACCTCTCTGGAGTGGTCCCCCTTCCTGGGCAGACCCCTTGACAAGCCCCATGGTACTCACAGACACTGTTTTTCCCAGGTAGCTCTGTCCGCAGCTCCACCGTCAGCTTTTCCAGGACCTTTAAGGCTCAGCTCCATACCTGGTTCACCAGGACAACTCCCTGTGACCACTTTACTCAGACTGTAAGAGGAGAGACAGCCATCACCTGGGACTCTGCTCCCTGCCAAAGACGCCCTGTCACATGTGCCCTCAGTTTTTATGGACAAACCCAGGATGCACTGCGGTGGTGCCCTCCCACTGGGACTGCCACAAAAGCAGTGTCACTGGCTAGGTTTCCTCCACTGTCCAACAGGCCCCCTTATTGGATACAGTGGGGACACTCCCTCAGACCAAGTGACTCACACCTGGACACATGCAACAGGCATAACTAACAGATCAGGCTCCCCCGATAAGCAGATGGAGCATAACAATGCTTTTATTCTAGCACCTATCTAGGAGGGTGCGACACTTTTTTAGCTTTATGATTCAATAAAATTTTGATTTATATTTTTTTGTACTATTTGTGATCATCCCTCGTTTTATTGGCCTTGAAAGTCCAGTTTTTCTCTTCTTCTGTGTTGTTTTTTGACAATTACTGGGATGTTGGCCATCCTATTTACAGTGCTTCATGGATAACTGATCTATGTGTTCTAACAGCGGAAAGGCTCTCCACTGTAAGAACACAATAGCACAGTGGGAGCAACTCCCCTATCCCCATGTGGATAGAGGAATCAGGTCTTTTTTTTTTTTTTTTCAACTTGGTGGTTGAATTAAAAAAAAAAATAATTAATGTATGGCCATACATATGGCAATTTGATAGAGTGATCAGATTTCCAAATCCAGTTTTGGACAAGATCACAAGGCATTTAAAAGAAATAAAATGGTGGCTTTGATCAAAATTGACGCCACCAAATTCAGCAGGAAAATCCTATCACTTCTAGAGGACATTGGACTTTTTTCCCATTTAAATTCCATTTTGATTTCAATTTAAATAAACTGTATTGAAGCTGGTGAGGTTTTGCCCAGTTTAAACTCCTCAGTCGATTGAATTCTGGTATTTTATCTTGGTTGCTAGAATGCTTTATTGATGTTGGATAATTGTGAAGGTATTTGTATTTCAAGCATGCAGTTTTTGATACCCAATGGATTTTTGCAGAAGGCAAAAGGGCACTTAGCCCCACTGACAAAGCATGAGAACATGATGCATCAATCTTGATGCAAAAGGGTTTTATCATGTTCATTCTTCTTTAGCAGAGCTGGAAAGGAAGGCTCAGTTTCAGGTGTGAAAGGCTTCAAATGCATCTTCAGGTCAATGCTTGGATTTAGCATCTTTCGGGGTGAGAGCGGTAATGGGATCAACAAGAGCATATGAGTTTTTGATGATCTTCGGGTAGCAGTTTATGAATTCTAGAAAATGCTGTACAGCTAAGGGCAGGGGTCAGTTTAAAATAGCAGCAACTTTCTTGGGGACCATAAAAAAGTAAATTTTTGGAGACTACATAGACACCTGAGGGAGTTTTAAGAGACATTTTTTAAACTTAGCATAGAGTAAATTTTAACCACTTTACGTCCAGCCGCCGCAGATGTACTGTGGCAGGCTGGCTCTCCCAGGCAAAGTCCCGTACATGTACGGCGCTCGCCTGGGAGGAGCTAGGGGGGCGAGTGCGCCACCGGGAGCGAGCTCCTGCTCCCACCCCCGCTCATCAGCATTGAAGCTGGCGCAAGTGTCAGGCGGCTCCGATGGCCGCCTGACATCGGCGATCTCTCCCCACTGACAGAGAAGGACGGACGGCTGATATAAACACAGCTGTCCGTCCTTCTCCCTGAGATGATCACAGAGACCATGCGATCCTGCTATATAGGATCGTATGTTTCTATGGTCAGCTCACAAGCCCAACCCCCCCACAGGTAGAATCACTCCCCTAGACTTACATTTAACCCCTTGATCACCCATAGTATTAACCCCTTCCCTGCCAATGGCATTATTACAGTAACAGTGCATATTTTTAGCACTGATTACTGTAATAATGTCACTGGTACCCCCAAAAGTGTAAAAAATGTCAGTTAGGGGTCCGATCTGTCCTGCAAAAAAACTGCAGATCGCCGTCATTACTAGTAAAAAAAAAAAAAAAACAATAAAAATGACATAAATCTTTCCAGTAGTTAGTAAACGCAATAACTTTTGCGCAAACCAATCAAAATACGCGTATTGTAATTTTTTTTAACCAAAAATATGTAGCAGAAAACAAATTGGCCTAAAATGTTAAAGAAATTAGATTTTTACATTTTTTGGGGGGGAATGTCATATAGCAGAATGTGAAAAATATTGTGTTTTTTCAAAATTGTTGCTCTTTTTTTGTTTATAGCACAAAAAATGAAAATCGCACAGGTGATCAAATACCACCAAAAGAATGTTCTATTTGTGGGAAAAAAAAGGACGTCAATTTAGTTTGGGTACAGCATTGCACGACCGCGCAATAGTCCGTTAAAGTCACGCAGTGCCGAATCGCAAAATAGGGCCTGGTCTTTAAGCAGAATCTTCCTGTCTTAAAGTGGTTAAAAGAGGCATAGCAAGACTAAACAGACATAACTTCTGTGCGTGAACAAATCTGGGGAAAAAATAGTATATAGTATACAGCATTGTCCAGGTAGATGACAACATTGTGCAGGTAGATGACAACAGTAGAGATCTTGCAAGACTTTGTTGACAAGGTGCTGGAAGACTGCAGGGACATTACAGAGACAAAAGGGAATGACTAGATACTTGTAGTGACAAAACCAGGTAGTAAATGCAGCTTTCCATGTATTACCTTCACTCTCCCAATCCATATTGATTATTTTAACTTTTTTTAACATTTCTTCATTTACTTCCTGTTTTTTTGCCTAGGCAAATTATGTTGTACATCCCAGAAGTCTTCAGGAGAGGAGGAGGGGTTTTCTCAGCTAAGCATACTCTCTTGCATGTGAGGGCAGATGGATTCCAGGAAGTAAATGCTACATTAATCATTTGGTCTTACTCAAGATGGCCACGGCAAGAAATGCTAGGGGGTTGTTTTTCAAAGTGATTTCTCAAAATAAAGCATAGAGACATGTATGGTTGGATGAGTTTGATTTGAATCTAAAAATGAATTAAATAGCATTTTTGGTTTGTGTTGCGTAGATGGAGTGAAGATCCACTTTAAGCTGCATACATTTTGTATACTTAATTTAGTAAAGACTGGGGCTTCATGTCAATAGAATAATTGTGGAATAAGATGCAATGGGTAGAGTTTATTAACTGTGATGATGTTTTGCTTGTGGTAATCAATGAAGGGGAGGACTGACTCTCTTTTTTTTTACAAATAAGAATCCTGCCACAGCAGGAAAAGATGATTTGCAGATAAAGCCCTTTTGGAGATTCTTGAAGATGTATTCTGACAGGGCCTTGGTTTCTGGGAGAGGGTATACATATCCTGTAGGGGGACTAGTGCCTGGAATTTGGTCAAGCACAATTGTAGGGACGATGTGGTTTTAACAGAGGAGGTAATGTCAGAGACAGCCAGAGGAAGAGTTTGGCTGATATGACCTTGATGAGGCATGTGGAGTGATAGTTCAGTAATGTGGAGCACTGGGGAATGCAGTTGAAGCTAGGAAAGGCCCAAGATGATTGTTGAAATGGCTTGTAACAGAACACGGAAGGAGATGGCTTCTTGGTAATGCCAAATAACAGACATCTTTACAGGAGAGGTTTAAGAGCAGATGGATCAACAGGAAAGGATAGTGCCATATACTGGGGAAATTCAAAGGGGTTGGCAAAGAGACTCAAGGGAACAGGCTTAAGTTTTGACAGGGGAGGCAGAAATAAAGTTACCAGCTGCTCCCAAATCCAGGAGGGAGGAGAGGAGTTGTCCAGCAGGTCCCCTTTCAGGCACACTAGAAGTTGGGTTTCCAGGGAACTGTAGACATTGCTTAATTTTTTTTTGCCACAGTAAATAGAAATGAATAGGACGTAGGTGGTTCAAGAAGACACTGGAATGTCATTGGAAGATGTGGGGGAAAAACAAGGAAGACTTCTTGGACGCGAATATCTAATTGCATAGCCAGGGAGACCAGGTCATCAACAGTGGTGAGCCATCCAGCCAGTTTGTCTTTAAATCACTTGGACAAACCTTGCCAGATGGTGGCAGTGAGGGCCTTGTTATACCAGAGAAGTTCAGCTATGACAGTTCATAACCAAATCGTGTATTGTCCTACTGTAGGAGAACATTGGAGGAGGCAAAGGAGGGCACTTGCTGAATAGGAGGTTTGAGTCAGCCCATCAATGAGAGCCTATATAAATAGATTAAAAACTATTGCGCTTACTCAAAACAATGACAAAATCAGCTGCAGGCACTACAATACAACAATATTGTTAAAAACACTATACATACAAAATGCTGCGCTAAAATTGATTTAGAATGGTTAAACGTGTGTTATACCACATATTTAAATCGTAATGAATACCTTGTAACCAGGTGTATGAAATGACAAAAGTGCAAAGTGCAAACAAATATGTGCAAAAAAAGTGTGCAAAATAAGTCTTAGAAGAGTTCAATGTTACTTCCACCTTCCAGTGGAAGTCAGAAGAGTTTAAATCTTATGAACTGGTTATTAAAAGTCAAAGTGTCCAAATCCAGATATGAATATCCATATGAAAGGAAAAGTTCTGTGTTCCAAGGTGAAAAAGAAAGGAAATGCCACAGCCAGTGCTCCAATCACCGAATGAGATAACTTGAGAGCGCTTTCCAGAAATGGTGGACTCTAGAGTCGTAAGGGCTTTAGGTATATATAGACTCGCTGAAGCACCCTTGGTGTATGGTCCCTCTCTCGCTGATTCAGGTACTCAGAAAGATAGAGAAACTCACATAGTGTGATAACATCCAAACACAAATTTTTATTTAAAGGTAAAAAACGTACATTTTCCATATGAATGCCAAGCATAAAACACATGTGTCTTGAATGGGCTCAGTATCAAGATGAAAGCTCACTATAACCCAACGTAGGTTTCGTCCTCTTGGACTTCCTCTGGGGTATGAGCTTTCAGCTTCTGACTGCGATTTTTATACACCCAGTATTAATTAATCACAAATAAAATCAATCAATGGTAATACCTCAGAAGTGTCCTAGCTGTATGTCTTAATGTCAATGGTTGCCATATGTTTCCTGGTATGAGCCAAGCCTCACTTTCAGAGTGAGGCCGGTCCGATACAACCAACCTCCGGGAGCTCCCAGCACTCCCTCCAGTGCCAGCATTCAATCAGAGAGAGGAGGAGTAACCAGGCCTCGATCTGATCCCGAGGCTTAGCCATCATAGAAAATCAACATCCGGCTTGTAGTGTATAGGAAAAAATGACATAGTTTTTGCATTCTACGTCATGCGTTCAAAAGGATATATAATAAAATAAACAGAGGTGACCAGCTCTATGGATTTCAGTAAATGTGTTTATCCTTTATCCCAAAGGTGTAAGCTGCCAACAACCAACCCCGAAGGGTTAAAAAGTGAAATATGTGCAAAGGATTGAAACGGCGCTACCTTATTGGTGATAAAGTGCCAAGTGTGCAAATAAATAAATAAATAAAGATGTGATGTAAATAGAAAATATAAATATATAAATATATAATTAAATGTAAATATAAGGTGCACTCGTGTTTATGGTCAGCACTGTGACCAATTGTATCCCACACAACGTGCAATAATCAAGTGAGCATATGCTGGTGCAAATGAATCAAATTAAATAAATAAATAAAAGTGAATTTTATTATAGTAGAAATACTGAATATCTTACAGTGCGGTGATACCAGTGAAAAAATCAAGAAAAGATTATAGAAAATAGAAATCCTCTTGGTGAAAAAAATAATATAAAATTCCACCAGAAGAAATTATCAAGTGAAAGCAGGTGAAAAAACCAAATGCGAAAATTCTTATGGCTGCAAACACCAGTGTGTCCACTAGATGTCGCCCATCTTATACAACCTGCTGGCGGTATATTCAAATATGCTGTTTTCAGGGTCTCTCCGATATCTTCCTCTCTTAGTTCCTCACAGACAAAAGGAGAGAGAAGGAAGACCTCTTGGTGCAATACAATGGCTTTACAGGGAAGAAGCGGCAGTAGTAACTCACGGTTAGGCTGTCCACGATCAGTGTAAGAGAAAACCGGGAAGCTTCCGCGTTCCACGGCCCTGGCTCCGACTACCAGAAGTGACGCAATGACGTATGACTCCACCCTACGCGTTTCGTCAGAGGACGTCTGCGTCAACCTATCGGACTCCCGGCCATTAAGTAGCTGTGTCATCTCCTAGCAACCGTACGGATATATATCCGTTCCAAGAAGTAAAAAGCCAGATAATCTATAAAATACCTGGCGATACCATTACAAAAAGTAAAAGGCCAGGTAATTTATAAATATGCCATTTCCAAAAATAAAAATTAAAAGAGCAATTAAAAACAAATTAGAGATCACTCATCAAAAATATGTATTTAGTAGAAACCATGAAATGATCTTATAAAAATTTTTTTGGTAATGTGGTGGAATGCAAGAATGAGTGATTATAAATTCCTGAAAAATATTAATGGATAGAATAATAATAACAATTATTATCAAACCAATCCCAATACTGAACCTATGTATACAGGTATGTATATATATCACTAAGTGAATACAATCTAAGGAGGACCAAGTCCTCTAAGACAAAACAAGTTTCAAAAACCCAAGTGGTAAATAAATGTGCTCAACAAAGTGAACCAAAATTGATAGTGGATCAAAAATAGTGAGTCTTTAAATGAATAAAGTCCATTCAAATCCAACATGCATGTGATATGTCTCCAAGGTGCAAAACTTCAAACACAATGGATAA
This sequence comes from Pelophylax lessonae, assembly GCF_965119305.1. NCBI lineage: Eukaryota > Metazoa > Chordata > Amphibia > Anura > Ranidae > Pelophylax > Pelophylax lessonae. The sequence continues at coordinate 548,861,165 of NC_138770.1, read as the reverse complement.
GTGCAGCGAAGACCTCCACCATGTGTGAATAAGCCCCTTACCAGATGAAATAATACAAGGGCGTGTGTATTATCCGATCCAATGATGATATAGCACAGGGAAAGTAAGAAAAGGTTCCCACAAACTTCTCCCACTGTAGGGGGGAGTAGGTCAGCCTCTTACCAGAATGATAGTAAATCTGTGCAAGAAAAGGCCGCCTGTGTGGAATCCCTCTTCTGTTACTTCCAGGTTACTGTTACTTCCAGGTCTCAGGATCTGTGCTACTCTGGTTGCTAAGACAAATCTCCTTTGTTGCCACTTCCAGCTATGTCTTCTCTCTACTTCCTCACACCTTTGTATTATTTCATCTGGTAAGGGGCTTATTCACACATGGTGGAGGTCTTCGCTGCACTTATCCATTGTGTTTGAAGTTTTGCACCTTGGAGACATATCACATGCATGTTGGATTTGAATGGACTTTATTCATTTAAAGACTCACTATTTTTGGTCCACTATCAATTTTGGTTCACTTTGTTGAGCACATTTATTTACCACTTGGGTTTTTGAAACTTGTTTTATCTTAGAGGACTTGGTCCTCCTTAGATTGTATTCACTTAGTGATCAATATTTCTGTTGACTGAATTAATTATTTATATATAATAATGATTTGTAAATAGATTAGCGCACCTGATACCTACCATTCAGCTTACAATTTATTTTCTATGGGAGCAGCTTTTCTATAATTTTTCAGCGCACTTTTTATCTTATCACATGTATATATATGTATATATATATATATATATATATATATATTATGTGAGGGATTAGCTCGGTGGTAGGCGTATGGGTGACCCCTTTGGGGGTGCGTTTTCACAGAGATAGCCGATTAGAGGTTGAAAAACAAGACTGATTTATTCATGCAATTTACTTAACACAATTGCAAGCATCAAAACAGCCAAAATAAAATAAAAGACAAAATAAATCCTTGCCTCTGTGGGCGGCTACCTTCTCACAGCTGGAACCTACCTAAGAAGTCTTTCCAACCTACTGTTGGGCCGACACTGCTGATCCTACAGCAGACACTCAAATGTCCATTTGTTTGCTTTTCACACAGCACAAACATTTTTGACAGGATCCTTTACTCTTCAGATTCTTCACATGGAACACAGTTCATTTAACAGGTCCCTTTACTCTTCACACTCTTCACATGGAACACTTCTCTTCACACTCTTCACATGGAACACTTTGTCTTCTCACCTTTGAGACGTCTTCACTCGTGGTTACCCTCCTTAGCTTCACATCGCTTTAGGGGGTCTTCTCCCATGCTCACCAGCTTGTCGGGAGGCACACATCCGACTGTCCCCCTCTCCCAGCCCACACGGCGACAGGCGGCAGCAGTCCTTCTCCCATGCCCACACGGCGTCGGGAGGTACACGTATGTCTGTCCTCCTCTTCCCAGCTCACACAGCGACAGGAGGCAGCACTCAATAGATTTTCTCTGGACAAATTATAGAGTCCTTGATCTCCTCATTCTGAACAGCTGAATGGTTTTCAACTTCCTGCTGGCTCTCTCTGCAGCCAACACCCTATAGTATCAGTGAACTTTCAAAGCAGGTGGGAATGTGTCTCCTCTCAGTGACTACATTCCCAGATTTACCTGACTTCCTGTCACATACCCCCCCCTCTTGTTTCAACCCTAGGGTTGGGACACATATTTCCAGGCACGCATGTGTCAGGCACTGCTGACTCACTGATAAGCCTCCTATTATCCTCAAGCTTCCGGATGAAACTGTTTTGTCATCTTCATTGACAGATTTCTCATAAATGCCACACAGTTTGTCTCTCATCTCATATACACATTCTTCAACTGCATTTTTGGCATCATTTTGCTCCTTCTCGTTTCTGTCATCTTCATTGACAGCTTTCTCATAAATGTCAGACAGCTTGTCTCTCATAACCGTCTGTCCAATCCACCATGGAGGACCGTGATCCATAGGCAACTCAATTGGGCTAGTCTTAATGTCTTCAACATTCTTAAGACGCCTCTCTCTGCAATCCATAAATGTTTTCCACAAAACTTTGAGAACCTTTGCTTCACTAAGCTTTGTTCCAAGTAGGGACTCTTGACATCCCTCTGTGACTTGAGTTGCCTCTCCATACATCTGTACACAATCATTGACTTTTTGTTGTAAAAGGGAATGATCTTCCTTCTTGAGCTTTGCTTGCTCTAAGATGCTGTGCAGAGGATTTTCCAATTGAGACAACAGGCTGTCACACATTTCTTCAAAGTGACCCCTGTTCCTTTTCCCAGAGATATCAATATCATTCACCAAACATTTCATATTCATAGGCAGATCGGAAGCATTTGCACTCATCAACTTCTTAAACTTTTCGCCCTCCTGAGCGAGTCGCAGTAAAGGCCTACTATTTGATTTGATATTCAGTTTATATTTCTTGCCAAACTCTTCACAGAAGTAGTCAACCAGAACATCATCAACTTTCCTTACACCAACATAGGGGTTAAAGGCAACAACACAGTTGAACCCAGCGATCTGGGTGGTATCCATTATAGACCTCCTCTCTGCATCAGTGAAGAAGCATGGAACTGCAACACATTCTTTTACAGGTTTCTTCAATGCACTTTCTGCTGAACTATTTGACCGCTCAAGGTCACCTAGTTCTTTTTCTCTATCTGAATTCCACATGGAATGCATCTCAAGATCACGATCAAACTTCTGCCACCCGTCTTTCACCAGTTCCATTTTGGAAACACTCCCTGAAAGGCACTTATTCATTTGCTTCACGTTTTCACCAACAGCCTTAGTTTTCCCCACTAGGTTTTCAGCCTGAACTGAGAAATCATCACATTTCTTACTCAGCTCCTTTGTTTGCTGAAGCTCTAATGATACATTTTCCAATGCTTGAAGTTTTTGAAGGAACGGTTTATTCCAAAGGGGTGATTCAAGCCACATGTCATCACATTTCTGAGGCTCACTCAGAACAGACCCCAAAACACTGATCCTTTTAAAAACTGCATCAGGCACACTATCCCCTCTTTGGGACAGATCCTCTGTTGCCTGGAATTCCTCTTCCAGTTCCTGCAACGGAATCTTCATCTCTTCTACTTGCTGTTCTAAGGCTCGCTTAGACTTTTCTAGCTCCTGAACTCTTTTCACAACATCATCCTTGGAGCTGACCAATTCTTCCATTTCTGTACGCAGCTGTTTGTTAACACTTTCTAGTTCAGCCTTACACTCTAGAGCTTCCTCCAAAGAGCGAGCCAAGAACAGGGCTTTGCTCTCGTTATCACGCACCTCCGTTTCTGCACGGGCGCGTTCTTCTGCATATTTTGCAGACACAGTCTTCTCTTCACCAAGCATCTGATCAAACTTCTTTTTCACATCTTCAACACACTGTAATGAACCAACGCTTTCTTCCATGCGTTTTTTCATATCCGCTATCTGAGCTTGCAATGTTGCGACTTGCTCTGATAGGTTTTTCTTTGCTTCCGCCTCCTTTTTTTATTGTTCCAGGAAGCCATTTTTCTCATCTTCCATTTGTTTGAGCTTTGTGCTAAAACTCAGCCTTTGACACCTCTCTTCCTGTAAGAGTTCCTGCGTGTCTTGCAGCTGCGATTCCAAGATAGAAAAATCTTCCGCAATTTCTCTAGATTTGCTGTCTGCTTGAGAAAGCTGATTTGTAACATTGTCCAACTCAACCTGCAGTCGGTTTGCCTTCTCTGACAGCTTAGCACACAATCGGTCACCTTCTGACACCTTGACTTGCGATTCCAGAAGCTGTGCCTCTACTTTTTCCCTCTTATGTTCACAATCTTCTTTTCCCTGCATAAGAGCCTTCACCTCATTGGCTAGCATCTGGGAATAAGAATGTAATTCTGCCACACAGGCTTCTTTCTCCTTTAACTGCTGCTGGACACGTTGGGCTTCCCCTTTCCAACTTTCACAGTCCGCACGCCATTCATTTACCACATTGCTTAAAGTAGTGAGCTCATACACAGTACTCAGTAATTTAGCCTCTCTTTCACTTTTCTCTTTGTCGTTGAGAGACAATGTCGCTTTCAGAGCAACATTCTGTTCCTGCGACTCCTGCAGGTCTATTTTTGTAACTTCCAAACACTGAAGACTTTTTTCCAGCTGATTACGCAACTCCAACATATCAGCCATACTTTGCTTCTGCAAAGTCTGAATTTCACTTTCCTTTTCCATGAGGATGGTATCTTTCTCCATTATAGTCTCTCTGCGTTTTTGCAACTCGACCAAAAGAAGAGCAGTGGATTCTTCCCACTGTAACACATGAGACTTGAGTAGTTCATTCATTTCCTGCAAGTTTCTATGCTCCATTTTAAGCAATTCCAAGGCTTGTTCCTTTTCTTCCATTTTCCGTTGCAAGGCATCCAACTCAGCCCTGCACACATACTCGGTTTCTTCCAAACCGATGGCCTCCATTGGCTGCTGGCGTCTCTGTTTCCAGCCTGCCATGCTCTCTTGGTGAGCCTTTTGCTGAGCTGCAAAGCTCCGCTGAAAATCCGCATTTGCCTGCTGTTGAGCTGCATTTGCTTGCTGTTGAGCTGCATTTGATATAATCAGATGTTTCAACATCTCCTCCATTTTGAGTTTACTTTTCATCTGAGCACACTGCGTCTCCATAGCAGTTTCATCAGTGTTGCTAGGGACAACAACCTTCCTCTTTAGTAGACTCTCTTTAGGCATGGATGGGGCTGGTTCAGACGGCAACATCCCCTCCATCCAAAGAATCCGGTCTCTCATTTCATCTATCTTTGCATTTTTCAGGCGTTTGGACCGCCCCATCTTCAATAACTCCACAAACAAATTTTTCACAGTCCAGCAAACAATTTTCAGACCACTGTCTCTTCAACACATGTAGTTTTTCTCTCTCTTGCAGGATCTCTTTTCCTGCGCACACAGTTTGTGCAGTCACTTGCACCAGACACAACAAAGTTCATCAAAAAATTTTGAGACCGCTGTCTCTTTAAAACACTTTTTTTTTTTTTTTTCTGTCAGGATCTTCTCTCCTGCACACATAGATTGTGCAATCTCATGCACCAGATAAAGTTCATCAAACATTTGCACTTCCTTGCAGGGATCTCTGCTTATGCCCACTGCATACCTCCACCATATGTGAGGGATTAGCTCGGTGGTAGGCGTATGGGTGACCCCTTTGGGGGTGCGTTTTCACAGAGATAGCCGATTAGAGGTTGAAAAACAAGACTGATTTATTCATGCAATTTACTTAACACAATTGCAAGCATCAAAACAGCCAAAATAAAATAAAAGACAAAATAAATCCTTGCCTCTGTGGGCGGCTACCTTCTCACAGCTGGAACCTACCTAAGAAGTCTTTCCAACCTACTGTTGGGCCGACACTGCTGATCCTACAGCAGACACTCAAATGTCCATTTGTTTGCTTTTCACACAGCACAAACATTTTTGACAGGATCCTTTACTCTTCAGATTCTTCACATGGAACACAGTTCATTTAACAGGTCCCTTTACTCTTCACACTCTTCACATGGAACACTTCTCTTCACACTCTTCACATGGAACACTTTGTCTTCTCACCTTTGAGACGTCTTCACTCGTGGTTACCCTCCTTAGCTTCACATCGCTTTAGGGGGTCTTCTCCCATGCTCACCAGCTTGTCGGGAGGCACACATCCGACTGTCCCCCTCTCCCAGCCCACACGGCGACAGGCGGCAGCAGTCCTTCTCCCATGCCCACACGGCGTCGGGAGGTACACGTATGTCTGTCCTCCTCTTCCCAGCTCACACAGCGACAGGAGGCAGCACTCAATAGATTTTCTCTGGACAAATTATAGAGTCCTTGATCTCCTCATTCTGAACAGCTGAATGGTTTTCAACTTCCTGCTGGCTCTCTCTGCAGCCAACACCCTATAGTATCAGTGAACTTTCAAAGCAGGTGGGAATGTGTCTCCTCTCAGTGACTACATTCCCAGATTTACCTGACTTCCTGTCACAATATATATATATATACCCCTATACACATATTCTATTACACACATGTACATAGAAAATTCAATGTGGAACATATATATATATATATATATATGTATAAAAAAACATATAAATGAAAATATACTTAAAAACACAAAAAATGTATATATATATAGATATATATATAAAACTACCAGTTAACAAAATCACTACTCTTTGATAAAAGCATTAATATCCCAATCAACGTTGATACCGTGTGGCCAATATGACTTAGGCTCATAGATCCAGTAAGTCTCCAACTTTGAGACGCCTCTAACGACAGGGCCCCCTGTCCATGGGGGTGTGTATTTGTCTATAACTTGGAATAAAGTGCCGCTAGGGTCCTTGTTATGACAGTGGAGATAATGTTTGGGGACGCTTAATATTAGCAATATGCTCATTGACTCTCACCGAAAAAGGGCTTATGGTGCGTCCTACATATTGTTTCTTACAAGGACATGTGAGCATATATACAACAGTCGCATATGTGGAAAAGCATTTAATCTCATACCTGCGGTTGGTAACCACAGACGTGAAAGAATCACACTTCCTTTTACTTATATTGTGCTGGCATACGTTACATTTGCGGCAAGGAACGTAACCTGTAAGGTTATGTAAAAACGTTGGTTTTGTTGGAGGGTCACTAATGTTAGGTGCAACTTTATTTTTTATAGAGGGTGCTCCTCTATATATAACCTTAGCTTGTTCTGGAAGGTGTGGACCCAGGACCCTATCGTTTTTCAGAACAATCCAATGTTTCTTGATAATATTCTTAATTTGTTGGATCGAGAAGGATGTAAAAAATGACCAATGTGGTTTGTAATCGATATTGAAGCCTGGATGGCCATTATCAGCCAATAAAGTTTTCCTATCAATGTTGGATACTTTTAGTATATTGTTATCTATGCTGGTATTGCTATAACCCTTCTCCAAAAACCTATGTTTCAGAATGGCTGCCTGGTGTTAGAAATCAGAAAGATTGGTACAGTTCCGTCGCACTCTCAAGAGCTAGCTATAGGGGACTGATGTCAACCATGCCTTTTGGTGACAGCTATCAACTGGAATGTATCCATTCCTGTCTGTGGGTTTGAAGAATGTCATAATTTCTAACTTGTCCCCAACTGCTTTAATCTCCAAATCAAGGAAATTAATAGCTTCTCTACTGGCCTTATGTAGGAAATACCTCTGTCGTTAGCATTCAGTTGGGTCATAAAGGCATCCAGGGACATAACCCAACTGAATGCTAACGACAAAGGTATCTCCTTTACATATGAGGCCAGTATAGAAGCTATCCATTTAAAAAAAAAAAAGCCTATACGACTCTTTTGCAATATAGCAATTTAGAGTCCACCATTTCTGGTAAGCGCTCTCACGTTATCTCATTCAGTGAGTGGAGCCCTGGCTGTGGCATTTTCCCTTCTTTTTCACCTTGGAACACAGAACTTTTCCTTTCATATGGATATTCATATCCAGATTTGGACACTTTGACTTTTATAACCAGTTCATAAAATTTTCACTCTTCTGACTTTCACTGGAAGGTGGAAGTAACATTGGACTCTTCTAAGATTTATTTTGCACACTTTTCTGCAATTTTATTTTCGCACTTTGCATTTTTCTCTTTTCATACACCTGGTTACAAGGTATTCATTATGATTTAAATATGTGGTATAACACATGTTTAACCTTTCTATATCAATTTTAGCGAGGCATATTGTATGTAAAGCATCAATGAGAGCCAACAATGTCATTGCTCACAGGGTCCTCTCTTTCCCAGAATGAGGATGCTCAGGCCAAGGGTTCCCCAGAGAGTAGGGGAATGACATAGGCTACTTTAGTGTGGTCCATAAAAATCTGTGACTTTAGCTCAGAGTGAATATTACTCTGATTTATGAACCCATGACATTTCTTGGGAAGGAAGTGACACGTGAAGCAAGGAGGTCATAAGTGTAACAGATAGAAAAGGCTGTGATGGGGCCAAAGGTTCGGCAGCTGGGGGGTCCTGTAGCTGAGACAAATGCATTAAAATGTAAGTAATGCTTACTTACATAATACCTTTCACACACAGATGAAAACCTTATAAATAGATATAGAGGTAACAAAAAATAGACAGGAGACACTCTCTGGCAGGATCTCTACCCAATGGCAGTGATACAGCCTTATGGAGGGGAATGGGCCTCCTCTAGGCTCTATCAGTGCCCTTAGGAATGCTATGAGAAAAAAATACAAAACACAAAATGGAAACACTCAGATGAGAACACACTAACTTGGTAAGTTAGTTCTATATTTGTTACAGATCAAAAATTAAACAGTATTGTTGCCAAAGCATCAAGATAACAGCCAACGGCAACACTCTTAGAAAAAGAATGCAGTAGTAGCAACCTCATTTAATTGCTCAAAAGAGTTCTGGCAAACATAAAATGTGTGCACCTCAAGCGGTCACTGTAAGCAAATGTGTTAGAGTGTCAATCTTTCACAATGGTGGACAGACAAATATTTACCACAAAATCTAGCTGCTGCTGCATTGATGGGCAAAAATCTAAAATAAGATTGCTGCCTGGCTACTATGTGTGCATGTGGGCACCATTCCATCTTATTTTTGGTCAGCATTCTGTTGAATTTAGGTCTTTTAACCATGTTTGCATGCTACAAAGTACTGTAACTTATAAAATGTATATCACGTTGCTTAGTACATAGCTATCCTTCTTCTGCTTTAAAAGTATCCAGTCTGCACACAAATTCAGTTTCAAAAAGTTGCTAGTGGATCTTCGGAAGCCACAGACACACTGCAAACTGCCGTTATGATTTAGGCATTCCTATACCGAGCTGCTATGTTGGAATAGCAATGGTCATCTAGAGCTACATAATTGCTAACATGTTTATTTGGGCATCTGCAAAATAGGGCAGCCCTGGCGAATATAATAACTGTTTATTTAGCCCCAACTGTCTTCCTTAATTGCACATTACAGTTTTAAATGTATGTTAGCAACAAACCAGAGTAAAAAAGGCCATAGATGGTTCGAATCTTGGCTAGTTCAGTAGGGTCTGGCCAAGATTCAAACTATCTAGGGGCAGGCCAATTGTACAATCAGCATGTCAGATTTTTCATGCAATTATTGCCAGTGGCTATAGCCGCTAGCAATAATCACTGTGATTCCCCACGTCCCCACAACTGGTAGAACACAATAGCTCCATGGAAGGGATTACCCCATAAACACTGACTGGTTTACCTTGGTTGCAGAAAAGAAATCGTATCATCTTTGGTCTGCCTTACATATATTAATAAAGGATATTGTGACAAACAACAAGTTCATACATTTTTCAAACAAAATAGATATATATATATTAGGTGTCACAGATTAACACAATAAATAAATTGCAAACACCATTGGCTTGTGTATATGGTGCAATTTGAGTAGCATCTTACAATTTTTTTAAGAACAAAAGAAAAGACAATAAAAATTTACCGTAGAGGAAGAATATTGAACTTTTCAAGGTACTCTAGCGTTAAAGTGGTTGCAAAGGCATGGAGTTTTTTAACCTACTAGATACCCTGGAACTTTAGTCAGAAAATTAGGTCCTGCTAGATCACTTCATGCTGGCACCTTCTACAGGTATAGCTATGTAAAACATTAAAGGAGTTGCAAAGTCAGAAGGTTTTTAATCTTAATGCATTTTATGCAGTAAGATAAAAAAAAAAAACTTCTGTGTGTAGCACCCTCCCCAGCACCCCCTAATATTTATCTAAGCCCCATCTCTCTCCAGTGATGTCCACGAGTGTCTCAGCTGTCCGAGACTCTCCCTCCTGATTGGCTGAGACACAGCAGCGGCGCCATTGGCTCCTGATTAGCTGAGACACAGCTGCTGTTAATCAAAGTCAGCCAGTCAGGAGAAAGTGGGGGCCAGGCTGCAGCTCTGTGTCTGAATGGATACACAGAGCTGTGACTCAGCTCCAGTGCCCATAGCAAGCTGCTTGCTGTGGGGGCAGTTCAACAGGAGGTAGGGGCCAGGAGCACAGAAGAGACACCCAAGAAGAGGAGGATCCAGGCTACTCTGTGAAAAACCAACTGCACAGAGCAGGTAAGTATAACATGTGTGTTATGTAGCAGGATTTCCAGGCATTGGGCCTGATGTGGGTCTGCCATGGTTACCGGAAACGCCAGCAGCCCCTTTAAGCTGAATACCCAAGTGTGAGATTTGAGTCAAAGACCAATCCGGCATCTTTGGTTTGTTTTGTTTATTTTATATTGAGGATGGGAGAAGGGAATGAGTGGGATACTCCTCTGGCTCAGCTAGGTACAAATGGGACACTTAGAAGAAAATGCCTTTCAGCGCTGTCTTAACCTCCCTGGCGGTATGATTCTGTCAGGAATTCTGTTCCAAAAGCGGTACAATTCTTTTCATGGAAATTTGGCGTTATGTATTATAGGCCTACAATTCTTAGTAATTACTGACTTAAACCTGACCAAAACAAGACTCTAGTAGACATCCCAGATGTGATAAATTTGAAACACAAACAAGTGAATTATAATCGAATCAATAATATTATTTTATTATTTAATATATAATATATATAATAAAATTATATTATTGATTAGATTATAATTCATGTGTTATATATTATATATATGTGTGTGTATATAGATATATATATATATATATATATATATGTGTGTGTGTATATATATATATATATATGTATATATAACGCATGAATTATAATCGAATCAATAATATAATTTTATATATATATATATATATATATATATATATATATATATATATATATATATGTGTGTGTGTGTATATAGGTATATATATATATATATATACATATATATATACATATATACATATGCATATATATATATATATATATATATATATATATATGCATATATATATATATATATATATATATATATATATATATATATATGCATATATATATATGCATATATATAATATAAAATGTGTTATGTGTTTTGTGCAACGTTTTTTTTTTTTTTTTTTTGACTTTCCCTCCCTAGTTCCGCTCCCATGCAGCATTGCTGCTGCAGGGAACGGAACTAGGAAGTCCTCCTACCGACAGACGAGCGGCGGAGATCTCACTGGCGGTCACAGCAATGAGAGCTCATCGCTGGATCGCCAGAATAAGGTAAGAGACGCTCCGCTGAGCTGTCTGCACGCTCTGCCCATTGACCCCGAGCGTGACTCGGGGATACCGCTAATAGCAGAAAATTCCTACCCCGAGTCACGCTCGGGGATACCGCTAAGGCGGTTAAAGCCAGCTGGATGCCGAACAACGCTTGCTGGAGCTTGAAAAACAGTGACTTGCTGAACTGTACTTGAACATGACTTCTGACACTCTGGTTAGCTCAAAAGTCCTGGACTGTACTGAGAACTGACTCCTGACACTCTGGTTAGCTCAAACGTCCCGAACACTGCTCCCTCCAGTCCTTGCTGACTGAGGTAGCCTCTGTATACTGCTTCTGCTGCTGCAACTATCAACACTGTACACTGCACACTGCACATTGCATGCTGTACACTTTAACACTTCAGGGCCCAACCGCTGGCGCCCCTTTGTACTTTAGGGTCCTCTCACTAAGCACCCCCTCTACACTTCAGGGTCCTCTCACTAGGCACCCCCTCTTTGCTCTTCAGGGTCAACACTGGCACCCCCTTTACACTTGCTCCTGCACCAAATAGCTAGCTCCTGGATTCCTACGACCTTCACCGGAGTGGTCCCCTCTCTCTAGGCAGACCCCCAGGGGCAGTTTGCAGTACTCACGAACCGGGAATGCTTTCCTGAAACTTGACCCCTCTCAGCTCCGCTGGTCTTCCACACCGGATCCTCTCTGCAGCTCAGCTCAGCTCAGCCCAGCTCTCTGTTCCCTCAGGCAAGCCGCCTGGGAAACCCGATTCCTCTGACCAGAGGAGAGACAGCCGCACTCTCCCTCCTGGGACTCTGCTTCCCGCCAAAGACGCTGCATCTCCTCAAAATTATACCCCTTCCCAGAATGCTGTGTGGCAGAATCTGCCTTTCTGGGGTAGATGCAGGCCTGAGTGAGCCTTTGGCTGGGTTTCCTCCACTGCCCAATGGGAACCCTCTCATAGAGCACAGTGGGGAGAATCCCCAATCTCAACAGCCACATCTGGGATACCTCACAGCCCAGCTGAAAATCATGGCCTCGCTGACAAGCAGACAAGGCCCACCACACTCTACCCAGCACCCCCCCCCCCCATGGGGGGCGACAGTTATTTTATAAAAAAAAAAAAAAAAGACTTTACAATCACTTTAAAAATATGTGCCTATACTGTTTAAAACTGGTGCAGCTCTGCATAATAACCAATCAGCTTCTAACTTCAGCTTGTTCAACTAAGCTTTGGCAAAAGAAAAAACCTGGAATGTGATTGATTTCTATGCATAGCTGCACCAGATTTTGTACTCCCCAGTTTTAGGTAAATAACCCCACTGTCTCTCCCCCCCCCCCGCTCTGTACATGCTCAGTTGCTCTCTATTTTTCAGTACTGTGCCTAAAATTGGAGCCACTAGAGGCCGATCTGCTGACAGCCTAAAGATTTTGCTTTGGGAATAATAAAGTACTCTGAATCTGGATCTGAATTCACTGCTGCTCAGGGAAATAGGGCTTCAGCAAAATTACAGCCTCTAAGAAGAAACAGGAGCAATGCTGAAGACAATTTACAGCACACACTCATTTTGGTAGCATAATTTATAATGTGGAATGTATGTTCCTTGCTAAAAAAAACATTATTTTTATCAAGTTGTTATGGGTAAAGATCTCCTTTAAGGTAAAAACATCTGGAGGGGATGATAAGGGACTATATCCAAGAGTTTGCTAAAGTAAACAATATCATCAGTAGTAATCAGCATGGGTTTACAAATGGGCGTTCTTGTCAAACCAATCTGTTAAGATTTTACGAGGAGGTGAGCTGTGAGCTAGATAGGGGGAGACCAGTGGATGTAGTGTACCTGGATTTCGCTAAGGCATTTGATACAGTTCCCCACAAATGCTTAATTTATAAAATAAGGTCTACGGGCATCGACCACAAGGTTTGCTCTTGGATACAAAACTGGTTAAAGGGGCATGTCCAAAGGGTGGTAATAAATAACGCGTACTCAGACTGGTCTGGGGTGGTAAGTGGGGTCCCCCAAGGCTCAGTCCTGGGACCAATTTTGTTCAATTTATTCATAAATAGCATCGAGGACAGGATCAGTTGCTCAATATCAGTTTTTGCAGATGAAACAAAATTAAGTAGGGCAATAATTTCTCATCATGAGTCAGAAATCTTACAGAATGACCTGAATAAAATAAAAATGTAGTGGGGAACTACATGGCAAATGAGGTTTAATATGGAGAAGTGTAAGGTATTGCACTTGGGGACTAAAAACATAAACGCCCAATACACTTTGGGGGGTAGGGGGGAACCCCTGGGGAAATCAAAAATGGAGAAAGATCTGGGAGTCTTAGTGGAAGATAGACTTAGTAAATAGCATGCAATGTCAAGCTGCAGCTGCCAAAGCCGGCAGAATATTAGCTTGCATAAGGAAGGTGATGTATTGCAGAGATAAATCTATCATCCTACCACTTTATAAATCACTGGTCCGATCACATCTGGAGTATTCTGTCCAGTTCTGGTCGCCGGTACTCAGAAGGGATGTGTCGGAGCTGGAGAGAGTCCAGAGAAGAGCAACTAGGATCTTAATTATGAAGAGCGCTTACAAGCGCTTGATTTATTCTCCCTGGAAAGGAGACGCCTGAGAGGGGACATGATAGCAATATACAAGTGCCTCAATGGTGATCTTAGCATAGAAAAAAAACTGTTCAGTCGAAATGAATGCATGAGGACACGTGGCCATACAATGCGATTAGAGGAGAAGAGATTTAACCTTAGGCTGCGCAGGGTTTTTTACAGTAAGGGCTACAAGGTTGTAGAATTTTCTACCACAAGTGGTAGTAACTGCAGGGAGTATGGCTGTTTTTAAAAGACTCTTGGACGTACATCTCAAGGATAATAACATTAAGGGGTATGCGAGATGATTGCGTCCACACTCACCTACACAGGTTGAACTGGATGGACTATAGATGGACTATAGTCTTTATTCAACCTCAAGTATTATGTAACTGTGTAACTATATATATGTATATGATAATGATAGCCTTAATAGTAAGGCCAGCTCCAGCGCTTGCTGAATTTACCCCTAACGTGTAAACAATAGTGGTTCAAGTATATATCAAATTCTTATAAATAACCAGATATATAGATGCAGTAGGTGTCCTAATCAGGGGCGTACCGTGGGGTTGGCCAGAACGGCGCCCGCCAGGGTGCAGGCCGAGGGGGGAGCACAAAAACATTGGCACTGTAGTGAATTACCGCTCCCCAGCCTGCGCCCCCGGTGGACGGCCGGCGCCTGGCGTCCCCCCTTGCTCGCTTCCTTTTCTTCACTTCGCCTTCCACCCATGCTCTGGGTTTGTTCTCGCTGGAAGGTGTCCCCGCCCACCTGGCTGCTCGCGTCTGCTGAGATGAGCGCCGGAACGTGTTCCCGCAAGATGCTGCAGCTTTGGTAAGGGGGAGCGCGACCAGTGACAGGATCACACACAGGGGCCGGGGAGAGAGTGTGTGTCTGCGGACTGCAGGCCGGGGATCCTGGGCGGGATGCAGTGATGGAGGTAAGGATGGAGACTTCATTGTCACCCCCCACTGTCACCCCCACTACTCCCTGTCACCCCCCCCTCACTCCCTGTCACCCCTCCACTACTCCCTGTCACCCCCACTACTCCCTGTCACCCCTAATCACTCCCTGTCACCCCACTCACTCCCTGTCACCCCCTCTCACTCCCTGTCACCCCCTCACTCCCTGTCACCCCCACTACTCCCTGTCAGCCCCCCCCTCACTCCCTGTCACCCCCCCCACTACTCCCTGTCACCCCCCACTACTCCCTGTCACCCCAACTACTCCCTGTCACCCCCCTCACTCCCTGTCACCCCCAACTACTCCCTGTCACCCCCCTCACTCCCTGTCACCCCCCCCCCCACTACTCCCTGTCACCCCCCACTACTCCCTGTCACCCCCCACTACTCCCTGTCACCCCTCCTCACTCTCTGTCACCCCCCCACTACTCCATGTCAACCCCCCCTCACTCCCTGTCACCCCCCACTACTCCCTGTCACCCCCCTCACTCCCTGTCACCCCCCCTCACTCCCTGTCACCCCCACTACTCCCTGTCACCCCCACTACTCCCTGTCACCCGCCCTCACTCCCTTTCACCCCCCCCTCACTTCCTGTCACCCCCTTTCACTCCCTGTCACCCCCCTTTCACTCCCTGTCACCCCCTTCTCACTCCCTGTCACTCCCCCTCACTCCCTGTCACCCCCTCTCACTCCCTGTCACCCCCCTCACTCCCTGTCACCCCCTCTCACTCCCTGTCACCCCCTCCCCTACTGTCACCCCCTCTCACTCCCTGTCACCCCCCTCTCACCACCTCTCACTCCCTGTCAACTCCTCTCCCTGTCACCCCCCTCTCACTCCCTGTCACCCCCCTCTCACTCCCTGTCACCCCCACCTTCACTCCCTGTCACCCCCACCTTCACTCCCTGTCACCCCCTCTCACTCCCTGTCACCCCCTCTCTCTCCCTGCCACCCCGTCCTCTCTCTCTGTCACGACCCCCCTCTCCCTGTCACCCCCTCTCTTTCCCGCCCCCCCCCCTCTTCATGTCACCCCTCTCTCTCTCTCCCTGTCACCTGTCCTCTCTCTCTCTCTCTCCCTCTCACCTGCCCTCTTCCTTTCTCTCTCTCTTTCACCCCCCTCTCTCTCATCCCCCTCTCTCTCTGTCATCCCTTCTCTCTGTCACCCCCTCTCTCTGTAAACCCCCCCTCTCTCTCTGTCAAACTCTCTCTACCTGGGGGGGGGGCGCCAATACAGTTCCTCGCCAAGGGTGCTGGAGACCCTAGGTACGCCTCTGGTCCTAATTGCATAAATAATTGATTAAAGAAATAAATTGCAAAATAGTACAAAATAATCGTCCAATAATCGAGTCCAAATAAGTGACTGTTGTGCCAAAACAGTTCAGATAATAAAAGTCCTTGTGCAAATGTGCTTATCCAGTAGATTCAAGGTGCAGGTGCTCAAAAGTGGATATCCATAAATTCTTGTGACATCGGTTTTTTCACCGTGGTGTGGGTAAATTAAATGACTTACCAGATTCAATGGCATTAGGACCACTCACGCTTAGTTGGTCCCCCGGGCCGGGATGGGTTCCTCTTTAAATCTCCTATGGACTGGTGTAGGGTTCCTCCTCACGCCAGGGTGTAGGTCAGATATATGTGGGAAAAGGTAAGGCTCCAGATGGTGTAGTAGAATTAAAGTTTTTATTACCCCCAAATTGGTTAAAAGCAAGTGGTATTATAAAACAAGTGGTAAAAACGACTGGCCGGCGATCAGCTAACAAGCTGCACGTCCTCTCTGCAGAGTGGCGAGCAGAGCTTCTGGCTTGTGTTCCACCTGACATGACGTCTTTACGCTATGCGTTCCAATCCTATGCGTTTCGTCACTTCCTGTGACGTCTTCAGAGATGGGAAGGCATAACGAGTGATAGTTATTTATACTGTGCGTACAGCCCCTCTCTCCGCCCAATCTAATTTGTAGCCGGAAGAGTCTAATTGTGGAAGTGTCCCCGCCATGCTAAATGTTCAGCTATATTGCCCGTGTCACCCTCAATTACGGCCAAATAGTAGATATTATGAATTAATCGTGATATTATGCTAGATTATTAGCGGAAAAACAGAAGGGATGTGCAGCCGTTCATAGATCTCAATACAATCATTAATATGAATTCTTAAAAAACGAAATAAAAATATTTGCAATAAGTGTATCAAACCCAACACATATACCCATATGTAACCCCTCCTAATTGCAAAGAGGTACAATTATCTTATAAATTTCCATATAAATTACTATGTTACAAGAATTTTGAGATATATAAAAAACAGATAAATATATGGCGGCCTATATAGCCATATGCAGCCTCTTATTACTGCAACATCAAGGTCAGGATTATTGAACATTTATAGTCATAATTAATAATGGTGTATGGTATTATGAAATTAATATGGTATAAGCATAAAATAGTTTACCTGTGTTTCTAGGTGATTGGTGAGCCCAATAGGAATAGGAATTGAATAATCAAAAATATGTGTGAATATAGAAAATATAATTAATAAAATTATTATGTGTAAATATAGAATATATAAAATATAAATATATATATAGAGACCAGTGAATATAAGGTATTATATTTAGTTATTATGTTAATATAAAGTGTATATAAAATCAATATATGTTTGTGTTCCATTCAAGGTTTTTTAGCGGTCCATATTAAATAAATATATAAAGTAGGTGTATTAGCTCAATAGAAAAAAGGGGGAACCGAAGGTATACAATATTGAATTGATCCAGTGTGCTAATGTGCCCTGTATGATGCTAATAGGTGGAGATTAGATGGTGTATTTATAATGGTAATATCCCCAGGTTTTAATTAAAAGTTTGTAATGGTGTTAGGGTGAGTGGACTCTTTGGGTTGGATATGAAGCAATTAATATCCATATCAATGTTCATTCCCAAGGGTTGTAGTGTAGAAAGTTGGTAAAGCCATCTAGATTCATTTTGTGAGACCGCAATATGCATATTTTTTCCCCTCCATTGTGGTTCGATTCTATCAATTCCACAGAAGGTAAGTACGGTTGGGTCTCTGTTATGTGCCACTCGGAAATGATTGGATACACTATGATATTTAAACCCTTTCTTTATATTGTCAATATGTTCCCTAATGCAGGTCTTTAATTGCCTAGTAGTGCGTCCTGTAAGTTGCATGGGCAGGTTAATAAATAAGTGACTTGAGTACTTATTAGTGACTTGAGCAGGTTATTAAATTCTTAATTTTATATGTTTTGTTAGTAGTAGTGGATTTAAACTCAAGTGTCCTTCGTTTTCTTGTTCTTACAGTCTTGCAGGATTTGCACCTTCCACATGTGTAAAAACCTGACTTTAATATACTATCTATTCTTTATTACATTTATTGTTAACACAAACTCCCTGGCGCGGGGAATATACCTTGGTATATTTTCTCACATCAATATGTATATGTATATCCAAGTATTTGTATTGTCCCCCCCACCTCTATTCAGTGTCTACCCTATGGCTCCTCCAGTGAGGCAGAGTGTCTGCATGGGGCCACACAGAATAGGGGCAAGCGTAGGCTGCAACTATGCTCGGATATTGACAACTCCATCAGCTGTTGCATTGAGCAGTTTCACTGCCCTAGCTGCTAGAGCAAAAAAAAAAAAATACACCCCCAGCCACTACCATACCCAGCACCTAAATGCCAGCTTGGTCGAATTCCTGGCTTTACAACTTCTGCCTTTATAGCTGGTGGATTCTGCACCATTTCATGAATTTTCATCCTGTTCTGTACCACAGTGGTAGGTTCCTGTCCATTATTTCTTTGCCTGTAAGGCCATCTCTCACCTTTACTATCACATGGAAGGCAATTTTTCCACATTGCTGGACCATCCAGTCAGCAGCAGGGTTCACATGATCACAGACACATGCTCCAGTAAATATGGGCAGGGGTGCTAAATATTTATTAACAGTCCACTGGATAACCCTACTGGCAGCCAGGAAAGATACAGGATAGAGCACACTACTGAAATTTGCTTAACCATGCTGTGTTCATACAGCTGCCGGTGATGGTGCTATAGCTGTCCCCTTGAAAAAAGGTAGAAAGCCTATGCGCTGCTAATTGGGTACAAGAAATAAGGGAATCAAAGGGGAAGTAGATATTGGTAGGATATAAAGTCACGTGCTTTATCCCGGGAGGATAATGGGTGACGTCACTTCCGGTTTACGGCCGAAAACTGGAAGTCCCTTTGTTTGTGTTACCGCAACTTAGTGGCTGCCTGCTGTTTTATTCTGACATGTGAGTTGTTATTATTTTCTTTAATAAATGGATATTATTACATACTTCACTATGGATTTGCATCTATTCCTTTGAGCTACTGGGAGTGTCGCATTGAGTCAGTGGAAGGCGAGAGATCCCCCACAAAAAAAAAGCCAATAGAAATAGAAAAGAAGAAACCCATCATCTCCATCCTTGGAGTGGATACCAGCTTAACCACTTGCCGACCGCCGCACGACTATCTACGTCGGCGGTCAGCCCCTCACAGGCAAAGTGACGTAGGGCTACGTCACTAGCTTGTGAGGGTCTAGGGAGCGAGCGCGCGCCCCCGGAGGCGCGCTCCCGCTCCCGAGTGGTCACGGACCCCCCCGCGCGTGTGACCGGCGGACCCGATCGCCGCCGGCCACTCTGCGATCGGCGGGGGAGAGGGAGAAAGTCAGGCAGCTTGTGTAAACAAGCTGCCTGTCATTCTCCTCGCTGTATGAGAGCTGATCACATGGATCTACTATGTAGATCCGTTGATCACTCTGCATACAGCTGAAGCCCCAGCCAATCACAGTTAGAATCACGCCCCTAGGGACACACACAGCCCCTCCCTCTCAAATAAAGTTAACCCCTTTCACTACCAGTGTATTTTTACAGTAACAGTGCATATGTATAGCACTGATTACTGTAGAAATGTCACTGGTAACCCCAAAAGTGTCAGAAATGTCAGTCAAGGGTCCGATCTGTCCGCCGCAATGTCGCAGTACCGCAAAAAAAATCGCAGATCGCCGCCATTACGCGTTAAAAAAAAAAACAACAAAAATGACAAAAATATTTCCCTTTGTTAGTAAACGCAATAACTTTTGCGCAAACCAATCAAAATACGCTTTTTGCGATTTTTTTTACCAAACATAGGTAGCATAAAACAAATTGGCCGAAAATTTTAAAAAATTTTGATTTTTACATTTTTTTTTGGGGGAATTTCATATAAAAAAAAGGGAAAAATATTGCTATTTTTGCAAAATGGACGCTCTTTTTTTGTTTATAGCGCGTGATCAAAAAATCGCACAGGTGATCAAATACCGCCAAAAGAAAGCTCTGTTTGTGGGAAAAAAAGGACGCCAAATTCGTTTAGGTACAGCGTCGCACGACCGCGCAATTCTCCGTTAAAGTCACGCAGTGCCGAATCGCAAAATACCCCCTGGTCGGAATGGGGGTAAAATCTTCCGGGGCTTAAGTGGTTAAGCACCTATATTGGTGCAATGTGAGGTGAGCGGCCAATGCACTTATTGTTTGGATTTTTTGCTCATGCCGGATCACATCACTTGGATTTCACTAAAGTCACTTTTATTGATTTACCATCAGTCACTTTATCCTTTGATTGCACATGGACTTTATATTGTGAATATTTATCACTGGTTCACGTGTGAAGCACTTTGTTGGCATTAAGACTTTATATATATATATATATATATATATATATACATTCTTTATATTGTTTATATATTTGATTAAGAAATTTTATTTGATATTTTCCATTTATCTATATCCAACATTATTTATTTCACTTTGCATTTCACTTGGCACTTGAACATTAGGACACAATTTTATTCATAACACCTTTTTTTAATTTTTTTTCAATTTTTTCACTTTTCATTATGGCTTCAACACCATACCTTGAATGTGTCATGAACATACATCACATGTGTTTGTGAATATCCTTCTATTTTCCACCTGCAGCACATGTTTTATCTAATTTTATTCACTTGAAATTTTTTTGCTGTTTGATGCGTTTCCTAATTTTTTTAGAAAAAATTCTTGGCTGCTGGATGCATTTTATTTTATTTTATTTTATATCCTTTGATATTTAGATCCATTCACCAACTTTGACATTGCTTTTCTTCCTATCCATTGGATAACATTTTTTTCATCTGGTATATAAGCTTTATGCATATTTAGTGAATTGTATGCATTTTTTGTCATTTGCAATTGATGCGTTTTTTGAACGCTTTACATGTTTTTTTTTTCAAACTAGCACCGGTTCACTATACATACCTTCATAGCTGTCCCCTTCACCTCCTCCTACACTTCCTCCTTAATGGCCTCTTCCGCTGAGCTAGCCTTTGATCCACTCGTCAACCTTTAGGCATCCAATAGGCTATTCTACAGCTCAGTCTAAAAGATGCCATGCAGTGCTGCAGCTGGTATGGCTAGGGAACAGGAGCCACACTGGGGCAGAGATTCTGTTAACCATGTGGCAACGTGTGCCAGAAATGGTGGTGTGCAACAATGACACCAACCTGGGGTACACTAGCAGGAAAAGTTGGTACACATGCCTTGCCTGGCACATGTCCTCAATTTGGTGGTGCAGGTTCCTGGATAGGTAACTATGGTTACAAGATACTCTGAGGTAGATCAGAAGAGGTCAAAAGAGTTTGTATCTACTTCAGGAGGTCCTACCAAGCCAGTAATTGGTTGGGTAAAAGTCAGCAGAAATTTCAAACTACCTGATCAGTCACATGCCCACCAGATAAAAGTTAACTTTGGCCGTGCTGCAACTGCTGCACATGCAGCAGAGGGCAATCAACGAGTACCTGTGAGAGTAGGGCATGGGAACGGGAAGATTCGTTTTTTTTCACTATGCCAATGACTGCCAATACAGGATGTATGCACTTTGCATTTGGGAAGGCGACAAGAATGGTGAGCCGTGATGATACGTGCATAAGGCACACTGTACCAGTCATGTTCCTGCTGGAGTACGCATGTGTGGCATCATGGACCGGGCAGAGGCAAAGTAGCAGGAGGAAGAGGAGGATTTCCTTGCAACTCAGGGCTTGCTGTATGCAGACACTGTTCATTCACGTTACAAAAGGAAAGTCGCAGAGCTCATCCTGCCCTCGCAGAGGGAGCAAAGGATGAGGATGAGGTTGCACTATGGATGTCACTCATTTCCAGAGACTGGCAGGATACAGTCTTACAGAGAAGGTGTCTCAGAGCCTCAGGAGGAGCAGTTTAGGAAGGGGGGTTGCCTGAGTGTTGCTTTTTCAAAAAATTTCAGTCCTCGGTGCCCAGGGTTGTTTGCTACCAGTGCCTCTCAGCAGCAACTGAATCAGATAGTGGCTGATTATCTGGAGCAAGAGTGGATATAGAGACCCTACAAATGGATGACCCCCTTGACTACTGGTCCACGAGGATGGACCACTAGTCAGAGCTGTACAGAATGCAACTGACCTGCTGGGCTGCCCTGCAGCCTGTGTGCTCTCTCAACATGCACCAAATGTAGAGGGGGTCTTTGTGACAAACATATGACTGCATCTGTCCACAAAAAATATCTCACATACTGCCCCCATTTCAATTAAATTATTAAAAGCACACCCAGCCACCATTAGTATATCTCACTACCTGCCACTGTTGTAGGCCTACTACCATTACAACCAAAAAATGGATCTTAGCTACTGTTCTTTGCAACAGCGATTTAATGTGGCACCCTCTACATTTAGCAGCTCTTTTTCAGTTGCAAATGCTGTAAGTTTTTTTAAAGGGTCCAATCCTGTGCTCTGCAGGAATTGTTCTGTGGGCCCACAGTGTTTGGGGATGATCCACTCCTAGAATCCTTTTTTTTTTTTTTTTTCAGCCATGTCACATTTGCACATACCTGCATGTTTATTAAAGCATCCTGTGCTCAGCAGGAATATTTCTATGGGCTTACAGTGTTTGGGCACCACTAACACTTACCAATTTTTTTTTTTTTTTTTTAAACAGCTGTATTACAGTTACACAAATGTGAATGTTTGGTAAAGCTCAGTCCATGCTGTGTTCTGCATGAACCTTTCTGTGGACATACAATGTTTGGGCATTACCAAACACTCAAACCCAATTTTTTTGCATCCATGCCACAGTTGCACATAGTGGAATATCTGTTAAAGCAGAGTCCATCCTCTGCTCTATAGGAATTTGTCTGTGGACTTAGGGTCATTGTGCACCACCAACACCTAAAACCAGAAAGCACAAACCACTAAATGTCTGATTTGACAACCCCCCCACCCCCCTTGAAAGAGTACTGCTGGTAGGAGTAAAGACTTGTGGGAGAGCTAGTCCCCAGAAAGACTGGACTCAATGTTGAAGATCAGTGTTGGACTACTGGGGAATGTCAGAGGTGACCGCTAGAGAGTTGAACATCTGCCTATTGTACTGTACTGTACAGTAAGGGAGAGTGAGAGACTATGCTGCCACATCTGCACAGAGGTCACAGCTGCCAGAGAGCATCACTGATTCAACGAGAGATCTCCACTGCCAGGTCGTGAGTCACCGCTGATGTCACTGATTCCGTGATTGATCACCATTCCAGGGTCCTGAGTCACCAATATAATTGATTCTGAATACTAAAGAGCAGGTGGAGTCATAGTCTACTTGGCCTTTGGCCACAGCTTCCCAACCCACTTTTTAGAGGAACAGTGTTACCCCCAACTTGGTATATAATTTGGGTACTTTCGCCTGTACTGTGGAATCCACTTTTACCCCAGCAGGCCAATGCAGGAGCCTTGGGCCCCAATGGTTAAAGTACACTGCCCAGTGGCAGGGTTTTGAAGAGACTGAGGGACCTTTAGCTTCCAGTACCAATCCTTTAGTTAGGACTAGTTTCAGGGTTCATATGCAAAAAAAAAAAAAAAATGGTCCTTATATTATTTGTTGGAAATATTTCCCAAATAAATCCTTCTTGAGTATGCTTGGTGTGTCAGAGGCTGTGGCATTGCCAGAAAGGTCATTATCATCTGAAATTAGGGGACCCAAACATCAGTGGCTTCTTCAGTTGTAAGCCCCCAGCAATTACAGTAACTGTGAAAAATGGCCTTGGATGCAAGGGCTACATGTAGTCCACAAGGGCCCCAAAGAAAGATACTTAAGTTACCATCTAAGATTGAATCATATGTACTTCCAGACTGGTGACTTGTAGTTTCTCCTCTAAGATCTCCACTGGGAAATGGTAAGAATAACAGTAAAATGTGATAATTTTGGGCAACCTTCTCTGACTTCTTGTAGTATAACTGAAAGTCTCCCCTAATAGATATATTTTCTGCTTTTTACTGTATAATTTCACCAATATGCATTAGTCTTCCTAATCATCTGAGAAAGAGGTTACTTGTGCAGGGGAATAGCGCAATTGTAATAGAAGTCTGTGGTATTATGTTACCAAGGATATGGCTAATGAATATACCCCTCTCAATGTGGCTTACATTAAGAGAAAAGGAGGCTGTGGAGGCATTAGGTAGTTCCAATTGTCCTCTGTAAAGCCTTGTGGATATGGCATATTGTGATTGAGTGATTCACCTAATAAAATAACTTCCTTACCTACTCTTCATTTCAATTTTGCTCGTCATTGAGGCATCTTTCTGAAGCTACTGATGTCCCTTAAATGTGAGGTTAGTGGAGACGCAGAGCAGCGTGAAATGCTGCTCTAAACCTGCTCTAACAATAGATAAAAGGTTCTTCTATTAGGCCTCAGGTCCTCGTTCCATCTAAGATTCCTAAGATTAGGAGGTAAGTTTGCTGGTAAAAAAGACTTGCTTGCACGTGGAGGTCTCTATAACGACACTGGGGTATGGGGTTGGCTAGACTTCAGCACGCACTGAAAGCTTATATTTGTACCTGGGTTGGTTGGTGCCATCTTAATTGAGCAACATTTCCCTGTTGTGATTTTTTTTTTTTTAACGTATCGTTTTTTTTTTTTTTTTTGTACTGTTTGTATTGTTACCAATAGATTTGCCAATGAATAGTTCTGGAGCTGCTGTAATATACTGTCAACTGTGAGTGAGGTGCGGAACTCTTTTAGTATGTATGCACTCCTGAAGACATTCAATGCAAATTTTAATGTCACACTGTATATAGGCATTCCTGGTCATCTCAAAGGTAAGGTCTTCAAAGTTACCCTAACATTCCATTACTTTGTATGGGAGGTTGCTAAGGAATTTTGACAGATTCTGACATTTGACTCACCCGTTCTCACATTGTGTTAGGCTACTCATAGATAATACTTATCATTGCCTCTGAAGTCCATATTGATCACATATTTATGGCACCTTGCAATCTCTTCAGGCATGTGCAGACCAATCTAAGGCATAACAACAGTTGCCTAAAATTACGTTTTAGATTGTTTCCACTTTCCTAGTTAACATTTTCAAAAAGCCCAACTCCAGGGCAAAAAAGGTCCAATTTGTTACATCCCTACACCGAGCTAACCAGACTTTTTTTAAATAAAATAAAAAAACATAATTACTCATTTCAAACCACATTCATGTGATGACCCAACAGTACCTTTTCTGTTCTCTGGTGGTGGTGACTGAAGAATGTTGCTCTCTTCTGAAGGACCCTCTTACATTTCAAAACTGAAGAAGCAAGAAAAGGATTCGACCTGTCGCTTGACTGTTGTTTCAGATAAATATTTGGTGTCTTTCATTTTTAAAAAATAAAATTGGTACTTACCTAGGGGTTGATGGAAAAGTGGTTTTCTTTAAATGCTTAGAGATGATTTTTAATTTCAAGCCAATCTACACTAATGATGGAAAGCTTTCCTAGTAAACTAGAATTAAGAGACATCCATTGTGCCCAGTGGAAGGAAATAATATGTCTGTTAAGCCATACTAGGATTTATGGGGATGGTCATGACCAGCCACAAAAGAGAATGAGGTGCGAAAAAGAAATCATGCTTTACCTTCCCAAAAGGAAAGCTGGAACAGGAGGGAAACCCATGGTCTGGAAAACATGACTGGTATGATATTTCCATGAGTTCTTTGAGGTTAATGTTTTATGATGCTCAACTTCCATTGACAGACAGAAGGTTTGTTTAGAAGATTTAGGAAGAGAAAC
Source organism: Pelophylax lessonae (assembly GCF_965119305.1). NCBI lineage: Eukaryota > Metazoa > Chordata > Amphibia > Anura > Ranidae > Pelophylax > Pelophylax lessonae. The sequence goes on along the minus strand of NC_138770.1, from coordinate 548,835,331 downwards.
CATAAAGGATAGGATGCATGCAGGACCATTACTTATCTCTGCACATCTCTGGTGTTTTAATGTAAGCAGCTGTTTTGTCTCTTCCTTGCTAAAGAATAATGTGGACAAGAAGATTTATTAAGCATTTAGTTGTTCATAACTCTAAAAATAATATACAGAAATGTGCCACTGTTGTATTGTGGTGATTTACCTCTCTTATTACTATAAATTGTTAACCTTGTTTTAAATTAAATGTTTAGTTTATTGCATTCTTTTGGTAACCACATTCATGTAGAATAAATATGACTCACCTTCTTTACTATGACATAAGAAGGCCTTCCTATAGTGTAATGTCTGTTGATCTCTATTAGTATGCAGTATACTAAGAATTATAGACAATAGTAAACTGCATAAGAACCATATCTTGGTATTCTCTTTATTTAAGGTTAGGAATCTTAGCACTGTTGCTTTGCAGTCCTGAGGACCTAGACTTTATTTCCTTTAGGACCATGGTCTTGTGTTTTTCATATTTGTTTACGTATTTCCTTTGTGTTCTATGTTGCAGTGCAAAAACATGCTGGTAGGTTGATAAGCTTCAACCTGAATTGTAATGTGTTTATTCTTTCAGGTGCAGGAAATTATGTAATGGTTAAAATCTAACTCCAGGCAAAACTTTTTATTTTAATTTTTGGTTAGAACCTCTGTCAGGCTTTTAATTTTGTCTGTGTCCAAGAAGTGATGGATCCTTTTTCTAATGAGGACACAGAAAAAAAATAGTAAAATGAGGAAGGGTTAGAATGTCTGACAATGTTTTTTTTTTCTGCTTATGACCTTCTCTTCCATTCACTTTTGCACCCCCTTTCTCATTTTTGGTACAGGCATTACAGGGACAGGAAAGGAGAGAAAATCTCCCTAGCGGGGTCACAGACAGCAATATAAAACCTGACAAAAAATTAACTCTCTCCCACTCTATTGAAATTTAAACATTGACTAAGGTAAGCTTCTCTATAAAGAAATAAAATATGGTGCTATATTACTGACTACATTCTAAAAACTAGCTTTACATTTTTACAACAATACAAATTTTATCTGTAATCTGAACTTAAAGCACAGAGGGAAAATAATATTTTGATAAAATGGGGGATATTTGTGCTAGTTTTATTGTTTTTATTTTTCTTGGCCATGCTGTTCAAACACCAAATGATGAATGGCTGGGGTCTTCCAGTCAAGTTTTCTATACACTTTCAACTTAATAGCATGACAGCTGGACACAACTAGGTGGTACAGGCAATTCTATACCATGTATATACCACTTCAATTACTGTCCAGCCTAAAAGACAATGATATCTTGGAAAATTCAGTTTGAAAACAATACTTCCAAAGGGACTATTACCAAGTATCACTGAGTGCTTTAATCAAAGTCAAATCGAAAGGTACAACAATAAATCATTGTATGTTGCATGGAATATCTAGTCTGCACTGCACAATGGGCAGTTTGCTGGGTATGAAATAAATTTTGTCTGATGACCTCAAATTTAATAAAAAAGTAATTGTAAAAACAGAAACTTTTTAACAACAAACTGTATCATTATGGTGTTATAAAGACATGTCACATATTTCAGATAAATCAATAACATAAAAACAAAAATATGCCTTACAAAAATATATACTTATAAAGATAAAAACAGAAAGTGATTAATTGTAATAAAAGATCTCTTTTCAAAAACTAAACATATTCACTTTGATCATCATGGCTTCCTAAAAAACTTCAGTCTATGAAAAAAAAGATGACTTAAAGGGGAAGTCCCTACATCACTACTGTGTCCTGTAAGGACATGGGAACTGTCAGAAAGGAATCAGTGCAAGAGCAGACCAGGAAATTCCCAATCCTGGAAGTGTCAGGTTCTGCAGGGTCATCAGCAAGCAGGTTCTATCACCAATACAGTGACTGGCAGAAGGAAGGGTGAATACTGTATTAATTTAGTTACAAAGTCACTTTACGGTACCCATGTTCAACAGATGTCTGTGAGGCAAAAGCCAATAAACTGTAAAGATTCACTCTAAGGCCTGTTTCACATGGGTTTCAGCTTATATAAGAACAATGTGAACAGCAAGCTTTGACAAAGCATTTGCAGAGCTTTCAGCAAATGTTGAAGCTTTTAAAGTACCATTCAGTTCTAGTTTGTAAATGTTGAACATAGATTCTAATAAAAGTGCTGATTGCCATTTTAAACAAGCTGCTAGCAGACTTCAGCAAACTTTCAACAACCTTCAAGTAGGGCTGTTGGTATTGGTAAACTAAAATATATAACATTTTTGGTTTTGGGCATAACATCACTTTAAAATGATAAGTCCATGTAAAACAACATCCCAGATAGCAAGCATTTGAACTTCAAGTTTGAAAATGACTTGCAAAGCTATTGCTAGTCTGGCCAGGCTTCACAAGTTTGTTGCACAATTGTAGGAAGTGCGCATTGCCTGACTCCAGATCAATTTTCTTTGCAAACATTCTGCAAGTCTGCTGCAAGTTCTGGTTCAGTTAAATTGTGCAATAGTCATCCCACCACACTGTGACTGGCAGAGCTCTTGCTGTAGACTCACCACTGCAACTTTTCTCTTTGCAACCACTTCCTATCCTGGTGACAATAATATTTTAGGGACTGGAAGTGGGGGAAAAAATAAGCAACAGGAACACAGATCAAAGTTAAGTTTCTAACCCTTCTTTTTCTATCCTAAACTAACAAGAACGTTTTGAATTGGGGTCCACTTTAGGATATGTACTTTTAAAGCGGAGTTCCGGCCACAAAAAAAAAAATTTCAACATACATACCCCCGGACAGTCAGGACTAGTACATTCCACAATGGCTAGCCTCTGATCTGTCCCGGTTCGCACTTACCTTTTAGAAGAAATACTTACTTTTAAAATTTCTTCTCCAGCGCTGCCATCTCAGGTGTGGGCAGTTTGAAGCCAGCGCGATCCTCTTCTGCGTCCTCTTCCGTCCTCTATGGTCCCACGATGCACTGCGCCGGCCCCGCCGTCACTTTCGGGTCTGCAGCGTCATCCCTGCACAGCTTCTGGGCTTGCCCAGAAGCTGTTTAGCAAGGTATGACACGCCTGCACCGGAACTGACGTCGGGGCCGGTGCAGGCGCATTGATTCCTGGGAGCGATGACGTTCAGCTCCCAGGAATCATTGCAAAGCGGAAGTGACGGCGCGGGCCGCGGCCGCCGAGGGAGGAAGTGGAAGAAAGGTGAGTATGTTTTTCTGCAATTACAAGGTAAGTAAAAAAAAAAAAAAACAATCGTAACTACCCGTTTCTTTTTCAGGTGAGCTATAGCAAGCGGATGGCCCAAAATCGACTATGTCGATTTTGTGGCCAGAACTCCGCTTTAAGTATTGCTAAACATTTATCTTAGTTACATTTTTTTCAACATGATTCCTGTTTATATGGCTGTACAGGGGCTGCTGATGCTTGGGTCACCTGATTCCAGATTCCTCAACTTTCCCAGCAAAGCCATAGCCTGTGACATACCAAGACTGAGGAGGGAAAATGTATTTGTGCAACACACACAGCAAATTGATAAACGAAATAGCAATAATAGTTAACACCTGAACAATAACAAATTCCAACATTGTATAACACTTTAACTAACGGAGGGACCCAGTGTCTCTGCCCTTTATCACTAAAACCATGGAGCTCCCAACTAAGGAATGGCACTGGGAACTAAGGGTTCATTCGTCTCTCCAAATTCCTACCACTGACCAATGTATTGGTAATTGTTGGTGCCAAAGTTCCAGCGTTGAAGCGCTCAGACTTGGACAGGTCTCACAATACGTGCCCAAACTGTATCCTAAAAAAAAGATTGATGCTGTCCCGGCCTCTCACTACCAAATAATCTAGGATTTCACCTCCTCGCACTCTCCATCTGGACCTGGTGATGTCAGTTATGACTAAAGACTCAGTGACGGTGATCTACCACATTCCTGGTAATGTCTGCAGAAACTCAGGCCTCAGAGATAACAATATCCCATAGACCTGGTGATGTTAGTAGCAGAGTGTCTTTATTTCTGACAATGTCGGTGAACCCTCCAGTAGACAGCCCTTTGACACAGCAGCACATTTTTAAATTCACCTCTCACTGTCCTCCACACAACTGATCCACTGCCCCAGGAACTCTCCCCCTTTTTCGTCCTCCAAGCTCCCTGTAATGCTGAGCCCTGTATTACATCCCCACAATTCTAGGCAGTTCCCAACAGTCATCTTCCTCCCAGGCTGCATAGGAGCCTGTTAATATCCTCTAATGTCCCAGGAAGGTGGACAGGCTCTTCTCCGGCTCACAGTGGCAGTATCTCTCCTTTCTCTCTCTCTCTGCTCATCTACCTCCATGGCTGCAGCTATCCTCACAGATGGCTCAGGAAAGGAAAAGACACATGTGCTGGTGGCTGTTCAAATGGCTGTAAAGACACCGACAGCCTCAATGACTGCCCAGTCCATACTGCTGTGGGTGGGAGTGCCGTAGACCCGAGGCAACAGAATAAATCATCATTTTGGGTAAGTGTCTAAAATTCCTGATCCAATATAACAATTACAATTGTACTTTTGTAATTTTCAGCTAATATCATTCAGAAACTAAAGCAATCAAAAAATAAATAAATACATTTTAAAAAGCAATCAACAATGAAAAAAAAACTGTCAAATGTCATGTGCTTCCACTGTGGAGGCTCTCAAATTTTATAGTTAGGACTGCAGATAATACTGGGGTGCTGTGAAGTAGTTTTGCAGCTTCTGCATGTATTTGCAAATGTGTTCAAACTAAACCCGTTTTTAACGCAAACTGTTAGACAGGATAATTTGGTTGGTTGCAGACCGGTTGGTAGGTTGAGCTGGGAATTTTCTTTGGTTTTGTTTGACACGTGTCACCCTTCCATGTGCTCCTTGCTGCAAAGGCCAGTTATAGGGGGGTGGGGCAGTGGCCATTTGTTTGTACTGTTGACAAACTAGTGAGGGGACACACTGGATGCCATTGTGCTGTATGCTGGGTGTCCAGTGTGCCCCTGTGCCTATAAGGAGGGATGGGCTCCCTCAAGGCTCTCAAATTTTGTTTGTACAAGTAGGGAGAAATCTAAATATTATGATATACTTTCCTATCCATTTACCAATGTTAGCAGCATAAGGATTAAAAATAATCAGTGTTGATTGAGAAAGTAAAGTTCTGCTTTAAAGCATCTTAGGTCTGCCCACCACAGGAGGGCCACAGGAGACAATGGAGGATACAGGCACTAGAGGCATGAGGGACACAGGAGGCACTTGGGCAGGCAGACACTAGAGGCATGGGGGGGGGGCTCAGCTTAGGCAGAAGGGCACATTATTTGAAGTAATGCATCACACCTGGCTTTCTAAGCAGGCAGCAAAGACTTTTAAATAAATAAAAAAAAAACATGTTTTTCTTAGTTTCTGTTATAGCATTTTGCAAATAAGACATCCTTCATCATAGATGTAAGCCAAAATGTATACTGCTATATTTCTTTGGCAAAAATTCCCCAAAATGAGTGTATATTATCTAGTCTGTGTGAAAGTTATAGAAGTTTGTTGTTGTTGTTGTTTTTTTTTTTTTTTTACAGAGTTGTCATTTTAATAAGTTATGTCTCACACACAGCATAGGCTTACTTATAATTATACCCCAAAACACATTCTACTGTGCCTTCTGAGAAGGGGTATACCACATGTGTGAGACTTCTTCACAGCCTACTGTAAATGCCTAGAGGGGCCCAAAATCCAAGGAGCACTTTAAGGCTTTTTAGTGACATCAATTATGCATTTAATTTCCTGACTACCTTTCACATTTTTGTGGCTGCCTTCAGGAATGCCATGTTCACTGGCCAGGAAGAAGAGGAGGCTAAAGAAAGGAAGAACAGAAGTGCAGTTGTCTGCAGGGGATGGCTGGGACTTGTGTCTCGCAGGAAACTAGTCAAGTGGACGTGCACATGAGTTAGTTCAGGCGTAGGCAGGGACATGGCTAGCAAACAGGCAAAGGATCAGTACAGGCAAAAGGCATGAAACATGGTCAATAAACAGTCCACGATTAGTGTAGGTGGCAGGCAGAGACAATTCTACACTGGTGAGGTGGAAATCAGGAACACTGTTGTTGGCTGCACTGGTCTAATGACACTGAACTTGTGTAGTGGTGATTAGGAACACTTCTGCTAATCTACACTGATCTGGTGACACTAGCACTGGTGTGGTCTTATACTGGTCAGGTGACACTGGGACTGGTGTGGCGGTGGTCAGTAAAACTGTTTCTTGACTCACTGGTCTGGTGTGGTGGCAATCAAGAACACTGTTTCTAGCTACACTGATCTGGCTGGTGTGGTGGTAATCTGAGATTTGTGACTGGCTGCACTATTAGGACTCTTTCACACATGAAGTTGCACTCAACTGCTACCTCCTTTGGCTGGAGAGGCAGTGGCTGGGGGTGTACACATGCCAAGGCTGTGATGCTTTGCTTTTCAGCTGTTGAAGGAATTATATCCCCTCATGGATATGGATCGGGACCCATTCTCATGTTATGGTTGCTTGTGTGGGCTTTAGAGAGGTAAAGCAGGTGGTAAGGAGGTGATACAATGTCTCCTCCCTGCCTTTCAAATGCTCTCTGAAGATGAATGGCTCTTCAGAGAGCATCATACATGTGAACAAGTCCTAATGTGGCGGTGATCAGGGACACTGTTTCTAGCGTGGCAGTGATTGGAGACACTGTAACTGGTGTGGTTGCGATTAGGGACAATTTGAACGGGTGTGGCCATGATCAGAGACACTGGAACTGGTGCAGCAGTGATTAGGAACTCTGTGAGTGCATGCCAGTGATTAGGGACACTGACTGGTGACAGTATGTTAAAAAATATATATATACATATATATATACATATATATATATATATATATATATATATTTTTTTTTTCCTTAACCTTTTTGTTTCTACATACTGTCAAAGTGACACCGTACTGCTCTTGGGGGTGTTGTTGGTATTTTTGTCTGCAGGTTTTGTTTACACTATAATTGCCTATTATAAATCAAAAATCATATAGGATATTCGCGCTAAAACATTTAAAGGACAAATAAGCAACTGCTTAAGCAATCTGTGACACTAGATGCAAGAATTGTGATAAATATATGAAGCAGCGTTAAAAAATTGAACTCAATGTTGTGAAAACACAAAAATGAATCTATAATGACATCAAACTTGTTAGGTGAAAAACGTGTATAAAGAAATCACACCAAATATATAAATAGTGTCCATAAGAGCCCATACACAAGGGCTGAAAAGGAAAAATATATGTGAAACAAGAAAGTCCAAAGGAAACAAAATGTCCACGATTCACTTGCTCCACCAGTGTCCCCACAATCACAATTCGTAGTGCTTCCACCACCAGGTGACACCTAGTATTAAAGCCTCTTACCTGATCCTGTGGGCGACACAGTATGATCAAATGCGCGTGTTACATCTCCTTATGAAGGGAAACTCCAAAGTGCCAAACTTGATCCAGTTAGGGTTGGTTCATCAGCAGGAGGAAAAATAAAAAGTATATACGCCCATAGTGTAACCCATAAAAAACATTTATCCAAAAAATAAAAAGTGAAACTTGCAAAGGGAATCACACTAAGCAAATCCTTGGGCAATAGGTTTAAAAAAATTGCATATAGCAATAAAAACAGATACAATTGCTCTCCCAAAAAGCAGCAAGCTGTTTGGCTGCAGCGGACTCTTCCGCTGCTCAACAAGCATGCATGATGAAGAAGCATTGTTGAAGCCAGTCCCCCTACGACGTTATCTCTTTGATGAAATTGGGTGTGGCTATGACGCTTTGTCATTACGCACGCTTGTTGACATCCTGCTGTTGAACCAACCCTGACTGGATCACGTTTGGTGCTTTGGAGTTTCCCTTCATAAGGAGATGTAACATGCGCATTTGACCATATTATATGATGGTCCACAGTATCCAGTAAGAGGCTTTAATACTTGGTGTCACTTGCTGGTGGAAGCACTACAAATTGTGATTGTGGGGACACTAGTGGAGAAAGTGAATCGTGGACATTTTGTTTCCTTTGGACTCTCTTGTTTCACATATATTTTTCCTTTTCAACTCTTGTGTATGGGCTCTCATGGACACTATTTATATATTTAGTGTGACTTCTTTATACACTTTTTTTACCTACTAAGTTTGATGTCATTATATTGATTCATTTTTGTGTTTTCACAACATTGAGTTAAATTTTTTTGCGCTGCTTCATATATTTAATACAATTGCTTATTACAGTGATGATAGCTGTAAAAGTAATTGTTTTAACTGTCATAATTTTCTTTCATTCATGATTCATTGTTTACTATTGTGATTGCTGTGATTGGCCACAGCTATCACATGGCACAGGGCTGCTATGATTGGACCTGTACCATGTGATCACTGTGGACAGAGATCACAATAGTAAAAAATGCTTTCATGAATAGATGATAGCTGTTTACTTATGGACATATGAATGCTGTCATTGGTCACAGCGATCACACGATACCTGGGCCAATCACAATGGCCTGGTACCGACAACTGTGACCCACTGTGCCCAGTAGATACATGCTCCCAGAACTAGAGAGCACCCACCCAGCTGATTATATACATTGACCGTAGAGGAAGTGGTTAAAATAAAAAGCATTTTTTTACAATAACAGGCTCTTCTCCCTCATCTTTATGTAAGTACCATATGTATCTGGCCCAAAGCAGGACCACAGTGGATTGGCGATTGGAAGCGTTTTTGGTGGATGCAGTCTAATTTGACCCCAGTTTTTGCATATACAGGGATGGAGACCATAGCATGACCTGCTTGTCTCATGTAAAGTGCCAAATATTTTATGAAATTAGGGATGGAGGCACTGTGCTATACAGGCAAATTGCCTCATATAAAGTCCCAATCTGTGTTTTATGCTGCATCCACCAACGGGTTGGAGGTGTATGCTTCTCAGCTGGTCGTTTTCAGTTTGTACCATCTTAAGAACATTGCTATTAGAGTTTTGAGATACTAGACCAGTCATGGATGGAGGTGGGTTGGGGGAAGTTTGGGCTGCTCCCTCGCACCTGCCTCCCATCCATCCATTAGCAGCCATGTGCTCCCAGAGTGGAGACACTCAAATTTAAAAGTGCTAGGACTACAGATAAAACAGGGGGCCGTGTCGTGGCTCTGCAGCTTACATATGCATTTGCAAATGCGTGTCAACTAAACCCCTGTTCTTTATTTATATCATGAGACAGGTCTACTTGGTTGGTGGCAGACTGGAGGGTGAGTACATCAGACTGGGGGCTGGCTGTCTTCCATGCACCTCTCTTAATCCTTTTCAATTCATTTTTTTGGCGATTGGAACATTCTTAAGGCTTGGTGCTCATTGGAACAATTTGACTCACCTGCTAGCACAGCCAGTCAATTTCTTCTGGTGAGTGTGATGTGAAGTTGAGGTTTACTTCTTTTGGAAGTTGTGAAGGTACCAATGTGGAAGATATCATATGGATGAATCCATATGTTGCACTACTGGTAATGCATTTGAAGTTGCACAGAGCTAAGTCACTGATTTGTACTGTTAGCACCTTGTTATATTGGATTTGAATATTGCACTTGAAAAATATTATATATGCTATTGACACTTTGTTTATTTGATTTAAGTTGGTGCTCATATTATAAACATTGTTAATTGCACAGCACTGTGCCCCAAATTTTTTGTCAATTTTAGATATATAATTTTTTAAAAGACTTCTTTTAAAAGACTCCTGGACGTATATCTCAAAGATCAAAACATTCGGGTTATGGGAAATGAATATGTCCACACACACTTACACAGGTTAAACTGGATGGACTATTGGACTATTGTCTTTATTCAACCTCAACTACTATGTAACTATGTAAATATGTAACTATGTATTTTTCAAGGTATTTAGGTGCCTAGTGGCAGCAACTGTTGTAAGTTACACATATAATGACAGTAGGTAGCATAGGTGTTTATGATCTACACAACTAAACTGTCTCAACTACGCAGGCTAAAAACAAAATTTTTTGTTTCATATATTTGCTAATACAATTTAAAGCCACACTGCCAAGTCACTACTTTAAAGTATGGTCCTTATTTAACTCATAGTCCCAAACTAGCCGAACCCTAAAACCCAGTCATCACCTTTACAAGATAGCTGAAGACTTCCTGTGAGTATATTTTGCTGGTTTCAATACTCTGCCATTGCTGCATTTTTTGTATTTGGTACTGACACTCATTGGAAGTCTTCAGCTGCCTTACAAAAGTGATGTCTTACTTTCTGGTGTTTTTCTGTAATTTTTGGGAGGAGGAGGGTGCTTCAAGGTGAGCTTGCTCTTAGTTTATGCTTTGCTATTTTTGCCCCACAGTTGGGGACTCAAAACAGATATTTTTTTTTTGTTGGCGGGGCAGTGTGTCTTCAACATGTATTTTTAACCTGAGTATTTAAGAGGGATTTTTTATTTATTTATAGGTTGCTGACTAGCTTGAAAGGGTGCCGGGACCTTCTTTTATTCCTATAGTATTTCCCCATGCATCCTTGAAAATATATATTCTTGAGCAATCTGTAGCATAGTCATATTTTATGCAGTTTGTCTGGCTATAACTGTTCCCATGACCTTTTCTTAACATGGAAATCTGTGCAGTGTCATATAATGAGAAATTGGAAGATGAGCTGTATGTATTCTATTTAAATTTCATTATACTTTCAGTGTTTCATGTGTATGTTGCATTGGCATTGTCTTTCAGTTAGCAAGTAATATTAAAGACTTACAGGCCCTTAAACATTTTAACATATATAAACATGTCTGTGTGTGATATAACTGTGAGCATTTGGGTGGTCAAAGGTGCTTGTAATTGTCCTCTACTGATTCCCTGCATAGGAAATTACATTTGTGTTCTCCATGTACTAGTTTTTCAAATTTAAACACAAACTATTTAGTATTTTAACTTTTTTGGTTAAGAAAATCTGGCCACCGTCTACTTTCTCTACATACTAAAGTGTATACAATTGCTTTTTAAGTAAATTGTTATTTATAAAAATCACAATTATAACTTGATCAAAAGTTACCAATTACATGGAGACAAAAATGAATCAAAGCGATTTTAAATTTCATTCAGGTATCTACTTCTGTCTGTGACCCCATTGGGGAGATTTTGCCGTACGTCCTGTCCCTGTGATGCTTCCACAAGAAATGGGAAGTGCAGTAGTCAGTGGGTCAAGATTTCAAACACTGGGGTTTCAAGATGTGCTGTTCAAGCACTTTTGAAGAAGCACAAAGAAACAGGCAATGTTGAGGACCGTAGATGGTGGTTGGCCAAGGAAACATAATGCATCAGATGAAAGACTTATCAGGTTTACTTCCTTTTGACATCAGAAGATGTCCAGTAGTACCATCAGCACAGAACTGGCAGAAACCGGTGGGACCTAGGTACACTAATCTACTGTCCAGTGAAGTCTGGCCAGCAGTGCTCCTAAAGGAAGAATTGTGGCCAAAAGGCCATACCTCCGATATGGAAACAAGGCTAAGCAACTCAACTATGCACGAACATGTGGGTACTGGGGTGCAAAAAAAAAGACAGCAGGTGCTCTGGACTGGTGAATCAAAATGGTGAAATATCTGGCTGTAGCAGGAGGCATTTTTTCCACTGATGGGCTGGAGAGCGGTACAATATTGACTGTCTTCAGGCAACAGTAATGTATAGTGGAGGTTCCTTGCAAATTTGGGGCTGCATTTTTGCACATGGAGTCTGAGATCTGATCAGGATCAATGGTGTTCTCAATGCTAAAAAAAAGGCATACCTTCGATCATGGTAAACCATCAGGGAGATGTGTGGTTGGCCTCAAAGTTATCCTGCAATGATCCCAAAAATACAGCCATGTCCTTAAGAACTATCTTCAATGTAAAGAAGAACAAGGAGTCCTTGAAGTGATGGTTTGGCCTCCACAGAGCCCTAATCTCAACATCATCAAGTCTGTCTGGAATTACATGAAGAGACAGGAGGATTTAAGGGCAGCCTACATCCACAGAAGATCTGTGGTTTGTTCTCCAAGATGTTTGGAACAACCTACCTGTCAAGTTCCTTCAAAAACTTTGAGTAAGTATAACTAGAAGAATTGATGCTGTTTTGAAGGTAAAAGTTAGCCACGCCAGGTACTGATCTGACTTAAATTTCTCTTCTGTGCATATACTTTCCATTTTGTTAATTTATAAAAATAAACTATTAGGACTTTTATTTCTGAAAGTATTACTAATTTACACCATTATTTCAAACCTGTCAAAAGCTTTTGCTCAGTGGTGTAGTAACGTAAAAGAACACACGTGATCACATGGATTCTTCTTATATTAAAGAACATACAAGGTAATATTTTTACAATTCTGGGTAGGTAAACCAAAAACATCCTGTCCCATTTGCACCACCTGGATACACTGCCATGTGATCCCCTATAGTGTCTCTTCTGTCACAGCAACTGATGATGGAATGCTGTTTGGTATTTTTCTTCTGTTCAGGCACCAATATTGTGTTGTGACATTATGGTTAAAGGTTTAGGACCATGTAGGGTCTCTGCGAGGACTCCAATGAAGATCCAGTGATGGAATGTTCATATAATAACTGGGCAGCAACCATGTCAGCAAGGAATGGCATGGGAACTGACACTAGACCAGTGGTCTCCAAATTGAAACCAACAATTGAAAACAATTCCACTAATACCAATGATAGGACACTCTATTCCTCCCACTGATACCAATGATGGGGCACTATTCCTCCCACTAATACCAATGATGGGGCACTATTCCTCCCACTAATACCAATGATGGGGCACTATTCCTCCCACTGATACCAATGATGCGGCACTATTCCTCCCACTGATACCAATGATAGGCCACTATTCCTCCCACTAATATCAATGATGAGGCACTATTCCCCCCACTATTCCCCCCACTAATACCAATGATGGGGCACTATTTCTCCCACTAATACCAACGATGGGGCACTAGTCCTCCCACTGATACCAATGATAGGACACTTTATTCCTCCCACTGATATCAATGATGGGGCATTTTTCTTCCCACTGATACCAATGATGGGGCATCAGTCCTCCCACTGATACCAATGATAGGACACTTTATTCCTCCCACTAATACCAATGATGGGGCACTATTCCTCCCACTGATACCAATGATGGGGCACTATTTCTTCCACTGATACCAATGATGGGGCACTACTCCTCCCACTGATACCGATAATGGGGCACTATTCCTCCCACTAACACCAACAAAGGGGCACTATTCCTCCCACCGACATCAACAATGGTGCACTATTCCTCACTAATACCAATGATGGGGTGCTATTCCTCCTATCGATACCATTAATGGGGCACTATTTCTCCCACTGATACCAATAATAGGACACTATTCCTCCCACTAACACAAATGATGGGGCATTATTCCTACCACTGATACCAATGATAGAGCACTATTCCCCCCACCAATACCAATAATGGGGCATTATTCCTCCCACTAACACCAACAAAGGGGCACTATTCCTCCCACTAATACCAATGATGGGGCACTATTCCTCCTATTGATACCATTGATGGGGCACTACTCCTCCCACTAATGCCAATGATGGGGCACTATTCCTCCCACTAATACCAATGAAGGAGCATTATTACTTTCACTAACACCAATGATGGGGTTCTATTCCTCCCACTAATACCAATGATGGGGACTATTCCTTCCACTAACACCAATGATGGGGCACTATTACTACCACTGACACCATCTTTTGGGCACTATTCCTCCCACTAATACCAATGATGGGGCACTATTCCTTCCACTGATACCAATGATGGGGCACTATTCCTCCCACCGACACCATCTATGGGGCAGTATTTTTCCCACTGACACTAATGAAGGGACACTATTTTGTACACCAACTAATACCAGAACGTTTTCTAGTCCCACTGGCTGTACTCCAGCCCCCCTAAAGTCTGAAGGACAGTAAATTGGCCCTTTTTTTAGAAAGTTTGGGGACCCCTGCACTAGACCATTCCACAATAATGACAATAATAAAGAAGAATTAAGACTTAAAGTGTTACTAAACCCACAACAGTGAGATCAGTGTGTACATTTTGGCAAAGCATGTTTGTTATACTCACTGTGGAACCTAAGGAATTAATCATCTGTATTGTGTATAAAGGCTGTGTGATCCTGTCTCCCTGATCCTCCTCTTCTTTAACTGCCTCCAACCCATCTCTTGATAGAACAGAGCATAAGGAGTGAGGCTGCATATGCTCAGTTTGGTGTGTATTGCTAGAGAGTTTGTTTTTTTTTCTTGTGAGAGTACATGTGATCAGCACAGGTCCAATCAGCACTGTCCAGACAGAAGGTCAGGGGAGAATAAAAAACTCCTCCTATAAGCTTAAGCAGACAACTGATAACAAAAAAGGTATTTAGCAGATTATATTAACTAAAACTATTGCATGTCCATGTTCTGTGTACCGTGGGAGACCAGATATAGTGAAAGTGGGGTCCTGGGTTTAGTAACACTTTAAGCATGCCATGTTAACTGTGTTAACTGAGTTTTAGATGTGGTACAGGGGATGGAAGGGGAACATTTTTTTTTCTCCCTGACATTACAATATTTTTTGAATTTGGAGATACCAGGAAGCGCTCACTTGCAATTATTCTAGTGGTTGATATTAACTAGTATAAAGCAATCAGTGCATTTCACAATGCCCTTTTTAATGTGTGCAGACCAATACATTCAGTGAATTGATATATTATATTGATACATCATACAATAAAGAAAGGATGAGCCTTCTAACATAGCGACAGTTGCTCTTACTGATCTTGGTAATGCAATGCAGCCAACAGTGCAACATCTGAAAAACATATTTTTAATTCACAAGATTAAAACTTGCATGGCCGTGCCATAAATCAAAGAATAGACTGATGTTATGCTGAAAAAAGGCTTGCATAAATATTAATTGAATTATTACTTCAGGCATATACAGTCATGATTTATATCCCAGCATCCTGACTGTAAATAATTATTTCTGTAGAAGCTCAGTACAAGAGTTGCATAATAAGGATATCCGTTCTCAATATACACCAAACAGCTATTTTAAAATATATCCAAATCAAGCAAGTACTGAACTGGTTGCCATCTATTTAGAGATCGAAAGGCACTTGTTCCAGTATGAGAAAAAGGCCATCTGTGAAACCTGGCACATATCAAGCCCTTGCTTTATCCTACCAATAAATAACTGTCAGATTAAGCACAACCATGCAAATGTTACTGTACTGGAATTGAAAGGCCTCTTTTTATGTGGGCGTCATCTGAACGAAAGCTCCCATTCCTGGTCCCTCAGTAACGCCAAGTCATGTTCTAATCTCCATGCTGCGTTTGTGCTTCTCACTGTGTGAGACAAACGACGGCTGCTGTTAAAAACATTTTTGTTGTGAGAGTGGTTTAGGGGTGCTGACACTAGCGAGTTGTGAATGACTGATACATTAAAATGTCAGTTCTTTTGTTTGGGTTACACAGTTTTACAAAAACGACTATCTGCTTTCTTTGTATAGTATGAGTTAAAAGTGTTTCACTGACTTCAAAATATATTTAAATGTTTCTAATATATTCAGAATTTCTAGGAAATTTCTATGTAGATAGAGATATCTAGTAGGACACCCAACAAGAGAGAACAGCTTTTACCTGTTGCCATATTCCTTTTGTCCCACTGTCGGTAGAGTTTGGCCAACTTTTCCTTTTGACTGTTGCTTCTACCTACTGGGCAGCAAACACAAAGAATAAAGAGACTAATGTCAGGAAAAGAACAGAGTACTCAAAAGGTTTATTACCCAGATTAAGAATAAATGGTTTGCCATATGATACTATATGATATATTTGAATACTGCTGCTGTATATATACACAAATACCTATACCAATAGGTTGTTTCATACCTGATAGAGGCCAATGAGAGGGTTGCCCCTAACTCCCCTTTCCTTTTTGTCCCTGAGATTGATTAAATGGTAGGACAGCACACAGAGTGGCACAGGTGCCTGTAGTAAGTCCTGGCCAGCAGAAGAACTGGATCTTGTGATGAAGCAGAAGCCAAAGAAAAGGAACCTGTGCCGAAAGTTGACACAGGGCATGCAGAAGCAGGAGCAAGAACGAGGTCAGACAGGCAGAAGTTGGCAACAGCCAGGGAGCAGAGGTACAGTTTTGGAAGACGAGAGTGCCAAGGTCAGTATCACACAGGCCGACAATGAGCAGAAGAAATAAGCCAGGTGCTGAGCCAAGAAGCAAGCCAGAGGTCAGGTACCGCAGGGATCGATATCAGAAGCAAGAGCGAGGTCAGACAGGCAGAAGTTGGCAACAGGCAGGGAGCAGAGGTAGAGTTTTGGAAGACGAGAGTGCCAAGGTCAGTATCACACAGGCCGACAATGAACAGAAGAAATAAGCCAGGTGCTGAGCCAAGAAGCAAGCTAGAGGTCAGGTACCGCAGGGATCGATATCAGATGCAAGAACGAG
This sequence comes from Pelophylax lessonae, assembly GCF_965119305.1. Classification (NCBI taxonomy): domain Eukaryota; kingdom Metazoa; phylum Chordata; class Amphibia; order Anura; family Ranidae; genus Pelophylax; species Pelophylax lessonae. The sequence continues at coordinate 548,818,752 of NC_138770.1, read as the reverse complement.
GTTAGACAGGCAGGAGTTGGCAACAGGCAGGGAGCAGAGGTACAGTTTTGGAAGATGAGAGTGCCAAGGTCAGTATCACACAGGCTGACAATGAGCAGAAGAAATAAGCCAGGTGCTGAGCCAAGAAGCAAGCCAGAGGTCAGGTACCGCAGGGATCGACATCAGATGTAGTCATTAGGCAAACTGGGTATATCACAGGAACAAGCAGGGTCTGGTCATGATTCTTGCCAAAGTTCTCATGCTCCCATAAATAAACCAGGGTCTGGTCACAGGAGCTGATGACCACTCAGCAATGATCTTGGGGCCAGCAGTGCTTTAAATAGTCATCAAAGTCAAATCAAACATGCATGCTCAGGCTCATGTGCATGCTGCATGTGCATGGCCCTGAATCTGTGCACAGTTCTGTGGACCATTTTACATGAAAGCATGAACTCGATTTTTTTTTTATATATTATCACAGACTGGGCATGTATAACAGAGCTTTTCCTATTCATGAGTAGTAAATAATGAGAACATTTGGTTGATTTACTAAAGAACTTTCCTCCACAAGATTGTAGATGTGTGCACTTTAAATACCCCGTCATGTTCAGATGCAATAAAAGATACAGAAATTTGCTTTTCACAGGGTTGGAGCTCTTGCTCAATTTGAGTGGAGACTCTCAACTTCAATAGTGAATTTTGTATACAGGCAGGTACCCTCAAAGCGAAGGTTATAGTTATAAATATGGTTCAGTTAACTTTCAGAAACTAGCTAAACAGTTTTCACTTTTCCAAGGTGCAGGCACTAAATTAGTGGATACATTTTAGAAAGTATAAAAGGAAAAATTTTAACTAAGGCAGTGCAAAAAGCAGATGTGCCAATAGAATAGAAACCAGATTTAAGGGCTCAATCCATGTTTACGTTCACTTCGAATAGTTCATTTGGGCTAAGCCGGCCCAAATTACCTATTTTCTTTACTAATTGCTGCAGCCATTACCAGCAGTGTTATGGCAGAGGTAAGTGTACTTCCCATTTGCTGCCGGAACAAAATCTAGTCAGGGTGAGTGCTGCTCACAAGAGGCCTTGTTTTTCTATTAATGCATACAAGGCTTCTTCTGATTGGCTGAGGTGGCGAGGAGGACAAATGATGTCACAATCTCAACCTCCGCCAAACAGAAGAAGTTTTGTATTCACTGATCAATTTTAAGGCTTCCTGTGAAAGGATTAGCTCTATTTTGTGCTGACATCAGCCTCTAAGCCCCTGTACCTCTGCCAGAACACAGCGCTGCATACTGTATGCAGCTAATGCTACATACAGTTTATACAGCGCTGACAGCCAGCACAACAATTAGTATAGGAAATAGTTCAAACTATTTAAAGTGAAAGTAAACATGGAGTTAGGCGTTAACTTTTTTGTATATTTACAGCAGCAAAAATAGGGTATGATGGTTGTTGGCATATAGAATGATTTGGAAAGCCTGGAATATGCAAGTTTATTTTTTGTAGTTGTCTGTACAGTTTGGACAATTGTTTTTTCTGGTGATAGCAAGTTTGTTCCTTTCTATCATCTGCAGCAGCAATGATGGTGAAATGACCCATGGGGATTAATTTATTAACCGCTTTACCGACCGCCCACTGCAGATTTACTGCGGAGGGCTGGCTCGGCTGCGCGAACCGATGTAGGGGTACGTCAGCTCGCGGGAGCAGTCCTGGGGCCTGCCCCCACTAGGCAGCGGGGTTGCCAATGCACGGCACCGATTGCCACTGGGCACCCGCGATCGCTCCCCGCCGTTGTTCTCTCTGAAATGATCACAGAGCGCCTGTGATCCTTCTATATAGGAACACAGGTCACTGTGATCATTTCACAAGTCCCTCCCCCCACAGTTAGAAAGCACTACCCTAGGCTCAAATTTAACCCTTTGATCACCCCTGGTGTTAACCCCTTCCCTGCCAGTGTCATTATTACAGTAACTGTGCTGCCACGCAGCTTTAACTGTCCAGCAGTTGTTATTACATGTTATGTTATGCTATGTTATTGGTATCTTCCTTGCACCCCTGCTGTTTCTGGCTAGATGGTTTCTCCCATCCTCCATTTTCCTGCTGTAACTGCCATTTTGTTTAGCTGTTATGAGGAGACTGCAGAGTGTGGAAGCTGTGTAACTTCATTGGAAATTTACCTATGGAAAAGTCTCTATGTTTATGCCTTTGCTAACTTGAAGCATAAAGAAGCATTGGAGAACACATCTGGAGTCTTTATTCATTGAGTAAACTATCTGTTAAAGCCATCATTCAACCTGCTGCACACACTTTCAGACTGGGTCTACAAGGAGGTCACAGGTACAATCGATGCTGAGACAGAACAGTAAATTTCCATGAATACACAGCTTCAGAGAGTACATTTCCAAGAAGTACTTGAAGTAAATTTCCAGTTGTTTCATCACACAGGTATCTCTGCAGCTTCAGAAAGTAAATTTCCAAGACTCTACAGCTTCAGAACAGTGAGTACCACACTTGTCTGTGAGTCACCAGAAGCATTACTCTGCATATGAAACCAGCCACCTACTGAATGCTTCATTACTGTTACAGCCTTCTGAGGTGATCCAGTTTGAACTAGTTCCAGCAATAGCTAGCTATTGTATCAAATACCCAGCACCTCAGCTAGCCTGCTTAATAACAGAAGTCACTACTTACAGAGCTGAGCTCTGGCAGATTTCTAACAAGACACCAGAAATACAGTACTTATTATGTCTAACAGAGATCTCACAGAATTCTCTGCATTTAGTCAAGATAAAGCAGACTCCTTACTTCATTCTGCTCGTCCTGTCAGAGCCCCTCATCCATCCTTGAAGGCAAGGGAGGTTTATGAAGCAAGTAAGGAAGAAACATCTAGTAACCTGACTGCATTGTGGGAAAAGACTTTAAGTTGTATAACAGCCACTAATGAAACTAGCAACAATTCTGAGCAATTGAACACTGCTCTCTCAAGGGTTAAGAAGGCATTTGAGAATTATAAAAGACTTTCTGAGAAGTACTATTCCCTATTGTCACATTCCAACATTGAGGAAGCTGCATTGGAATTAAAGGACTTTACTTCTAATGACCAGCAGAGGCATAGCACATATCTTGAAGCAAAGGCACAGATAGAAGGGAGATTGGCACAGATACATGAAACTACATCCTGTAACTCTGCTTCTTCCAGACACTCAGGAAAATCTTCTAGGTCTGCCCGCTCATATCATAAATCTTCTTCTAAGTCATTGCGGTCCTGCTCTATAAGGTCAATACTGAGCGACCAAATACTCAAAGCTCGCCAAAAGGTTGCAGTAGCCCAGGTTCAAGCCGCCTGCTCTGAAAAAGAAGCAGCCTTCAAGGCAGAAGCTAAATGCAAGGAAGCAAGAATACAAGCAGAAACAGAGGCTCTGCTAGAAATTCTTCAGAAGAATAGAGAAAAGGAAGTAGCGTTAGCAGAGTTATCTGTCTTGGAACAAGCCCTATTGGAAGAAGAAGGAGCAGCTTGTACCAGCGTGCCTGCTTGTCAAGACCCTGTTGAAAGGACCCTACAGTTTGTCCTAACTCAGAACCACGACAATACAGTCCCACCTACAGTTGGAGATTCTTCTCATAATCATCCAGCAAGTGGATCAGAAGGCAATGTGTCGCCAAAGCAAGCTGGTCAACTAGACGCACCTACTAACAGAGACCCTCCACAACTACCGCACGTCACAAAATCAAGTGAATCAACCTACGCAGCTCATGTGCCACCACAACCCTATGTGCATAGAGATTACAAGGGCACGGCAGAAGACTACAGAACGAACTCTATACCCCCTTTGATACAGCTCTCTTTGACTTCAAATGCTCAGAGACCTTCAGTCGACAGACCCTTACCTAAATTAAACCCATCTGCAACACCTTTCTCTCTACCTACCAGCCAACATCAGATACCAACCATGGTCCAAGACGGCGCACCATCAGTAGACCCTGTGGCTATAAAAATTGAAAGCACTGACATTGCAGAGTTCAGCAAGTATATGATTCGACGAGAGTTGATTACAACTGGACTGTCTGGATTTGATGACCGCCCAGAAAACTACAAGAGTTGGAGATCTACATTTAAGGCGGTAACCAAGAACTTGGACATTGATCCTCAAGCAGAACTTGACTTACTAATAAAGTGGTTGGGGCGTCAATCTACAGAACAAGTAAAGAGACTTAAATCTGTCTACATTTATAACTTTAAAGCAGGCCTTGATGCTGCCTGGGAACGTCTAGAACAAGACTATGGGAGCCCCGAAGTCATTGAATCTGCCTTATTCCAGAGACTAAACGACTTTCCTAAAATCTCTGTTAAGGACAATCATAAGCTTAGAGAGTTAGGTGACCTCCTTCAAGAACTTGAAATTGCTAAGTTAGATCCTAGTTTACCAGGTCTTAGCTATTTAGACACTGCTCAGGGCGTAAATCCTATTGTAGCAAAGTTGCCTAGTTATCTCCAGGGAAAGTGGACTAGTGTAGGATCAAAGTATAAGTATGAGCATCATGTTTCCTTCCCTTCCTTTTCTTATTTTTCAGAGTTCGTGCGGAAGGTTGCAAGATCTAAGAATGACCCAAGCTTCTTCTATCCAGATACAACCACTATTCCTTTAAGTACTTCAAGGGGTATTGCCACCAACAGTAAATTCAAGGACTTAAGGCATCCTATTACCGTGGGGAAGACCGCGATAGCATCCAACATCTTAGCTACAGACATCAAAGCAAGCAATCTTAATCAACAGTGTCCTATTCATAATGCGCCACACTCTCTCTCCAAATGTCGTGCATTTAAGGACAAGCCTATAGAAGAACGCAAGTCATTTCTCAAAGAGCATAATATCTGTTTTAAGTGTTGTGCATCCTCCGATCATTTAGCTAGAGACTGTAAGATCGCCATCAGATGTTCTCTCTGCAACAGTGACAAACATGTGGACGCTCTTCATTCAGACCTGTTCAAAAGGAAACCTTCACCCGGCAGCAACCCCAAGACTACATCAGATGATGGCGGGGAGAGAACTGAGCAATATGCCGACCCCGTAACCACAAGGTGTACAGAGGTATGTGGAGAAGGGCTTCATAGCAAGTCTTGTAGCAAGATATGTCTTGTAAGAGTTTTTCCTGAAGGATGTCCACAAAAATCCATAAAAATGTATGCCATACTCGATGATCAGAGCAATCGCTCATTGGCCAGTACAGAATTCTTTGACCTATTCAACGTTCAAGGAGAGACCTGGTCCTATACCTTGCAGACATGTGCAGGAAAGGTCAATACTTCTGGAAGAAGAGCCCATGGCTTCGTAGTTGCATCAGAATATGAGGACACAGAGTTTCCTCTTCCAACTCTAATTGAATGTGATCAACTACCGAACAAAAGAGAAGAAATCCCCACACCAGAGGTTGCACTTCATCACCCACATTTGAGTCACATTGCTAACTACATTCCACCACTTAACAAGGATGTTAAGATTTTGATTCTACTAGGGAGAGACATTCCTAGAGTTCATAAAATAAGAGAGTTATGTAACGGTCCAGATGATGCTCCTCAGGCCCAGAAACTCGATCTTGGATGGGTGATAATAGGAGAAGTCTGCTTAGACCAATCTCACAAGCTCTTGGATGTAGCTTCCTACAAAACTAATGTTACCTGTCGATTGATGAAATGTCCATCGCACTATTATGTGAAGGAAAGACTTGATTTCAAAAACAAAGTTCCATATCAAGCACTCCAAAGAATTAACTGTAAGCTCACTTCTCAAAAGGACTTTGGTGATTCAGTGTACCAGACTACTTGTGATGACAACAAGATTGCCCCTTCAGTCGAAGAAAAGGAGTTCATCAAGATTATGGATGAAGAGTTCTTCAAGGACAATTCCAACAGTTGGGTAGCTCCATTACCCTTCCGAGTACCAAGGCTTACTCTCCCTAACAATCGAGAACAAGCTTTAACCAGATTTGCTGCACTGAAGAAAACTCTCCGTAACAAACCTGAGAAGCAAGAGCACTTTCTAGCATTCATGCAGAAGATTTTAGTGCCAGCAGTTGTCCTCACACAAACCATTTGGTTTTCAGGACCCAAGTTTTTAATGGACCAGTCTTCTACAAACTCAGAAGAAGATATCGATTTCCACCTGGAGTATCCAGATACTGACCCGGAAATCCGGCCTGAAGTTGTAGCATTGAGTTCCAACATCTGCTCAAGAAGAAATTTGGAGGATGAAGATGACTCCACAGATATGGGGGATGGAGTTGATGAATGGATGCAGGCCGAGACTCTGGTTAAGCCTCCGGACTAGCTGGAACTCAGCGAGGCTGAACTTAAGGAGGAATTCACTCGTATCCTGACTGCAAACAACCCTCATGCCTCCCAGAACATTGTGAGGTACAGTTTTAAGAACGGGCCTACAAACCCATTAGCATCGTGGACCAGCTGGCCGTACACTTCTCCCTGGATGGAAACATGTCACACAAAGACTCTGATGAAGCGCGGCGACAGGGGGCGAAGTTGGGAGTCATTGAAGAGACTCAGACCAACGACTCCACAGAGCCGGGAGACAAAGATACAGATGGGAAGTCTGACGCTCAGGCTAGTGAAGAATGGACAGAAAGTGAGGAAATACCATCCAGGAACAAGAGGGAGAGAAAACTGACCAACCAGTTCAATAATAGCGAGAGAGCGTCCCAGAGCATTAACAAACCCCTGCGGGAGAGAGCTTCTCAGACAGAGCCACCTCCAAGGGCCACCTTCTCCGCCACTGCAAACCAGTGGAAATTCAACCCACCACACGCTTCACACATGGGCGGAGCATGGAAACGTATGATTGAGATGGCAAGGCGCAAACTGGATTCTATGTTTCTTGATGTGAGTTCTTCACGTCTTACCCATGAAGTACTTACTACATTCCTTGGTGAGGTCGCAGCAATAATCAACTCAAGACCGCTGACAGCTGTATCCACAGACCCAGAATGTCCGACTGTTTTAACTCCAGCTGCATTATTGAGCCGGAAAATTGGACAGATCCCAGCGCCAAAGAGCATCTTTGATGAAAAAGAACATATATAAACGTCAATGGAGATACGCTCAATACCTTGCAGATTGTTTCTGGGACAGATGGAGGAGGGAATACCTCACACTTCTTCAAGGACGTAAAAAGTGGCATACCCAGAAGCCTAACTTAAAGGAAGGAGACCTGGTTCTTCTAAAAGAAAAGCAAACCAATCGGATCCAGTGGCCAGTTGGAGTTATTTCAAAGGCCCTTGCTAGTGATGATGGAAAGGTCCGAAGTGTGGAAGTCAGGATTGTAAAGGACGGGAGCCCAAAAACCTTCCTGAGACCAGTCACTGAGACAGTCCTAATTATGCCTGCTTCCAAAAATTCTGATTCAGTGTTATGTGAAGGAGTCACTTAGATCTCTAGCATAGTTAGCTTAGAGGATAGGGCTACATAGCATTCTACTGTATGCAATGTTAATTGTATGTTTATGAAAAATAATTGTGTAGTGGTATCTCACGATACCAGGCGGGGAGTGTGCTGCCACGCAGCTTTAACTGTCCAGCAGTTGTTATTACATGTTATGTTATGCTATGTTATTGGTATCTTCCTTGCACCCCTGCTGTTTCTGGCTAGATGGTTTCTCCCATCCTCCATTTTCCTGCTGTAACTGCCATTTTGTTTAGTTGTTATGAGGAGACTGCAGAGTGTGGAAGCTGTGTAACTTCATTGGAAATTTACCTATGGAAAAGTCTCTATGTTTATGCCTTTGCTAACTTGAAGCATAAAGAAGCATTGGAGAACACCTCTGGAGTCTTTATTCATTGAGTAAACTATCTGTTAAAACCATCATTCAACCTGCTGCACACACTTTCAGACTGGGTCTACAAGGAGGTCACAGGTACAATCGATGCTGAGACAGAACAGTAACAGTGCATATTTTTAGCACCGATTACTGTAGTAATGTCACTGGTCCCCCCAAAAGTGTCAAAAATGTCAGTTGGTGTCCGATCTGTCCGCCGTAATGTCACAGTCCAGCTAAAAATCGCAGATCACCACCATTACTAGTAAAAAAAATAAAATAAATAAAAATGACATAAATCTTTCCCCTAGTTTGTAGACGCGATAACTTTTGCGCAAACCCATCAAAATACGATTATTGCAATATTTTTTTTGCCAAAAATGTATAGCAGAATACAAATTGCCCTAAAAGGATGAAAAAATTTGATTTACATTTTTTTTTTGGGAATGTTATATAGCAGAATGTGAAAAATATTGTCGCTCTTCTTTTGTTTATAGCGTAAAAAATAAAAATCGCACAGGTGATAAAATACCACCAAAAGAAAGCTCTATTTGTGGGGAAAAAAGCAAATCAATTTTATTTGGGTACAGTGTTGTACGATTGAGGAATTATCCGTTAAAGTAACGCAGTGCCGAATCGCAAAAAATGGCCTAGTCATTAAGCAACAAATCCTTCTGGTCCAGAACTGGTTAAAGGCAAAAATATTGTTTACTTTGCAAGTGAATTATTTCTAGAGCTTAGTGAACAAGGTGATGTTCTACTGTCTTCCATCATCCAATCATGTGTACCAAAAAAGTTGTTTTTTTCCTCCTTGCAGGTGATTGGGCATTCTTTGCAAAGTGAAACTTCACCACATTCACTAAGCTCTGGGGAAAGTCCCCATACAAAATGCAATTTCCCTTGTCATAGACTGTTTTACTTGAGGTAAATGTCAGAGGCTCCTCCTCTTCTTTATAGCATTGCCAGGATACTGGCATGGCTGACTCTCTGCTATAATCTCATATCCTTGGTAACTTGGGGTGTATCTTGGACTACTTAATGAGCAGTGCTGGTCACTCTGCATTGAAAGGGGGCACGCTGGTCACTCTGCATTGAAAGGGGGCACGCTGGTCACTCTGCATTAAAAGGGGCACGGCACGCTGGTCACTCTGCATTAAAAGGGGCACGGTACTCTGGTCACTCTGCATTGAAAGGGGCACGGCACGCTGGTCACTATGCATTGAAAGGGGCACGGCAGGGTAGTTACTCTGCATTGAAAGAGGGCACGTTGGTCACTCTGCATTGAAGGGGGCACTGCACGCTGGTCACTCTGCATTGAAGGGGGCATGATGGTCACTCTGCATTGAAGGGGGCACACTATACATTGATTACTGAAGGCCCTTTTCACACTTTGTGACCTCAAAGTCACGCAATTTTTACTGCGTTTTTTGCCGCAAAGCAATGCCTATTACACTTTTCTGTTTGCGCCCCCCCCCCCCACCAAAAAAATTTTGAGCACCAGCCGCCACTGATTAGAACACGGGGAACCAGATCCCAATCAAAAGATTGTTGTGATAGCCTCCGACTGGTCAACACAGTGGTCACTCACATTGTAGCCCTTCCCTATGTTAGTTCTCATTTGTGAAGAGTATAAACAACAGTCTTGTCTGCTAGTGAGGAGGAAAGGATGCATTGTATCTATTCCTCCTTGCTAAGGAGAAGTCTGTACAAAAAAGTGTTAAAGAATAAAATAAAATAGATTAACTAGTTCAATCCTTTACCTAGCTTAGTGAGTGTAGGTGTCATTGTTAGTGGCAATGTAGGTGTCAGTGTTAGTGACAGCGCAGGCCTCAGTTTTAGTGTCAGTTAGTGTTAGTGTCAGTGTAAATATCAGTTAATGACTGTTAAAGGATAGGTTCACCTTTTATAAAATGTTGCATGTTACACCCATACTCAGGGTGTAACATGTAACATGTTATGAAAGAACCGGCCCCCGCATCCCAGCTTTGACAGCTAGTGGGGGATCTTCTTCTCCAACTAGCTGTCACAATTTAATTTAAAAAAAACGCAGGCTCCGCCCGCCCAGCCGTGTCACTCATTTACAGTGTTCTGTGAACGGAAAACTACATGTCCTAACAGCCTTTGTGGCTGTTGACCTGTAGTTCTTAGTGAAATAGTAGTTTATTGATTCTTCCTGTCAGTGTGTATCAGCTTGCTCGTATGAGGTACGAGCAAGCAGATACACTGATAGGTCTGCAGGAGACCTGCATGGAATCAGCGATCTGCTGATCGCTGGTGCAATGCTTTACAGGCTCCTGCAACAAAAAATAATAAATGCACATTTTTTACCTTAAAAAAAAAAATGTGTATTGATTATTTTTTGTCAAAAGGTGAACTTATCCTTTAACTGCATTGTAAGTGGCAGTTAGTGACAGTGTGTAAGTTAGTATCAGTGTAATTATTTGTGTCAGTGTCAGAGTCAGTGCCAATGCGAGTGTTAGTGTCAGTGTAGATGTGTTTAGGTGGGACAACAGAAAACTAAATATGTTGTATTGTTTCTTGGCCCTACTACGGGCACAGCAAAATAAATCACACACCCATGTGGTATTTTCCGTGATTGTGAGGAATAAGATAATTTATTTTGCAGGTTTTTTTTAGCAGGTGGTAAATGGTAATGGCATAGAAATATACAGCTACATACATGATTTTTTTACTATTTTGGGCCAGTTTTTATTAATAAATAAAAAATTAAAAAAATAAATAAAAGACATTCATTGCCATTGACCACTGAAGGAAAGCCCAACCTGTCCTGAAAAAATAAGGTATAATCCACCTGGATAAACAAAGTCACCGTCTCACGTGTCAGAGTTGCAAAATGAGGCTTGGACATTAAGGTTTGTTTTGACTCTGGTCATGGAGAGGTTAAAAGACAATGATAAGGCACCACAAAGTCAGAAACCTGTAATCCAGCCTTTCTCAACCTTTTCAACACAGAGGAACCCTTGAAATAAATTTCTGGTCTCGGGGAACCACTGCTAAAAACTTTAAATCTTCAACTTATGACACATTAGTGTGACAGTCAGTGGGAAGAATGCTCCTTACTGTCATCATTGGGGAGAATTACCCCCTTACAGATAGCTAAAAGGAACAATGGTGTCATTGGGAACTTATCTGAGAGGCAGAAATTGCCCATTACTCAAGGAACCCCTAGCAACCTCAGGAGGAACTCTGGTTGAGAAACCCTTGCTGTAATCTGTCCAAAAGAGGTCAGCATGACCTCTGAGTCAAGATGTTCTTTCTCTCCTCCATGTTCCTCTGAGGTGGACAATGTCCGTTTCCCATAAGCAAAATAATAAACTGCTGTTTGTTTTATGGCTGAAGTATATGAAACATAAAATGATAGAACTTCACTCCCTGTTATTTTAAACATAACATACTAAGTTCCCCCAGTAAGAGTTTTGGTGGCTGACTGATCTGAATAGTCAGTAAATCGTGCCGTCTCTAGGTGAGCTCTAACCCTTCACCACACATTTATGTATAATAAATATTGTATTGTTGTAATTTCTCAGGATTGCTTGTCTGTTTTGCTATGTATAATATTTATCTTGTCATATTGTTATCATCATCCAGTGTGCGCATTTATCCTCCTGAAGAAGCTGTCAATCTGTGAAACATATAGAGCAATTCACGCTTGAATCTCTTAGGCCTCATGTACACGGCAACTTGTAAACGGACGTTTTTGAGCAGTTGGGCGTTTTTTTCAGAAGCCCCTGAAGCCACCTCAATGTTATCTTATCTGTCCATGTACACTGGGTTGTTTACAGTCATTTAGAGGCAGTTGAGTTCAGTGTCGTTTTTTGGAAAGCAATTATTTGCGTTCAGGATGTTCAGAACGTGTGTTTACCGGCGTTTCAAATGCAAAAATGTGACCGAACGCGATCACCCACGTTTAGCGCTCGCGTTTTTCCATTTTAAAGGGGAATGATTTTTTGACCTCTAGAAACGGTTCTGAGCGCAAAGGCCGCTAAATGCGACTGCAAACGCGACACAATGGACGTTTTAAACGTCCTTTAAATTCCAGCGTTCAAGGGACTTTTTTAAACGTCCCCTGTAGCCTGTATATTCGGCTTCTGATGAGCCAATCCTTGTTTTTGTAAATATTGTATTTACTGCTGGACTATTGTCCTTTTTATGATTATGGTTTTGTTTTGAATAAAAATTCTTTTATAAAAAATATTTTCTCTACTGTGATAAATCACGTATAAAATGGTACTGTAAAAGTCCCCCTTTCCCTCATCTCCTTTACCCTCATTCCACGGGACTGTTGTTGCGGGGAACCAGTCCCTTGCTCCTATTTCCCCATTTTGCTTATAAAATACTAATGATTTTACTAAAGCTAGTAGGTTTTAAATCTACAAAGTAGTATTCCCTAATAGGGATGATCGAACGGTTCGGGTCGACCATCGGTTCGACCCGAACATTGACTGTTCGAAATTCGGCCGAATTCCGAACTTTTTCCGCAAAAAGTTCGGAATTCGGCCGAATTTCGAACAGCACTGACCAAAATGCAATGGGACAGGAACTGGGCTTTAAAAGCCCGTGATTGGACCAGAAACATCAGTAAAAGCCAATTGAGGGGGCAGGAGGATGCTAGGAATGTGATTGGAGTGACTAGGGGGTCCAGAGGTCAATCAGTAGTGAATACGCCCCCCAGTATATAACATAGCCCTGCCAAATCTCTAGCACTGTAATACAGGGGCTGTGGAAGAGAGTGGAAGCAGTTCTGTTACTCCTGCTGCAAAAGTGTCATTTAGCAATTATTAGTGTGAGGAAAGGGATATCTAGTGTAGTTAGAGTACTATATACCACTATAGTTAGATTCAATAATCTAGTTTCTGTAGGGAAAGTGTTAAGTGTCAGGGTGACCGTAGTGTAGTGTAGGGTGAACTGACTCTGACTGCTATGCCAGGGTGACAGAACTCATCCATGTCAGGGTGACCGCCATAAGAAAAAGATTATTTTTCTTAGAATTTTTTGTAGAGCAGGGATGGGGCTCTGCTCCTTGTATGCCAGGGGGACCGAATTCATCCATGTCAGGGTGACCGCCATAAGAAAAAGATTGTTTGTCTTAGAAATTTTAGTAGAGCAGGGATGTGGCTCCGCTCCTGTCACACCTAGGCGTTTTTGTTTCAGGCGTTTATTGGGCTTTTTTGTGGACGTCTTTGGAGGCAGGCATGACATCTGAACTTCAGTGTAGGGCTATATATACACACACACATATATGTATATATACACATACACACATATAGGTGTGAAAGTAGCGGAACCCCATCCATGCGCTAATGAAATTATTTGCAGGGATGTGGCTCCGCTCCTATCACACCTATATGTGTGTATGTGTATATATACATATATGTGTGTGTGTATATATACCCCTATTCAGAAGTTCAGATGTTATGCCTGCCTCCAAAGACGCCCAAAAAATGCCCAAATAAAAGCCTGCAACAACACACCTGGGCCTTTTTGTTGCAGGCATTTATTGGGCATTTTTTGGGCGTCTTTGGGGGCAGGCATAACATCTGAACTTCTGTATAGGGGTATATATACACACACACACATATATGTATATATACACATAAACACATATAGGTGTGATAGGAGCGGAACCCCATCCATGCGCTAATGAAATTATTTGCAGGGATGTGGCTCCGCTCCTATCATAGCTAGTCATGTATGTGAATGAGTTGTACAATGCCGCATGGGATGTGTAGTTCTGGAACTGCTTAAGGGCCGTAGTTTGGGAATCCCTGATATACGGTAAGTCATTGCCTGCATGTATTTGTTTTATTATTATCCAATTTGTAATTATCATGAATTAATTATTTAGACATACTCTTTTAATTCATCTGAAAAATGCAGTGAGAAAGTCCATTCCCATAGATTTGCTGGGAAATATGTGATAAAGAGTAGTGTTGAGCGAACACGGACTGTATTATTCGTGTTCGTACCGAATAATTGGATTTTTTTTACCCGAACACGGACACGGACACTTTACTGTATGTTCGGGTAAAAATCCGTGTTCGGTCGTTTTATTTCCGGGTTTTGCATGCTTTGGCGCTCTTTTCATGGCGGGCTTTCAACAGCCAATCAACAATCGTTTAACTGGTGTGCCTTAAGCCATCCCAGCCATGCCTGCAAATGTCTTAGTAGCTGTGATTGGCCGTCTGAAGCATGTGACCAAGTCTTTATAAGTTCGAGGCAGCCGCCGCAGCAGCGTCATTCTGCTGCTTAGCTAAGGGACAGAGCACACATCAATGTGCTGGCTGCTGATTAGGGAAAGATAGGCAGGAAAAAACCATTTGTGTCCGGATAGAATTGAGGGACAGGTCGGAGTGTTTAGGCAGGGCGAGTTGTAGGCATTTTAGGGATAGAGTCTGCTGAATTATAGGGTCAGTGTCTTCTACAAACTACAATCGATATTGCTGTGTGGGGGGTGGGGTGAATCTGCACTCAATCCTGATCTACGATCTCTTCTCAATCCTGTTAGGGACAGAGTCTGCTGAATTTTAGGGAAACTGTGTTCTACAAACTACAATCGATATTGCTGTGTGGTGTGGGATTGGAGATAGGCAGGTGTCAGTGATCCACATCCATTTTTCTGTGTGTGAGCTGCAGTGAACACAATCTTTTTGGGCTGCAGTGAACACAATCTTTTTGGGCTGCAGTGAACACAATCTTTTTGGGCTGCAGTGAACACAATCTTTTTGGGCTGCAGTGAACACAATCTTTTTGGGGTGCAGTGAACAAAATCTTTTTGGGGTGCAGTGAACACAATCCTTTTTGGTGTGCAGTGAACACAATCTTTGTGGGGTGCAGTGAACAAAATCCTTTGTGGGGTGCAGTGAACACAATCTTTTTGGGGTGCAGTGAACAAAATCCTTTTTGGGGTGCAGTGAACAACATCCTTTTTGGGGTGCAGTGAACACAATCTTTTTGGGGTGCAGTGAACAAAATCCTTTGTGGGGTGCAGTGAACACAATCTTTTTGGGGTGCAGTGAACACAATCTTTTTGGGGTGGAGTGAACAACATCCTTTTTGGGGTGCAGTGAACAAAATCCTTTTTGGGGTGCAGTGAACAAAATCATTTTTGGGGTGCAGTGAACACAATCTTTTTGGGGTGCAGTGAACACAATCTTTGTGGGGTGCAGTGAACACAATCTTTTTGGGGTGGAGTGAACAACATCCTTTTTGGGGTGCAGTGAACAACATCCTTTTTGGGGTGCAGTGAACACAATCTTTTTGGGGTGCAGTGAACACAATCTTTGTGGGGTACAGTGAACAGAATCTTTGTGGGGTGCAGTGAACACAATCTTTGGGGGGTACAGTGAACACAATCTTTTTGGGGTGCAGTGAACACAATCTTTGTGGGGTGCAGTGAACACAATCTTTTTGGGGTGGAGTGAACAAAATCATTTTTGGGGTGCAGTGAACAACATCCTTTTTGGGGTGCAGTGATCAAAATCCTTTTTGGGGTGCAGTGAACACAATCTTTTTGGGGTGCAGTGAACAAAATCCTTTGTGGGGTGCAGTGAACAGAATCTTTGTGGGGTGCAGTGAACACAATCTTTGGGGGGGTACAGTGAACACAATCTTTTTGGGGTGCAGTGAACACAATCTTTGTGGGGTACAGTGAACAGAATCTTTGTGGGGTGCAGTGAACACAATCTTTGGGGGGTACAGTGAACACAATCTTTTTGGGGTGCAGTGAACACAATCTTTGGGGGGTACAGTGAACACAATCTTTTTGGGGTGCAGTGAACACAATCTTTATGGGGTGCAGTGAACACAATCTTTGGGGGGGGTACAGTGAACACAATCTTTTTGGGGTGCAGTGAACAACATCCTTTTAGGGTGCAGTGAACACAATCTTTGTGGGGTGCAGTGAACAACATCCTTT
Source organism: Pelophylax lessonae (assembly GCF_965119305.1). NCBI lineage: Eukaryota > Metazoa > Chordata > Amphibia > Anura > Ranidae > Pelophylax > Pelophylax lessonae. The sequence goes on along the minus strand of NC_138770.1, from coordinate 548,803,013 downwards.
TAGGGTGCAGTGAACACAATCTTTGTGGGGTACAGTGAACAGAATCTTTGTGGGGTGCAGTGAACACAATCTTTGGGGGGTACAGTGAACACAATCTTTGTGAGGTGCAGTGAACACAATCTTTGTGGGGTGCAGTGAACACAATCATTGTGGGGTGCAGTGAACTCAATCTTTGTGGGGTACAGTGAACACAATCTCATACTTCTGAAGATTTGAGGGTGCTGCCTGTTCCATACTCCCCCTACTCCTCATCTAGCCTTTTAGGGGTACAAACAATAGTAATTGGGGCCTAGTGTGGTTGTGTACGTGTGATATACATACACTTTTTTTGGATCATATTTTCTATTCCGCTATTTAATCAAAAACCTTTGGGGATCAGTTAAATTGGGGGATAGTCTGTGTTGGTACGTGTGAGAGAGATCCACCTTTCCAAGTTGTTGGGGTTCATCTCATACTTCTGAAGGTTTGAGGGTGCTGCCTGTTCCATACTCCCCCTACTCCTAGCCTTTTAGGGGTACAAACAATAGTAATTGGGGCCTAGTGTGGTTGTGTACGTGTGATATACATACACTTTTTTTGGATCATATTTTCTATTCCGCTATTTAATCAAAAACCTTTGGGGATCAGTTAAATTGGGGGATAGTCTGTGTTGGTACGTGTGAGAGAGATCCACCTTTCCAAGTTGTTGGGGTTCATCTCATACTTCTGAAGGTTTGAGGGTGCTGCCTGTTCCATACCCCCCCTACTCCTCATCTAGCCTTTTAGGGGTACAAACAATAGTAATTGGGGCCTAGTGTGGTTGTGTACGTGTGATATACATACACTTTTTTTGGATCATATTTTCTATTCCGCTATTTAATCAAAAACCTTTGGGGATCAGTTAAATTGGGGGATAGTCTGTGTTGGTACGTGTGAGAGAGATCCACCTTTCCAAGTTGTTGGGGTTCATCTCATACTTCTGAAGGTTTGAGGGTGCTGCCTGTTCCATACCCCCCCTACTCCTCATCTAGCCTTTTAGGGGTACAAACAATAGTAATTGGGGCCTAGTGTGGTTGTGTACGTGTGATATACATACACTTTTTTTGGATCATATTTTCTATTCCGCTATTTAATCAAAAACCTTTGGGGATCAGTTAAATTGGGGGATAGTCTGTGTTGGTACGTGTGAGAGAGATCCACCTTTCCAAGTTGTTGGGGTTCATCTCATACTTCTGAAGGTTTGAGGGTGCTGCCTGTTCCATACCCCCCCTACTCCTCATCTAGCCTTTTAGGGGTACAAACAATAGTAATTGGGGCCTAGTGTGGTTGTGTACGTGTGATATACATACACTTTTTTTGGATCATATTTTCTATTCCGCTATTTAATCAAAAACCTTTGGGGATCAGTTAAATTGGGGGATAGTCTGTGTTGGTACGTGTGAGAGAGATCCACCTTTCCAAGTTGTTGGGGTTCATCTCATACTTCTGAAGGTTTGAGGGTGCTGCCTGTTCCATACTCCCCCTACTCCTAGCCTTTTAGGGGTACAAACAATAGTAATTGGGGCCTAGTGTGGTTGTGTACGTGTGATATACATACACTTTTTTTGGATCATATTTTCTATTCCGCTATTTAATCAAAAACCTTTGGGGATCAGTTAAATTGGGGGATAGTCTGTGTTGGTACGTGTGAGAGAGATCCACCTTTCCAAGTTTTTGGGGTTCATCTCATACTTCTGAAGATTTGAGGGTGCTGCCTGTTCCATACCCCCCCTACTCCTCATCTAGCCTTTTAGGGGTACAAACAATAGTAATTGGGGCCTAGTGTGGTTGTGTACGTGTGATATACATACACTTTTTTTGGATCATATTTTCTATTCCGCTATTTAATCAAAAACCTTTGGGGATCAGTTAAATTGGGGGATAGTCTGTGTTGGTACGTGTGAGAGAGATCCACCTTTCCAAGTTGTTGGGGTTCATCTCATACTTCTGAAGGTTTGAGGGTGCTGCCTGTTCCATACTCCCCCTACTCCTAGCCTTTTAGGGGTACAAACAATAGTAATTGGGGCCTAGTGTGGTTGTGTACGTGTGATATACATACACTTTTTTTGGATCATATTTTCTATTCCGCTATTTAATCAAAAACCTTTGGGGATCAGTTAAATTGGGGGATAGTCTGTGTTGGTACGTGTGAGAGAGATCCACCTTTCCAAGTTTTTGGGGTTCATCTCATACTTCTGAAGATTTGAGGGTGCTGCCTGTTCCATACCCCCCCCTACTCCTCATCTAGCCTTTTAGGGGTACAAACAATAGTAATTGGGGCCTAGTGTGGTTGTGTACGTGTGATATACATACACTTTTTTTGGATCATATTTTCTATTCCGCTATTTAATCAAAAACCTTTGGGGATCAGTTAAATTGGGGGATAGTCTGTGTTGGTACGTGTGAGAGAGATCCACCTTTCCAAGTTGTTGGGGTTCATCTCATACTTCTGAAGGTTTGAGGGTGCTGCCTGTTCCATACTCCCCCTACTCCTAGCCTTTTAGGGGTACAAACAATAGTAATTGGGGCCTAGTGTGGTTGTGTACGTGTGATATACATACACTTTTTTTGGATCATATTTTCTATTCCGCTATTTAATCAAAAACCTTTGGGGATCAGTTAAATTGGGGGATAGTCTGTGTTGGTACGTGTGAGAGAGATCCACCTTTCCAAGTTGTTGGGGTTCATCTCATACTTCTGAAGGTTTGAGGGTGCTGCCTGTTCCATACTCCCCCTACTCCTAGCCTTTTAGGGGTACAAACAATAGTAATTGGGGCCTAGTGTGGTTGTGTACGTGTGATATACATACACTTTTTTTGGATCATATTTTCTATTCCGCTATTTAATCAAAAACCTTTGGGGATCAGTTAAATTGGGGGATAGTCTGTGTTGGTACGTGTGAGAGAGATCCACCTTTCCAAGTTTTTGGGGTTCATCTCATACTTCTGAAGATTTGAGGGTGCTGCCTGTTCCATACCCCCCCTACTCCTCATCTAGCCTTTTAGGGGTACAAACAATAGTAATTGGGGCCTAGTGTGGTTGTGTACGTGTGATATACATACACTTTTTTTGGATCATATTTTCTATTCCGCTATTTAATCAAAAACCTTTGGGGATCAGTTAAATTGGGGGATAGTCTGTGTTGGTACGTGTGAGAGAGATCCACCTTTCCAAGTTGTTGGGGTTCATCTCATACTTCTGAAGGTTTGAGGGTGCTGCCTGTTCCATACCCCCCCTACTCCTCATCTAGCCTTTTAGGGGTACAAACAATAGTAATTGGGGCCTAGTGTGGTTGTGTACGTGTGATATACATACACTTTTTTTGGATCATATTTTCTATTCCGCTATTTAATCAAAAACCTTTGGGGATCAGTTAAATTGGGGGATAGTCTGTGTTGGTACGTGTGAGAGAGATCCACCTTTCCAAGTTGTTGGGGTTCATCTCATACTTCTGAAGGTTTGAGGGTGCTGCCTGTTCCATACTCCCCCTACTCCTCATCTAGCCTTTTAGGGGTACAAACAATAGTAATTGGGGCCTAGTGTGGTTGTGTACGTGTGATATACATACACTTTTTTTGGATCATATTTTCTATTCCGCTATTTAATCAAAAACCTTTGGGGATCAGTTAAATTGGGGGATAGTCTGTGTTGGTACGTGTGAGAGAGATCCACCTTTCCAAGTTGTTGGGGTTCATCTCATACTTCTGAAGGTTTGAGGGTGCTGCCTGTTCCATACTCCCCCTACTCCTCATCTAGCCTTTTAGGGGTACAAACAATAGTAATTGGGGCCTAGTGTGGTTGTGTACGTGTGATATACATACACTTTTTTTGGATCATATTTTCTATTCCGCTATTTAATCAAAAACCTTTGGGGATCAGTTAAATTGGGGGATAGTCTGTGTTGGTACGTGTGAGAGAGATCCACCTTTCCAAGTTTTTGGGGTTCATCTCATACTTCTGAAGATTTGAGGGTGCTGCCTGTTCCATACCCCCCCTACTCCTCATCTAGCTTTTTAGGGGTACAAACAATAGTAATTGGGGCCTAGTGTGGTTGTGTACGTGTGATATACATACACTTTTTTTGGATCATATTTTCTATTCCGCTATTTAATCAAAAACCTTTGGGGATCAGTTAAATTGGGGGATAGTCTGTGTTGGTACGTGTGAGAGAGATCCACCTTTCCAAGTTTTTGGGGTTCATCTCATACTTCTGAAGATTTGAGGGTGCTGCCTGTTCCATACTCCTCCTCCTACTGCTCAACCATCCTTTTAGGGGTACAAACAATAGTAGTTGGGGCCTAGTGTGGTGGTGTACGTGCGAGATACATACACTTTCTTTTTGATCATATTTTCTATTCCGCTATTCAATTAAAACCTTTGGGGATCAATTCAATTGCGAGATAGTCTGTGTCGGTACGTGTGAGATCCACCTTTCCAAGTTGTTGGGGTTCATCTCATACTTCTGAAGATTTGAGGGTGCTGCCTGTTCCATACTCCTGCTCCTACTGCTCAACCATCCTTTTAGGGGTACAAACAATAGTAATTGGGGCCTAGTGTGGTTGTGTACGTGCGAGATACATACACTTTTTTTGATCATATTTCCTATTCCGCTATTCAATAAAAACCTTTGAGGATCAATTGAATTGCGGGATAGTCTGTGTCGGTACGTGTGAGATCCACCTTTCCAAGTTTTTGGGGTTCATCTCATACTTCTGAAGATTTGAGGGTGCTGCCTGTTCCATACTCCTCCTCCTACTCCTCATCCATCCTTTTAGGGGTACAAACAATAGTAATTGGGGCCTAGTGTGGTTGTGTACGTGCGAGATACATACACTTTTTTTGATCATATTTCCTATTCCGCTATTCAATAAAAACCTTTGAGGATCAATTGAATTGCGGGATAGTCTGTGTCGGTACGTGTGAGATCCACCTTTCCAAGTTTTTGGGGTTCATCTCATACTTCTGAAGATTTGAGGGTGCTGCCTGTTCCATACTCCTCCTCCTACTCCTCATCCATCCTTTTAGGGGTACAAACAATAGTAATTGGGGCCTAGTGTGGTTGTGTACGTGCGAGATACATACACTTTTTTTGATCATATTTCCTATTCCGCTATTCAATAAAAACCTTTGAGGATCAATTGAATTGCGGGATAGTCTGTGTCGGTACGTGTGAGATCCACCTTTCCAAGTTTTTGGGGTTCATCTCATACTTCTGAAGATTTGAGGGTGCTGTCTGTTCCATACTCCTCCTACTCCTCATCCATCCTTTTAGGGGTAGAAACAATAGTAATTGGGGCCTAGTGTGGTTTTGTACGTGCGAGATACATACACTTTTTTGGATCATATTTCCTATTCCGCTATTCAATAAAAACCTTTCTAGGGCAAGATCTTAAATTACAGAAATATGAGGAGACCGTCAAATAAGGGCCGTGGCCTGGGTCGTGGTGCTGCTGGTAGAGCTCCTGTTGCAAGGAGAGGACGTGGTCGATCTGTGCCAGCTACACGCACAAGTGAAACACCTTCCTCAAGTGTGAGTAGGCGACAGAACCTGCATCAGTATTTGGTAGGGCATCAAACGCCCCTAGAAGTGATGAGGCCAGAACAAGTTGAGGCGATAGTAGATTGGTTTGCTGCTGACAGTGCCTCCAGTTCCTTCACATTGTCTCCCACCCAGTCTACTGCAGAAAGGTCAGAGTTGGCACCTGCAGCCAATGTCCAACCGTCTTTCACCTCACCCCCTTGCAAATCAGGCCAGCAGTCTGAGCCCCAAGCCATACAGCAGTCTCTTATTCTTTTTGAGGACTCTGTCAGCAGGGTTTCCCAGGGCCATCCACCTAGCCCTGCCCCAGAAGTGGAAGAGATTGAGTGCAGCGATGCCCAACCACTTATTTCTCAAGATGAGTACATGCAAGGATCATCGCAGCACGTCTCCGATGATGACGAAACGCAGGTGCCAACTGCTGCGGCGTTCAGCATTGTGGAGACCGACAAGGAGGGCAGGGGTGAAGACTGGGTGGAAGATGATGTGGAGGACGATGAGGTCCTCGACCCCACATGGAATGAACGTCATGCAGGTGACCTGAGTAGTTTGGAGGAAGAGGCGGTGGTCGCACAGAGCCACCAGCACAGCAGAAGAGGGAGCAGGGTGCAGAAGCGGAGCGGCCGTGCCCTAGACACTACGCCCGCTACTGCCCAACGCAGCAAGGGAACGAGCGCACCAAAGTCAGCTCAAAGGAGTTCTCTAGCGTGGAAGTTCTTTAGAAAATGTGCTGATGACAGGACACGAGTGGTTTGCACCCTGTGCAATCAGAGCTTGAAGCGAGGCATAAACCTTCTCAACCTGAGCACAACCTGCATGATCAGGCATCTAAGTGCAAAGCACGAGCTGCAGTGGAGTACACACCTTCAAAACCAAGAAACGTCTCTGGCTCATCCTGCTTCCTCTTCTGCTGCAGTCTCGGCCGCTCCAGCCACATCTGTAGTGATACCGGCACCTGCCACCCCGCAAACAGACGATCTGTCAGCAACACCACCACCTGGGTCACCAACAACCATCTCCACAATGTCCCGTGGAAGCGTTCAGCTTTCCATCTCCCAAACACTTGAGAGGAAGAGGAAGTACCCCCCTACCCACCCGCGATCCCTGGCCCTGAATGCCAGCATTTCAAAATTATTGGCCTTTGAAATGCTGTCATTCCGTCTGGTGGAGACGCACAGTTTTAAAAACCTTATGTCGGTGGCTGTCCCACAGTACGTCGTGCCCAGCCGCCACTACTTTTCCAGGCAAGCCATCCCTTCCCTGCACAACCAAGTGGGGGGAAAATATCAGGTGTGCACTGCGCAACGCCATCTGTGCCAAGGTCCACCTAACTACGGATACGTGGACCAGTAAGCACGGTCAGGGGCGTTATATCTCCCTAACGGCACACTGGGTAAATGCAGTGGCGGATGGGCCTGAGGCGGATAGCAATTTGGCGCATGTCCTTCCACCACCGAGGATTGCAGGGCGCTTCAGTTTGCCTCCTGTTCCTAACTCCTCCTACTCCGCTTCCTCATCCTCTACCGCCTCCTCATCCGGACAGCGTAACACCTTCACCACCAACTTCAGCACGGCCAGGGGTAAACGACAGCAGGCAGTTTTACAACTTGCCTGTTTGGGGGACAAACCACACACCGCGCAGGAGTTGTGGAGGAGCATGGAACAGCAGACAAATGAGTGGTTGCTGCCAGCGAGCCTCAAGCCCGGCCTGGTGGTGTGCGATAACGGGCGAAATCTCATAGCAGCTCTGGGCCTAGCCGGTTTGACGCACATCCCTTGCCTGGCGCATGTGCTGAATTTGGTGGTGCAGAGGTTCCTTAAAAACTACCCCGATATGTCAGAGCTGCTGCAGAAAGTGCGGGCCGTTTGTGCGCACTTTCGGCGTTCTCACCCTGCTGCTGCTCGCCTGGCAGCGCTGCAGCGTAACTTCGGCCTTCCCGCTCACCGCCTCATATGTGACGTGCCCACAAGGTGGAACTCCACCTTGCACATGCTGGAAAGACTGTGCGAGCAGCAGCAGGCCATAGTGGAGTTTCAGCTGCAGCACGCACGCGTGAGTCGCTCTGCGGAACAGCACCACTTCACCACCAATAATTGGGCCTCCATGCGAGAACCTGTGTGCCTTGTTGCGCTGTTTTGAGTACTCCACCAACATGGCCAGTGGCAATGACGCCGTTCTCAGCTTAACTATCCCACTTCTATGCCTCCTTGAAAAAACAATTCGGGCGATGATGGAAGAGGATGTGGCACAGGATGAGGAGGAGGAGGAGGATGAAGAGGTAACATTTCCAAGGCTTTCAGGGCAGTCATTCGCAAGGGGCTCCGAGGGTGGGTTCCTGCACACGCAAACGCCAGGGACGCAATTGTCCAGCAGGGGCACAGTTCTGGAGGATGAGGAGGATGAGGAGGAGGAGGAGCTGGAGGAGGAGATGGAACCATGTTCACAGCAGGGTGGCACCCAGGCCAGCTCATGGCCATCACTGGTGCGTGGCTGGGGGGATACAGAGGACACGGACGATACACCTCCCACAGAGGACAGCCTTTCGTCGCCTCTGGGCAGCCTGGCACACATGAGCGATTACATGCTGCAGTGTCTCCACAACGACCGCCGAGTTGCCCACATTCTAACTTGTGCTGATTACTGGGTGGCCACGCTGCTGGATCCCCGTTACAAGGACAACGTACCGTCCTTAATTCACTCACTGGAGCGCGATCGCAAGATGCGCGAGTACAAGCGCACGCTGGTAGACGCCATGCTGCTGGCATTCCCATCTGACAGCGGGGCCACAGTGGAAGCACAAGGCAGAGGAGGAGGAGGAGGAGGTCGCCAACGCAACCAGGGCACCGCCAGCACCTCAGAAGGCAGGGTTAGCATGGCCGAAATGTGGAAAAGCTTTGTCAGCACGCCACAACAAACAGCAGCACCAGCAGCTCAGATGGAACGTCTTAGCAGGAGGCAGCATTTTACCAACATGGTGGAGCAGTATGTGTGCACACGCCTACATGTAGTGAATGACGGGTCTGCCCCCTTCAACTTCTGGGTCTCCAAATTGGGCACATGGCCTGAGCTTGCCCTTTACGCCTTGGAGGTGCTGGCGTGCCCTGCAGCCAGTGTATTATCTGAACGGGTATTTAGCACGGCTGGGGGACGTTATAACAGACAAGCGCAGCCGCCTGTCCAGAGACAATGTGGACAAGCTCACGTTCATTAAAATGAACCAGGCATGGATCCCACGGGACTTTTCCGTACCTTATGCAGAATAGCAATGGATACCGACCTTACCCACCCATTGTTCCATTTTTGCTCTTTCTCACTCTTTTGGGGTGTACCCTCATTTAAAATTTTTGAAAAGAAGCAGTGTTGGCTACCTCGTCCTCCTCCTCAGGGCCAGATTAATGTAGGGGCTATTGGAGCTGCAGCTCCAGGCCCCTACCTTTTATATAGGCCCCGGGTTGGCCATATTCACTGTTACCGCTCTTCTGTCACTTGTAAACACAGAAGTCTGGCTTCTATGCTCGCTTCCCCAGGCAGCACCCTCAGAACCTCCCCACACAGCGTGAAGGCCGGACAAGGAGGGACAGTTGGCGATGCATGGATGTGTTTATGGGCTTCAGAGACAGCATCCCATGTTGAATTAGGCATGCATGGCTGTACCCTTCCTCCTCTGGGTGCATGGCAAGGCACGGCCCTTAAGGCCCTTCAAAATCCTCAGCACCAAGCCCATGATGCTGTTAATCCGGCCCTGGTCCTCCTCCACTGCCGCTTCCACCTACACCGCCCATAGGTGTGCGCAGCCTATTGCATTAAGGTGTGCACCCCAAAGTTGAAATACACATGCATGTGTTTGCCAGCAGGGAGAGTAATGTATCGGGGCCATGTACCTGTAGGCAAGGAGAAATAGAGCAGAGCAGGTCCCAGGGAGATCTTTCCCATCTCCTCACTGGCAATGCTATGTGCCCTAGGTGATTAGGGTGTGCCCAGGCACACCCAGCACACCCTGTGCGCACGCCTATGTCACCGCCACATCCACCACCACCTCAACCTCCCTCCTACTCCATATGGGCCTCGTCCTTCAGAGATGAAGAAGAACATTGTTTTATTTTTCTGTTTTTTTTGTTGTTTTAAGTTATTTCCCTATCCACATTTGTTTGCAGAGCACTTGCCATGCTCTTAATTACGTTTTGCTGCCATTTGCAGCACTCTAGCCCTTTCCTTTGGTGTTTTAGAGCCATTTTAGTGCCTTAAAGTTCGGGTCCCCATTGACTTCAATGGGGTTCGGTGTCCGGGAAAAGTTCGGTAAAAGTCCGGGACACGGACCCGGACTTTTTTTTAAAGTTCGGCCGAACCCGTCGAACACGGACATCTAGGTGTCCGCTCAACCCTAATAAAGAGCAGATCTTGCAAACCTTTCATCTAATGTAAACAAGCATCAATTGTGGCAAATTTAGGTACTCAAGGAATACCCTTTGTCTTTTCTAGATTAAATGATTTATCACAATGGGCTCAATTTGTGAAACGTTATCTACCTCTTTAAGATAAGTGGAGAAATAGCTTTTGTGCATTTTTCAAGAATTGTTTTGCAATTCACAAGAAAAAAAAAAAAACCTACTAAAATACCATCTGCACTATTTTTTGAACTGATGCAGCATTTTAGTGGTGAAAATTTGTGGTATTTTAACGCTGTCACCCTCCGGCGTCCTTAACAACCTAAGTAGCTTTTTAAGGCCGGCTTTTCTTTTGTTTACATTCAGCTGTCAGCAAGGAATACCGCTGACAGAACATGAGTCAGGTGCCAGCTCCTTAACAACCAAATTAAATTTTATACATTGTATATTAATAAATAATTACATATAATAAATAAAATAATTTTTTTATAATTTTATACATTCCTTAAAACCACTTGCGGATCGCCCACCGTACATATACTGCGGCAAGGCCAGATCACATACCTAGTACACCATCGGATCTGGGGCGCCGGCGACCTGCTCCTACTGTAATCACACTCAGCAGGAGCCCAGCGGCAGGTACCGCAGACTTGATGTCCATCGGCACCCGCCATTACACAGGACAAAGGCAGAATGACAATCTGCCTATGTAAGCAAGGCAAATTTTCATTCTGTCAGAAGGGAAGGTATTGATCCTGTGTTCCTGCAAAGCGGGAATACAGATCTTTGCCATCCCCTAGTCAAAGCACCTCCCACACAGTGAGTAAGCACAAGCTAGGCACACAGGTAACCCTTTGATCGCCCGATGGCAACCCCTTACCACCCAGTGTCATTAGTACAGTGACAGTGCATATTTGTTAGCACTGATCACTGTATTAGTGTCACTGGTCCCCAAAAAGTGTCAAAAGTGTCAGCTTTGTCCAAGGTGCCCAAGTGTCCAAGTGGTCCGCTGCAATATTGCAGTCCCGCTTTAAGTCACTGATCGCCACCATTACTAGTAAAAAATAAATAAATTAAAAAAATAAAAATATCCCATCATTTGTAGATGCAATAACTTTTGTGCATACCAATCAATATAGGCTTATTGGCATTTTTTCCAGAAAATATGTAGCAGAATACATATTGGCCTAAATTAATGAAGAAATTAGATTTTTTTTTTTTTATTGGGTATGTTTTATAGCAGAATGTAAAAAAATATTGTTTTTGTTTTTTAAATTGTCTGTCTTTTTATTTATAGCGCAAAAAATAAAAACCGCAGAGGTGATCAAATATCAAATACCACCAAAAGAAAGCCCTATGTGTGGGAAAAAAAAAAAAACAGCCAAAAATTGTATTTGGGTACAGTGTCACACACTCATGCAATTGTTAGTTAAAGTAGGGGGTCTACTTATGAAGTCAATGGATAACTGCGTTATTTTAACAGAAAATTGCGCGGTCGTGCGACGTTCTACCCAAATAAAATTGATGTCCTTTGTTTCCTTCAAATAGAGCTTTCTTTTGGTGGTATTTGATCACCTCTGCGGTTTTTAGATTTTGCGCTATAATTTAAAAAAGAGCGACAATTTTGAAAAAAACTCCATATTTTTTACTTTCTGCTATAAAACATTCCCAATAAACGTTTTTTAAAAACTTTTTTATCAGTTTAGGTCAATTTGTATTCTGCTACATATTTTTGCGCAAAAGTTATAGCGTTTACAAACTACGGGATAGATTTTTGGACTTTTTATTTATTTATTTTTTTATTAGTAATGGCGGTGATCTGCGATTTTTATTGGGACTGTGACATTGCGGTGGACAGATCGGGCCCCTAACTGACATTTTTGACACTTTTTGGGGAACAGTGACACTAATACAGTAATCAGTGCTAAATAATATGCACTGTTACTGTATAAATTACACTGGCAGGGAAGGGGTTAATATTGGGGGTGATCAAAGGGGTTAAATGTATGCCTATGTGCTTACTCATTGTGTGTGTGGGGGGAGGGGGGGTGTTCTGTGACAGGCACAGGCAGATCGCAGTTTCAACTTAGCTGAAACTGCTGATCTGTCCCTGCCTGTCTGAGAGAAGATCCGACTGCTTTGTTTGCATAGGCAGGCAGGTCTTCTCACCGTTTCCCGAACGATCATGGGAGGAAGGTGGCAATCGCCGCCTCTACTCCCATGGCCCGCCTCCTGCTGGGTCTAAACACAGCGGGAGCGCGGCTCCGGTGGCACGCCCGCCCTGCCGAAACCACATGCACTCCAGTCACGTAGTATGTGACTGGACACAGCTGAGCCGCCCTGCCGCAGTAAAAAGCCAGCGGGCGGTCGGCAAGGGGTTAAAATACTTCAATACCCATTTCTTGTAGAAGAGCCCTTATTGGTTAATACCAACCAGATGCAGAGCTAGTTTTGATTGGTTGAACTGTCTCTGGGTGCTGAAAGGCTTTTGAAGCTACTAAAAGCCAAATTGCACTTTGCAAGGGAATTTGTCCCAGATCTTAGTTATTGTGGTGACATTTCACTTTGCAAAGAATACCCAATCTCTAGTAAAGAAAATAAAATAACAGCTGTAACAGATCCCCAAAACTTGGACCAAGTATTTCTGTCTTAGGTCCCCAGAATCTCCAGTGATGCAGTCCTGGCCCTTCAATTCCCCCCAAACATCAGCCTCCAGCTTGATGAAGGTTAAAACAAAATGACCTTTAGGTGTTTGGCGCCTGCACCCCAGTTGATGTGTACACGGGCAGTGGGAAGCTCATGGATGGCCCCTCCCGCCACTCGAACCGCCACAGTCCTGTTATTGCGGGCTTGAGCCCCTATCTTGTGCGGCTGTACCAGGGTGAGGGTGGCGCCCGTGTCTCTCAAGGCCCGGGCTTCCTGCCCGTCGATGGTGACCCACTGCCGATGGTGCTTCCGGTTGTCGCCTGCCGCTTGGACCGGATTGGCCTCATGTAGCACCATCCACTGTTCTTCGCTGTGTCCTAGGGCAGGGGCCACTTCCTGATCATAGCAATGAGCCGCGGCCCGGGCTGGTTGTGGCGCTGGTCTCTCCCAGCCCCCTCGGTTCTGGTGGGGACAGTTACGTTTAAGATGCCCGGATTGCTGGCAGTTGTAGCAACGTAAAGGCTGGCGTCGAGGAGATGTTGAAGGGTAGGTAGTAGGTCTGGATGGTGGTAAAGACGCTGGCACTGGGTAGGAGGGCTTAAAGGTGGGATGCCCTCCCCTCGGTTCTGTCTTACTCCCATCGTGATACTCATCCGCCAACCGAGCTGCCTCCTCCACTATGCCCGGCTTCCTATCCCTTACCCAGTCCCTGGTTTCCGTGGGAGTGTGCTTGAAAAATTGTTCTAATAATAGCAACTGTATAGCATCCTCCAAAGTCTTGGCTTGACAGCCCTGCATCCAACTCAGGGCCGCTTGGTGCATCCTGAATGTCCATTCAGCATAAGAATCTCGGTTCCCTTTCCTCAGTCCCCTAAACTTCCTGCGGTAAGCTTCCGGAGTGACAGCATACCGAGCTAGCAAAATGTCCCTTACCCTCTCGTAGTCGTGGATGGCTGTGTGGGTGGATGGGAGTCGGGAACTGCCCGGTAAGCTTCCGCCGCTCGGCCGGAGAGTTTACTGCTCAATATCGCAGCCCAATTTTCTCGCTCCAGCCCTTCCAGAGCTCACTGTCTCTCGAAATCCTGCAAGTAAGTGTCAATCTCCATTTCCCCATCAATGAAGGTTTTAAAAGCAGCATAGTTAATCTTTTTGCGCTGCCCTCCATTACTACATCCGGGTTGGGAAGAAGTTCCGGCTTGGCGCAGGTTCGTCTGGGGTGCCATTTGCAATGCGTTCACCTGCTCCATGATCCTCACTACAATGTCCTGTGGAGGGTTCGGTCCCAACTGACTGAGTCTCCAGATTACCTTCTGTTGAAACTCTGCTTCCTCCCGACTCACTCCCACTGCACTGCTGGCTTGGTCGCTCTCCATCAATTCGGTGATGAGTGTAGCTTTCTTTTTATTACTCGCCGACTGACCCCGAGCTTCCAGTAGATCTTTCAGTGTTGCTCTCTTTAACTTCTCGTACCGCTGGGCCATTCACTAGTTCTCCTTGCTTGGGAATTCCTTTTGATCCCACCGCTTGCCACCAGTGTAACATTGATCTGTATCTTGGGGTGACATGGACCTGAGTCCAAAGCAACACTACTCCCATTGTCCCCCAGCATATACCCCCAACAGAGGTAAACTCCCCTACAAGCCAGGGCCCATAGTCCGTGGGCAGGAGGCTGACCTCCACACTCCTCCAGTAGCCCGTGGCGAACGTTCCAGCAAATGGGCGTTCGTCACAGCAGCATTTTTGCTTGCACATGAATGGATGATGAAAGTCATTGGGGCTTCACCTCATTCAAGCTCTGGGCAAATTCCCTTGCAAAGTGCAACTTCCTTTGTAAAGTGAAAAGTCTACTTGACTTAAGTAAATCCATCCAAATATATTTATAAATACATTTTATATTTTTGAAAGCAACAGCAAAGAGCTGTGTTACTTTTGCATGAAATAACTACTGCCTTAGGCTTGTCACACTTTTTTTTTTTTGTAAGAACAAACCATCTATCCCAGTCTTTAATCATACTTGAATTTAATGCTATGCTTTCCTTCCTTCCTTTCATCTAAGTGATCACCTTGGAGTTAAGTCTGCTGTTATTTCAAAATGCGTTCTGCTGCATTAAGCAGCTGAAACAGTGCAAATTCTCAGACAGGCGATGCAGTTTTAGTATTTGAACTTGTAGCATTACCTGAATGTGCGAAGAACTGTCTGCTGGCTGAGCATCAAAACATAACTTTTTGCCCACGCTTTTGTGAACACATACATCTTCTATGATAAGTATGACAGAAGTTATAATCCCCGCATGATACTATTCTACACAGTTGTGCTTCCTTTTTATATATGGATTTCGTTTGACCACTTAAAGAGCAATGGTCTGTACAAAGTACAAAATGCTATGGTATGGTATATGGCTATGATATTGCATGGTTTACTGCAGTATTAATTACTTAATAGTAAGTGTACAGAGCAGATACATTGATTTGATTCTAATACTAATAAAGATGTGCATATTTTCCCATATATTTTACTTAGATAGTGACTCTACTTTTGTTGTGAAAGGAAACAATCCCTCTGGATGATCAATGTATATTGCAAAATTTTCACAAACTTTGCTGTAGATTCCTTCCTGTTTCTGCTCCGAAGAAAAAGTTGTTTGTTTGAGCAAACTGTTTGCAGACAATTTTGAATAGGAGGAACTGGTTCATTATAAACACCTAGTGCATTTTTAGTGCTTTGATGAGAAAGTTGCAGGGCCTGCATCCCCTTAGAAGTAATTAGCCCTTAGGGAGTATTTCACCAAATTCAAATTTCTGTTGCAGAGGATGCATACAAATATGGTTTGGATCTTAGTGCAGACTTCTGGGAAAATCAGTGAGCTAACCACACAAGCCCTTTTGGAGGTGTTCTGAACACCAACAGTGTACAAAATGCCTCCGGGTTGCCATGTTGCATTGAATTTTATAGAAAATTACAGTGATGCAGATAGAAATGGAAAGGTAATTTTTAATTACATTAAATACATAATGGCTTGGTTTAACAATTGTATATACTATATTCATTTTTTAATTTGCTGTATTTTCGTCAAGGTCTTACCTTGCCTTCCTGTTGGCAGCCATCTTGGACATGTGCAGACTGTTGTCTTTTAAAAACTCTGTTTGCATCATCACTTGCCTGCTGCCTGGACATCGCTCAGGGATGATGCACACCTGACTATATACTGTATATCACCTGTTGGCTTGCAGTCTTTTACCCTTGCTCCAAGGTGCATCACTGCTAGCAGTGTTCTGTTCTCTGTGTTCCTCCGTACATGACCTGGCTTGGCTGATGACTTTCCTGGCTCCCGATTCCTCATCGGCCGATG
Organism: Pelophylax lessonae; assembly: GCF_965119305.1. Taxonomy (NCBI): domain Eukaryota; kingdom Metazoa; phylum Chordata; class Amphibia; order Anura; family Ranidae; genus Pelophylax; species Pelophylax lessonae. Next base: position 548,787,074 of record NC_138770.1, on the reverse strand, counting down.
ACCGGGCATCGTCAAACTAAAAACAAAAAGCAGAGCACCTCTAAGTGTTATCAGTTTAATTAAAAGTGTAAGGCAGGTACAGGAAAACTGCTCACATTTAAAACAGTATAAAATAGCTTACATTTAAACCTGCCTTACCCTTTTAATTAAACTGATAAAACTTAGAGGCGCTCTGTTTTTTGTTTTTATTTCCACTTTCAGAGCTTACTTCTCTCTGCAGCTGAGCTGGCCCTGAGTGTCATCTATTTCAGCCATCAACTACACCAGACTAATGACTATACATGAAATGCATACCCCTTGATGCTATATAGGTATGTGTGATGCGCCAACTCTTCTCCTGCTTGTTCACGGACGGCATCGTCAAACGACCCGGCTTGAATGACTGCCCGCTTCTATATTCAATCCCGGCTTGGATGACTAGCCGCTTCTAGACTCAATCCCGGCTTGGATGACTACCCGCTTTAGACTTGACCCCGGCTGTTCCTGATTTCGCTCCTCACTCTTGCTGTGCGTTTTTTGTTGTTGCGCTAATAAACTGCTTTATTTTATTTGCATCTTTGTGTGGTCTGGTTTCTGGCCGGTCCTGAGTAGCGGTGGGGGGATGGCACTTCAGGCAGCACTTATGAGAGGAGAAACAACTCTTAAAGATCATGAGAAAGAGAGAAAGGCGCCTCTAAGTGCAATATTAAAAGGTTTATTATAGAGCACAAGGGGTTAAAAACACTTACAGGATCGTGGATAAAAGAAGGCATATCATAGAAAAGTCCTCATGCAAGTCACTTGTCCTTCGTCTTATCTGCGGGGGAGAGTGACAAGGGCTGTCCAGCAGCTGTCAGATTACCGGAAGTCGAGCTGTAGGAAGGAGCCGAGGAGGTGGTGAGACGGTGAGGCGGCCCAGGTTACAGAACCACGCTGGAACGCACGTGACCGATGTAATGTCAGATGAGGGCAGTAACGCGTTTCAGAGCACGTGTGGCTCCTTTGTCAGACCAATGCCAATATTCACTAGGTGAGCTTATAAGGGGTGAATAGAAGGAGAAAGGGAGGAGAAAGGGGAAGAGTAAATGCCCAGTAATTAATTGACTGTGGAGTGGAGGTTGTCTTGACGGGGACACGCTAGGAGTGCAGTCTGTTGTGGTCATACACACGTAGATCGTGTTGTGCAGATTTAATGGTAAAAAAAAAATTATTAAGAAAAAATTATCACTAATTATAATAAAATAGAATATAAATAATATTAATAATAATGAGGGAACGTGCACGATAAAATGACCTGAGGTCAATAAGGGAATTATAGAATGATAGACAATTATCGGAGAGAATAATTTTCTTAAAGGGCCATGTCAAGAGAGATAGGTTAGAGCCAATAATGGCCGAGGATGGTGTGTGCTATGCTCTTAAGGTCCATGTGAACATCATAATGGAAAAACGGGGTCCATAAATTGAGATAGTAGTGATGGCAAGTCCCAGAAGCATTTTTTATGCTCTATAGGGTAATGTATAGTAGAAAGTTGAAAATGTTAATACTGTGGATACAAAAAAGACTTGTTCTGTTAGGACTACTGTAGGAACATTTGGGAATCCTATTGAGTGTAACGGTAGACATGGCTGGGTGTATGCAATGCCACTGGCAACTGTGTGAATTCTACCTTTGTCTATATGGTGTGTCGATTATCTGGATGGCAGATGCAGTGGTGTTTCCTGTGAGAGGCAGAGGTGATATTAGTAAAGGGTTTAGTTTATGCATGATGCCATAAAGTGTAATGTAACAGTTCTAAATATAGTAGTTATTTCTAAATCTTCATTGATCCCTCCTGGTGAGAGTACGTCTAAGGCATATATCCAGTATGTTTCCCTTTGACAGAGACGCTAGAATCTCTCTGTTTCGGTTAAACTGGCAGGGATGGGTTCAATGACCTAGCTTTTACTTCTGTACATGACAGCACACACTTAGCATTCATGGACCTTGACTTATACCATGATAATGGCCAAACCCACACCAAAAACTACCGTAAACCTACCGCAGGTAACTCCTTTCTACACTATAACAGCTGTCACCACCCTCGTTGGCTGAATAACATTCCAAAAAGCCAATTTTGCCGCCTCAGACACAACTGCACCAAACAAGCCGATTACCAAACCCAGAGTAAAACCCTCAAACAAAAATTTCTGAAAAAGGATACCCACCCCCACTTATTGAAAAAGCATATGCTACATTCATAAATCCTGACACCCCAACCAACAGAAATTACAACACATCTAATGTTATCCGGTTCACCACCCATTTCCACAACAAATATAAATATATCGAACACATAGTGCAAAAGCACTGATCTATACTCCTGCAGGACCCTCATCTGAAAGAAAGCATACAAACCCAACCCAAATTTTCATACAGAAAAGCCCCCAATATCAAAGGGAAAATAGCACCCAGCAAACTCAAAACTGCCAAATACTGTACATATTCCCATCACTTCTTTTCCATCATTGGGATGTATCAGTGCATGTATGCAGTTTTGTCCACCATTGACAAAAAGAATTCACAGTGAAAGGGAAGGTATACAAAATCCAAGAGTTCTACACCTGCCCCACAGAATATGTAGTCTATTGTTTGTCTTGCCCCTGTGGCCTCCATTACGTAGACAGAACTATATGCACCCTACACAAGTGTTTTGGGGAGCACCGTCGGTTCATCGAGGGTGGCAGAGATGACCACAGCGTCCCCAACATTTTACAGAATATCGCCAGAAATCCATCAACAGACTAAATGTGTTGGTCATTGAATCCATCCCTGCCAGTTTCCTCGAAGCAGAGAGATTCTAGCGTCTCTGCCAAAGGGAAACATACTGGCCTTAGACGTACTCTCACCAGGAGGGATCAACGAAGATTTAGAAATAAATACTATATTATAGTACTGTTACACTACATTTTATGACATCATGCATAAACTAAACCTTTTACTAGTATCACCTCTGCCTCTCACAGGAAACACTGCTGCATCTGCCATCCAGATAATCGACCCACCATATAGACAAGGTAAAATTCACACAGTTGCCAGTGGCATTGCATACACCCAAACGTTTCTACCGTTACATGCAGTTTTGTCCACCATGGACAAAACAAATTCATAGTGAAAGAGAAGGTATACAAAACCCAAGAGTTCTACACCTGCTCCACAGAATATGTAGTCTATTGTTTGTCTTGCCCCTGTGGTCTCTATTACATAAGCAGAACTATATGCACCCTACGCAAGCGTTTTGGGGAGCACCGTCGGTTCATTGATGGTGGCAGAGATGACAACAGCGTCCCCCAACATTTTGCGGAATACCTCCAGAAATCCACCAACCGCCTAAAAGTGTGGGTCATTGAATCCATCCTTGCCAGTTTCCCCGAAGCAGAGAGATTCTAGAGTCTCTGTCAAAGGGAAACATACTGGCCTTAGACGTACTCTCACCAGGAGGGATCAACGAAGATTTAGAAATAAATACTATATTATAGAACTGTTACACTACACTTTATGACTTCATGCATAAACTCAACTTTTTACTAATATCACTTCTGCCTCTCACAGGAAACACTGCTGCATCTGCCATCCAGATAATCGACCCACCATATAGACAAGGTAAAATTCACACAATTGCCAGTGGCATTGCATACACCCAACCATGTCTACCGTTACACACAATAGGATTCCCAAATGTTCCTACAGTAGTACTAACAGAACAAGTCTTTCTTGTATCCACAGAATTAACATTTTCAACGTTCTACTATCTATTACCCTATAGAGCATAATACATGCTTCTGGGACTTACCATCATTACTATCTCAATTTATGGACCCTTTTTTTCCATTATGACGTTCACATGGACATTAAGAGCATAGCACACACCAACCTCGGCCATTACTGGCTCTAACCTATCACTCTTGACCTGACCCTTTAGGAAAATTATTCTCTCCGATAATTGTCTATCATTCTATAATTCCCTTATTTCCCACCTCACCTCACGTTCCCTTGTTATTATTATTATTATTATTATATTTATTCTATCTTATTATAATTATTTTTTTCTTAATAATTTTTTTTTCTTACCATTAAATCTGCATGATATGATCTACGTTTGTATGACCACAACAGACTGCACTCCTAGTGTGTCCCCGGCAACACAACCTCCACTCCACAGCCAATTAAATACTGGGTGTTTACTCCTCCCCTTTCTCCTCCTTTTCTCCTCCCACTCACCCCTTATAAGCTTACCTAGTGAATATTGGCGTAGGTCTGATGAAGGAGCCACGTGTGCTCTGAAACGCGTTACAACCCACTGCCCTCATCTGACACCACATCGGCCGTGTGCATTCCAGCGTGGTTCCGGAACCCGGGCCACCTCATCACCTCCTCATCTCCTTGCTACTGCACGTCTTCCGGGAATCTGACAGCTGCTGGACAGCTCTTTCCACTCTCCCCCGCAGATAAGACGAAGGACAAGCGACTTGCATGAGGACTTTTCTATGATATGCCTTTTTTTAACCAAGATCCTCAAAGTATTTTTAACCCCTTGTTCTCTAAGATAAACCTTTTAATATTGCACTTGGAGGCGCCTTTCTCTCTTTCTCAGATAGTTAAAGACACAGATGAATTAAATATAAAAAGCTGTTTTACCTGCAAAAAGATTTATATTTCTGTTCCTCCATTTCGGAGATTCACACAACTCTACAACACAATGAAGTCCTTTTTTGGGGGGAGAGAACACCTGATTTTTCTCTGCTCCAGTTAGGTCACACTTATAGGTCTCCTCTCCATGACTGGAAAATGAAAAGATAAAGAGCAGACTCATAAGCTCATCTCCTCCTTTTGTCGGAATACTCCTCCTCCTCGCAGTGCAGCACACCTCATTGGCTTCTTGCACTACTTTTGACCACCCCAGTCTGAGCTGTACTGTAGAGGGAATGCAAGTAGCAGTATATTATGTCAAATTTAGGTACATAGTGGCATGGCCACAATGTGAAGGAGAGAAGACTTATCCGGGGAAGCTCTGTTTATCCTGAGCCCATACTGATGCTGTCCCATGCTACACAGCTATCAAACTCACCCCCTCAGCAATGCAACATCCTCCTCCACCTGCCCTGTACCTGCAGATGCCGGCTAAACACTGATCAACCAGGGCTCAGCCTGCTAAGCTGCACTCTGGATCCTGCCAGACACATGCACCCGCTATGTTGCCACTAGAGCTGAAAGCTTGCACCTGCAGCATTCATTCTCCCTCACATATGGTGTCCTCTCTACAAGATCCACCACTTTCATATTTCCCAGAGGCTGCTGAGCACCACTGTCATCCTGCAGGCCATTGAAACCTGTAAATCTACCCCAATGGAGCAAATTGATCAACTCATGCTAGAGTGCAGTCTCATTCACCATGACCCATGACCTAGATAAGTTCAGGAGTGCCTATCAGTAGCTGAGGTGCATGTGTTGGCTGTGGAAGATATGGTGACCACGCAAGATCCAACGCTAACTCCAATGTCTGACAGAACAAGCTGAGGATGCTGAAAGTCACCTAAGACGCAACAACTTTTATTTCATTGATTTGTCAGAGGGTAGAGAGGAGCAATAGCCAGAGTTGTTTGCTGAGATCTTGTTCAAAGATCTTCATCTTGATGCTGTTTTTCCAGCCCATGTATTGAAGCGCCTCCATTGGTCCTGAGAAAAGCGAGACTGCCCGGAACAAATTCCAGGACATTTTTTGTGAGGTTTCTTAACTATGGGGTTCAGGACCTAATCCTGTCTGAAGCCCATAAGAAGCCATTTCTTTTCTATGACAACACCACCATCATGTTCTTCACTGATTTAGTTGCAGGTCCTTCCTGGAGATCAAAAGGCAAATAGGGGTAAAGGGGGTTATCTACAGCAGTCTCTACCCCAGTAACCTTGGGGTAGTCTATGAAGGTGCCACCAAATTCGTTGATAGTCCTGAAGAAGCATCTGACATGTTGGACCTGGTTTGGTAAACTGGCCTTCTCTATTTTTCACCTAGTCCCTTTTTATAGTACGCACTCTTTGGGGCCCTATTATTGCTTAATTCTCACTTGGACACTTGTCCCTCTGGAGTAGAGATGGATAACTTTTATTTCCCTACCAGTTTTGAGCCCCATTTCTGTTTCTTTATTTGATTACTCACAGTAGTATATATGTACCTGCACTGTATTCTTCAGTAGCATTGCAAACTTCTTCCCCAAGATGGCACTGTATCTGCTATGTTGTGTCTAAGGATGATCGAACTTTTGAAAAGTTCGGTTCGGCCAGAACATCCGAACTTCCCGAAAGTTCGGCCCGGATTTCAGAACCCCATTGAAATCAATGGGACCCGAACTTCGGTAATCAAAAAACACAATTTTGAAGCCCCAAAACCCAATAAATGCCCCTAAAAAGTGCCTAGGGTTCTGGGTCATGCCCCATTAACTATTAATCACACAAAAAAAGTTCTTAAAAATTGTCATTTTTGATAAAAAAGCCAATTATTGAAAAAAAAAGAGAGATTTTTTGATTTTGACTTTGGATTTAGTATCTGGGGGGTCTAAAAGGTGTGCATGTGAAGTTTCAGCTCTGTAGCATGTCCAGAACCATGAAAAAAAAAAGATAATTTTTCAGTAGAACAGGGATGTGGGTCGGGACCCTCCTTTAACTTTAACACCTATATGATCTTTTTTTCTGGTTCTGGTCATGCTACAGAGCTGAAACTTCACAGGTACACCTTTTAGACCCCCCAGACACAAAATCACACAAAAAAGTTCTTAAAAATTGTCATTTTTGATAAAAAAAGCCAATTATTGAAAAAAAAAAAAAAAAGAGATTTTTTGATTTACAGACACACCTAGACATATATAGGTGTGATAGTAGCAGAAATATATGCTTGCGCTAATGAAATAATTTACAGTAATATATTTCTGCTACTATCACACCTATATATGTCTAGGTGTGTATATAAATATATGGATGTGTATATATACCACTATACACAAGTTCAGATGTTTTGCCTGCCTCAAAAGAACCCCAAAAAATGCCAAAAAAACGCTAGCGTCAAAAAAAAAAATGCCCATGTGTGTTTTTGCTGGCATTTTTTGGGGGTTTTTGGAGGCAGGCAAAACATCAGAACTTGTGCACAGTACCACTATACACAAGTTCAGATGTTTTTCCTGACTGCAAAGATCCCAAAAAAATGCCTTCTATTAAACCGGCAAGGTGTTACAGGAGCAGAGCCAACCCCCTGTCAGAAAGTTTTCTAATACAAACGATCTTTTTTTTCTGGTTCTGGACATGCTACAGAGCTGAAACTTCACATGTACACCTTTTAGACCCCCCAGATCTGAAATCCAAAGTAAAAATCAAAAAATCTCTTTTTTTTTTCAATAATTGGCTTTTTTATCAAAAATTACAATTTTTAAGAACTTTTTTTGTGTGATTTTGTGTCTGGGGGGTCTAAAAGGTGTACATGTGAAGTTTCAGCTCTGTAGCATGTCCAGAACCAGGAAAAAAAAGGATTGTTTGTATTAGAAAACTTTCTGACAGGGGGGTTGGCTCCGCTCCTGTAACACCTTGCCGGTTTAATAGAAGGCATTTTTTTGGGATCTTTGCAGTCAGGAAAAACATCTGAACTTGTGTATAGTGGTACTGTGCACAAGTTCAGATGTTTTGCCTGCCTCCAAAAACCCCCAAAAAATGCCAGCAAAAACACACATGGGCATTTTTTTTTTGACGCTAGCGTTTTTTTGGCATTTTTTGGGGTTCTTTTGAGGCAGGCAAAACATCTGAACTTGTGTATAGTGGTATATATACACACATCCATATATTTATATACACACCTAGACATATATAGGTGTGATAGTAGCAGAAATATATTACTGTAAATGATTTCATTAGCGCAAGCATATATTTCTGCTACTATCACACCTATATATGTCTAGGTGTGTATATAAATATATGGATGTGTGTATATATACCACTATACACAAGTTCAGATGTTTTGCCTGCCTCCAAAACCCCCAAAAAATGCCAGCAAAAACACATCTGGGCATTTTTTTTTTTTTGACGCTAGCGTTTTTTTTGGCATTTTTTTGGGTTCTTTTGAGGCAGGCAAAACATCTGAACATGTGTATAGGGGGTATATATAGACATATATGTCTGAATATATACCCCTAGACATATATAGGTGTGATAGTAGTAGAAATATATTACTGTAAATGATTTCATTAGCGCAAGCATTTATTTCAGTTACTATCACACCTATATATGTCTAGGGGTATATATTCAGACATATATGTCTATATATACCCCCTATACACATGTTCAGATGTCATGTCTGACATCAAACATGTCCTCAAAAAAGCACTGGCAGTGGCAGCCCCTGCAGCATAAAAAATGCTTGGCTGGTGAGAAGCCATATGCCTGTCCCGAAGCTATTCAGAGAAATGATCATTTCTCTATAGCGGTCACCCTGCTATGGAAGGGTTTTGTCACCCTGCCATAGCAGTCACTGCCAGTTAACCCTACACTACGGTCCCCTGACACTTAACACTTTCCCTACAGAAACTACATTTTTGAAGCTAACTAAAGTGTGAAGGAGCACTCTAACTACGCTAGATATCCCTTTCCTCACACTAATAAATAGCTAAATGACACTTTTCAAGTAAAATTAACAGAACTGCTTCCACTCTCTTCCATGTCCAGTATAACAATGCTAGGAATATGGCGGGGGCGATCTTATATATTGGGGGGCGTATTCACTAATGATTGGTCTAGGGACCCCCTAGTCACTCCAATCACATTCCTAGCATTCTCCTGCCCCCTCAATTGGCTTTTGCTAATGGTTCTGGTCCAATCACGGGCTTTTAAAGCCCATTTCCTGAAGCATTGCATTTTGGGCGGTTCTGGTTGCCGAATTCCGAACTTTTTGGGCAAAAAGTTCTAAATTCGGCCGAACCTCGAACACCCAATGTTCGGGCCGAACCGATGGTGGACCCGAACCGTTCGATCATCCCTAATTGTGTCCCCCTGTTTGGACAATTCTGCTGCCCCGGAAGTGAGAAGCCTATTTCCCATTCGTTTGGGGGGGGGAGTTACTTGTTTTTTACTAGTGGCTTCTTTTCTTTTTGACTGATCTTCGGATCTGCTCCCCCCCCCCCCCCAGCGTGGACTGTAGGGGTGCCTCTTCCTCATTTTTTCTTAGTTTATGGGACTAAGGCTGCACAGGTCAGGCTGCCCTGTTTAGGTCTGCTTGTTCTGTGATGCCGAGAGTTTTTTGGGACTGTTCTATTTTAGTGATTTATTCTCATCTTTATTTTTAGTGCTCCATTCCATGTGTACTGATTTATGTCTAATCTGTGCTTTGTTATTAGGCTCAGGGGCTTGTCTATGCTGCCAATGTGGTGATCCCCTACATGATTACACTTATTATGCCCTTCCCATTCTTAGGCTGGGTTCACACATGTGCAAATTGGATGAGGGTTTCCCCGCATCCAATTTGCATGACAAGCGACTGTGACTGGCTCAATGGAGCAGGTTCAAACAGGTCCGAGGCAGCCGTGGAGCGGATTGCAAAAGGGTCCTGTGCGTGTTTGGGTCCAGTTCAGGTGCAAATTCAGGCAAAAATTCAGACCTGAACTGATGAAAAGACACGCACAGGACCCCAGGCACGAACCTGTGGTCGCAGATGTGTGAACCCAGCCTTATTACATTTCTAGTAACCCTCTTATACCGGTATATAAAGTATCTATTTACACTGATGACGAACAAGGTTTAATTGTTATCCTGGAATGTCCAGGGCATGAACTTGGAACTGAAAAGGTCCTAATATTTCAGTACCATATAAACCCCACTTCAATTTTATCCAGGAAAACCATCTTACTGACAGCAAAGTATTCTGTTAATACTTGGTATGTGGCATGTCTTGTAAGTAAGTGCACGATACAACATGTTGTTACAGATCCAGCAGAGAGGTATGTGGCTGCAGCACTGCTAATTAGAGCTGTCCCATGCTTACAGTGTTTGTCAATCTCTATATTCTCCTGTCATTTGACTCTCAGGTGCTACATATCTTGTATGACAGAATCTTATTTCCTAACCAAAAAAAAATGATCATTCTTGGGAATCACAATGCTGTTATAGACCCCAAACTCAACTTTACTAACTAGCACAGGGCGCATTAATTTGACATGTTAGCTTGGACAGACATCCTGGGTCTAACGGATCTCTGGCACTGTAAAAACCCTGATACAAAGCAAAAGTCTTGCTTCTCCTCCAAACACAACTTGGCTTCTCACAAAGAACTAGCATTTAGATGTCCTAGTGTTCTTTCTCAGGTTGCTGCTGCTGCGTTCCTTCCAGGGGATCTCTGACCATACCCCTATGCAGATGCCACCTCAAGTGCCAAATAGCACTTTTTCTCTTCAGTGTGCGATACAGATGAAATATTTGGATATTCAGGTCTCCAGTTTATATCTTTAAATCACCCCTTGTGAAAAAAGCTAAGTCAATCTAAAAATACATTTGAAGCACGGCGGTCTATACTGAGATTTCTGATAGGTGAGATCAAAAACACATCAAAAAACATTGCAGTTGCGTTTTTGGTGCATCTTTTCAGTCATATGTCCATGTTTTACAGGTGCATGCTAAGAGTCAAACGCCGAAAAGCACTTGAAATTCATCAAAAACACATATGCATTTTTAATGCATTTATTTTAACGGAGCAACGTGAAAGCACCCTTAGAGAATACAGTACATAAATGAAATTGCTTAAATATAATTTTAGCAGTAATTTTAAATAGTTTAATCCACAGCTTTTATTAAAATAATACCTGGTGATCCTGCCCTGGAGGTCCTTGATTAGACACTTCCTGTCTGGCAGTTGGGTTCCTGTGCTGTCCCTTTGGGAACAGTAAACCCTAACAGCAGCTAGTGAGAAAACCACACATGATCCCATTGTAGCTCCGCTAAATGCAACCAAAGGCAGAGGGTTGTGAGGCTCTACCAACACATATCTACATTTAACCACTTAAGCCCCGGAAGATTTTACCCCCTTCCTGACCAGGGCCTATTTTGCAATTCGGCACTGCGTGACTTTAACGGACAATTGCACGGTCGTGCGACGCTGTACCCAAACAAATTTGACGTCCTTTTTTTCTCACAAACAGAGATTTCTTTTGATGGTATTTGATCACCTGTGCGATTTTTTGATCATGCGCTATAAACAAAAAAGTGTGTCAATTTTGCAAAAATAACAATATTTTTCTCATTTTTTTATATGAAATTCCCCAAAAAAAATGTAAAAATCAAAATTTTTTAACATTTTGTTTTATGCTACATATGTTTGGTAAAAAAAATCGCAAAAAGCGTATTTTGATTGGTTTGCGCAAAAGTTATCGCGTTTACCAACAAAGGGAAAGATTTTTGTCATTTTTGTTGATTTTTTTTGCGGTACTGCGACATTGCGGTGGACAGATCGGACCCTTGACTGACACTTTTGGGGTTACCAGTGACATTTCTACAGTAATCAGTGCTATACATATGCACTGTTACTGTAAAATTACACTGGCAGTGAAGGGGTTAACTTTTTTTGAGAGGGAGGGGCTATGTGTGTCCCTAGGGGCGTGATTCTAACTGTGATTGGCTGTGGCTTGAGATGTACGAACAATGATCAACGGTCCTACATAGTAGAACCGTATGATCACCATTCATACACAGGGGAGAATGACAGGCGGCTTTTTTACATTAGCTGCCTGCCTTTCTCCCTCTGCACTGACAATCGCGAGTGACCGGCGGACAATCGGGTCCGCTGGTCACACGCGCGGGGCGTCCGTGACCACTCGGGAGCGGGAGCGCGCCTCCGGGGGTGCGCGCTCGCTCCCTAGACCCTCACAGGCTAGCGACGTAGTACTACGTCGCTCTGCCTGTGAGGGGCTGACCGCCGCAGTAAATAGTCTTGCGGCGGTCGGCAAGTGGTTAACACTACTCTGTGTATCTGAGTAGGATCAACAGTTTACCTATAGGTTTGTTTAGTGTTCTTTCATCTGGGTAGAAACCAGTGGCTTCAAAATGCAAATGCTGTGTTTTTATCCTCTGGTAGTAATATAGTTGCCGTTTTTTGTCAGAAAAATTTATAATGTGCATTTTGGATGTTCCTTCACTCAGTCAGGATACTGTAATTTTGGATGGACACAGTGGGCTTCCATTGAAAGTGTTAACAAAAAGGCATAGACAACAAAATATACTGTGTTCCTGATTTAGGACACCAGTCCCCTGTGGTCCTCAGCTTCAGCCATTTTATTAGCAGAGATAACACAGAGCATGAGCATCCAAGAAAATCTCAAGCTTTTTAACATTTTCACACCGAACATCGTTTGTCACACATGTTAGGCTTAACAGATTGTCAGTCTAACCTGAATTTTATTATTCACAAAATTACGCACTTTCTCCATTGTATACTCAAGTCATTATTTAAATGTAGGCTTACATTTTGCAAAATTTACAATACATTGGAATTAGTTTTTTTACATGACCCAAAACAGTCCTGTAAAGAGCAGGATCAGTCAGGTTAATGTTGCTGAAAAGTTAAACCTGAAAGGAAATATTTACTGACAAAAAAAGATATAGGGGGAAAGCATACTGTTGCTAGCCTCTTATTGCAACAGCTATTTGCATGGTTGTCAGTGGCTTCAATTCCTTCTAAGTCAAAACTACTTATATACATTATGTACCTGTTCCAGGTCAATGACTCAAAGAAGGCAAAACATCAGAATAATAGCCAAGGAATAAGTGTTCTAAAAAGAAAAAATAAACAGGGTGCACCTGCCTAGCGTATTACCTTTGCAAAAATGATTTTTATAAAATATCTGCACATCATACTCACAAAATAAGACGACAATTCAAGCAAATATAGGTGTGAATTAACCCAGATTTCCACTTGGCATGGCCTGCTGGTTATCGATGGATATTTCCAAAAGGATCTAACACTTTTTGAGGGGTATCCCCTCTTCCTCAGAGTGCAGGCTCTTATGTTCTACAATGCCGGGGGGTGGCCATGCATGCAAAATTTGCACCCTCTATTGCCAACCTATTCATGGCAAAATGGGAGGAGAATGTCGTATGTGGTGAGCCAAGACCCAAGTTGATACTCTGGAAACGGTACATAGATGACACCCTCCTTCTCTGGAAGGGAAGCAGGGACGCATTGGATAACTTTATCTCCTAACTCAATGATAATGATAGGGGAATTACTTCACAGCATGAAGCTAGTAGTGAGGAAATTCATTTTCTGGATTTGAGAATCAGAATTCAATAAAATAAAATGGTCACTTCAACATATTTTAAGAAGACGAAGTGTAATGGCTTCATTAGTACAAAAAGTTGTCATCTTGAGGCATGGTTAAAAGCTGTACCAAAGGGTCAGTTTAGATGGGTGAGGAGGAATTGCACTTTATCACAGGATTATTCTAGGTAGGCCGAACTCCTGAAAGAACGTTTTGGAGCTAAAGGGTATAACCCTATTGAATTGGATAATACCATCCAAAAGGTAAATAACATGGACAGGGATCTCATTCTTAATCCTGAGATGAAATACGTAAATGGGGATCAGTCATTATGTGAGTCCTCTAAATTTTCTCCTCGCTTTTCCTTTTTCACATTCTATTCCACTCAATATTAGCTTGTTTTGGGCCCAATGTTACCTGAAGTCCCGACAGTCACATTTAGAGGTGTCCCTCCATTAAATTTGCAAATTGCTCCTAACATAGTTGAACTTCCCAAGAAACCTACTTTTTTCTTTTAAATGAAAGGCTTTTATCCTTGTAGGAGATGTGCTGTGTGTGAACATAATAATATAAAAAATAGGAAGTATACTACATTTGAGTCTAACGCTACATATGGCATTCAGTCATTTCTTACTTGTACTTCAAAAAATTTAGTTTATTTAAATACATGCCCTTGTGTCTACAATATGTTGGCCGCACGGTACGGATGTTTCAAGTAACAAAGAAGGAACATATTGCTAATATCCAGAAGAGCTTTCCCATACATAATTTATACAAACATTATGATCAGTGCCATAACAGGAATCCTATTGGCACGTCCTTTATGGCTATAGATACATTTAATCCCCATTGGAGGGGAAGTCATGCTAGAAGGAAAATCTCCAAATTAAAAACAAAGTGGATTTATTGGCTGAAATGTTTTAGACCTTTTCGTCTCAACATAGAATGGGGTTTGAATGCTTTCATCAACCATGGCTAATGTATATTTAAGGTTTGATAATTAATATTTCATGACTCATATCTCTTTAAACAGCGTGGGGTATGAAATGTGTCATTTCTTTTTGATTTCATTTCCATTTTTTTTATTTACATGTTTGAAATATTTTTGTATTATAATGTTCCATGTATTTATTGAGATCAGTCTTGAGTGCAGTGCAGGTGGTGTTTCTGACCATTAGATGTCACCGTTGTGATCTGACTGTCATTGGCAATGTTTTTCAATGATTTTCATACCTATTAGTATTTGGCCACCTCTATTTATTAACAAATGAATTTTTGGTGCAAACTAAATTTTTGTTTAAGCGGCTGAACTTGGGTTTGAATTATTTAGCTTGCTGAGATTAGTTGCAGGAGAATGTGGTATCACATCCGGTGGCTGGTGCTTCAGCTGCCTTCTAATTTGGAATGCACCCTCTGTGAGGCTAATGAATTTCTGGCCTCTATCGTATATAAAAATAGTGTACGCATGCGGAACCACGCCCCTGATAATGTCTATATGATGAAACGCGTTGGGAGGAGTTGGTTCTGCGTAAATGTCGCCATGCACGAAGGTCGGCCATCTTGTGGGTTTGAAACAATTCCACAGTCTTGCAGTGTACAGGCTTTACTATACTTTCCATTTGGTGAGTGTGATTTTGTTACTACCAACAAACTTTGAATTAATCTACTACACTATGAGGTTTTCTACTGATCTTTTTGCTCCATATGTGTCTAATCTGGATGTGGATGAGTTCATATTGATCACAATTGATCCCGATCTGAGGTCATGTGGTCCTCGGTAAATCATACAAAGAGCATTTGACCATTATTTTAATAGTGCTCCACCTTATGCGGTGAGGGTCAGTGTGTTCATCTGTGTCGGTGAAGGATCATTTTTGGCACTTGAATGTGAATCACACACCTTGGTGGAAAATTTAACATGAACTTTTATATGTTTGGGACTTTTTTTTTTTTTTACCTTACCACTAAATATTGTTATGTTTGTAATTTATTGCTCCATGGCCTGCATTTATAAGAAAACTGCTTAGATCAATGGTTACCATAGAATTAGACAAGTGAAAAGTTTAGGAATTCAAAATAATGTATTCATTTACATTTGGTTTGTTCTTAAGCATGTTAGAAAAATTAACATTTGTCTATTTTTAATTGAATATCTGGAAACAAAAATGAGCATGGATTTCCCTATTTATATGAGGTTTGTAAACAACAATCAAGCAACATTTGTACACTTCTTAGCTAAATCCACTGAATATTTAACTAAATGGAAACGATTTGGACTGCTTTTGTTCTTAGGCATATAATACACACAGATGTGCGGAAGAGTTATGTGATTCACATGGAAACATTCATTTATCCTATTCTTTCAACTACAAAGCAAATTTCTATTTAATGTTAACTCTAATAAGCAGCAATTCTTCTTATTTGCAAACATAACAGAGTTCTTGTCACTGTCTTTTTATTCAAGCTGACAGAGGAATGCTTATTTGGTTGTACCCAGTCGAGTTCATGCGCCTACCTATCTATGTACATCCAAAACTGGCTTGCTCAGTGTGTAGAAGGGATGTATTTTGGATCACCCAATGATGAATTTGGGTTAAATTATAAAGTTTCAAATTCACTATAAAGTACCTTTTTGGGCAATTCCCAGGAGGTGAATTTTGGCTCATACCAATAATGGCCTGTGAATCCTTTAATCCTGATCAATAAATTCACATCATTCAGTACTCGGGGAGGAACTGGATTGCTCACATTAAATGGTTCACAGAGAGCAGCAATGATGTCAGTATAAAAATACAAAAGTAGAGGCGCCTTCTAAGTGTAAAACTGCAAGCATTTAATAGACATAGAAAAAAAAACACTCACATTTGGATATATACAAACAAGCACATCAGGGATCACCTGCAGTGGTGAATCTCTGGGAACCCTGGTCGTCTGCTAAGGTTGAAGTGTTGTGTTCTTTCATTCCTCCTGTGAATCTCCTGTGTCCTGGGGAGCCAAACGCTTGCTCAGCATATGTGCTGGATCTGGATGAAGGGCTGGAACACACGTGGACGTGCGTGTGATGTCACCAGAAGTGACAGGCAGAGTGCACACTTGGAAACACGTTGCAATCCCTTCCGGTGATGTCACACACTTGCCGCTGCTATCCACGTGCATTCCAGCCCTCCATCCTTATCTAGCACACATGCTGAGCCGGCGTTCGGCTCCCCAGGACACAGGAGATCGACAGAAGAAATGAAGGAACACAAAACTTCAACCTTAGCACATGACCAGCATGCCCAGAGACTCACCACTGCAGGTGATCCCTGATGTGCTTGTTTGTATATACCCAAATGTGAGTGGTTTTATACTTTGTCTGTTAAATGCTTACAGTTTTACACTTAGAAGGCACCTCTACTTTTGTCTTTTTCTACATATCCCTACAGAATGATTCTGCTTCATAGAGGAGGCTTGCCCTAAGTTTCAGACTGTTCATCTCCATCCCAGGATTATCTGCTGTATCGCCTTTGACTTTCCCCCTTTCTTCCCATCCTCACCCTGGCAAATATACAGACAGTTTTCAGTATCCATTACTCAGAACTTTGTGTTGATACTATCCTGTTATATGGTGTCATTATGCAGGCACTTCTGTAGGGAAAGAATAGAGAGAGGTCACTGAATATAAAGGGAGATATTAGGATCATTTAGGCCACATTTTCATCTGGCGTTTTGGGATCCCGGGCAAAATTGCCATGATTCTGCCTACAATCCCAAAGTGCACTGCAATAATGGCAAAACGTACCATGTGTGTTCATGTTCATGTTTGCACTATATATAGGTCCCGAGCAACAGATTCCTTTTGTTGTACGTTTTGTACTGGTCTCAGTAGAAGTTCCCAAAATGGAATGCCTACTCAAAACCTTTAGCCTTTTCTTTACTAAATAAAATAGGAATATACAGTATTTACAAGCAGTTTATTCAGCTTTCCATGGAGGATGTACTTCCAGGCTGTCCCGCAGAAATGGCAGATTTAGGGTTAGCAAAAAACATTTACAACTGACAGGGGTGCTTACAATCAGGGGCGTACCTAGAGCATTTGGGACCTGTGGCGGATCCAATATTTGGCACCCCCTTCAATTTTAAAATGTAAAAACACCCACAAAATGTTTTATTGTTTTCAAGAATATTTATTGCACGGATTTCACAGCCCCCTATCACATAGCCCCTCTCTCTAATTTACACTATCAACCTCCCCTGCAGAGTCCTACCTTTGGCATAAACAAATAGCTATCACTATTAGCAATGTGTTTAATTTTGAGCAAGAGATGGCAGGCATACTACAGGAGATGGTCAGAGACTGTGGACATTATAAAGGAGATGGTCAGAGACTGCAGATATACTACAGGAGATGGTTAGAGACTGCAAACATAAAAGAAGAGATAATCAGAGACTGCAGACATGATACAAGAGATGGTCATAGACTGTAGACATGATAAAAGATATGGTCAGAGACTGGGGACATGATACAAGAGATGGTCAGAGACTTAGGACATGATACAAGAGATGGTCAGAGACTGTTGACATGATACAAGGGATGGTCAGAGACTGTGGAAACGATACAAGAAATGGTCAGAGACTGTGGACATGATACAAGAGATGGCCAGGGACTGCAGACATGATCCAAGAGATGGTCAGAGACGGCGGACATGATAAAAGAGATGGTCAGACTGCAGACATGATCCAAGAGATGGTCAGAGACTGAGGACATGATACAGGAGATGGTCAGAGACTCCGGACATGATACAAGAGATGGTCAGAGACTTTGGACATGATACAAGAGATGGTTAGAGACTGCGGATATGATACAAGAGATGGTCAGAGACTGCAGACATGATAAAAGAGATGGTCAGAGACTGTGGAAATACTACAGGAGATGGTCAGAGACTGGGGACATGAGACAAGAGATGGTCAGAGACTGTGGACATACTACAGGAGATGGTCAGAGACTGCGGACATGATAAAGAGATGGTCAGAGACTGCGGACATGATACAAGAGATGGTCAGAGACTGCGGACATGATAGAAGTTAGAAAAGCACTAAAGGGGCTGGAGAGCACTGGAGGAGCCAAAGAGCACTGGGGGGGGGGGCTGAAGAGTATTGGGGGAGATCCGGAGAGCATTGCAGGAGCAGCAGAGGGCATTGGGGTTGGAGAGTGTGGGGGTAGAGAGGAAGAGAGGACTGGAGGGGGGACAGGGAGCACTGGGGGGGAGGGAGAACCGGGGATGGAGATTACTGGGGGAGCCGAAGATCACTGGGGAGCCACAGAGCACTGGGGGAGGAACTGGAGAGCACTGGGGGGGAACTGGAGAGCACGAGGGGGAACTAGAGAGTGCCGGGGCAGAACTGGAGAGCTTTTGGGGGGAACAGGAGAGCACTGAGCGGGGAGCCAGGGAGGGTGGAGAGCACTGGGGGAACCAGAGAGCACTGGGGGAGCTGAAGAGCACTGGCGGGGAGAGCTGGAGACCACTGGAGGGGAGCACTGGAGGGGGAGGCTGGAGAGCACTCGGTGGCCAGCAAAAGAAGTTAGATAGGAAGGACAGTCGAGGCAGCTGCATAACGAGGAAATGATCCTTTCATATTCCTCCAGCAGCCGCTGAATGCCTGCCTCCTCTCCTTCCCGCAGGCATTTAGCGGCTGCTGGAGGAATATGGAAAGATCAATTCCTCTATATGCAGCTGCCCTGCCGCTCCTCCTATCCAGGCACACAGGGAGGCTGCTCGAACACTCACTTTCTTCCCGGTCTGTGGGTGGCATCAGGCAATGGGATTCCCTGCAGCACCTTCCCCTTCATGGTCTTGGGGTAGCAGGGTAGTTTCCGCCCCCCTGCACCGACTGCTAAACTGATCAGGCAGTCAGCCAGCCAATCGTGGAGAGGCTTGGTGAGTGGCATGGACTGAAGGGGCAGCCCAGCTACTGCTGATCAGCTGCTTTTACCACATGAACATGCGGCCCGCTGACGCCGGAGGGCACCCCTGAAAGTCGCCGGCCTGACACCCCCCCCAAATATGTGGCACCTGGGGCAGGCTGCCCCCGCACCCCCGTTGGTATGTCACTGCTTACAATGGTCAGTTTTTATTCACTTATGTAAAACTTTTATTCAAAATAGAAAAAAACTGTTGCTGTAACTGCTTAAAAAGTGTTAGGGGGAATTTAACTTTAGTTAGTCAAGTCCATCCAAATCTGCTTGTGCATCTACAACTAACCTCTCCCAGGTTTGACACTGTTGCTGTCCAAAGTTGTCTCTATTGCTCCTCTATCCAGAGTGGAGACACCCTAGGCCAGCAGGTGTATTACTGGCTGGATCACCAGGGGAAAATAAAGGGAAAAAAAGACACCTTAAAGTAGGGGTGGGGAACCTTTTTTCTGCCAAGGGCCATTTGAGTATTTATAAAATCATTTGGGGGCCGTACAAAATTATCAACTTAAAAATGTGCCTGGTATATTTGGTCAAACATTTAAATAACTCACCCCTAATGTGATGGCTGCCACTGCTTCTCTTTGGTGAGGTGTGTGATGTTAGCTGGTATTGATGATGTTGCTACTGGCAACTGGTTTTCCAGGTTTGCGTCGGTCAGTCTGGAGCGCAATCGACTCTTTGGGGTGGTACGTTTTGAAAAGAACTGCTGGCAGGTACTGCTGGTGGGTACAGATGGCTGGTACTGCTGGTGGGTACAGCTGGCTGGTAATGCTGTGGGTACTGCTGGCTTAGGCTGGTACTGCTGGCTTGTACTGTGCTGTGGGTACTGCTGGCTGGTACTGCTGTGGGTACTGCTGGCTGGTACTGCTGGCTCAGGCTGGTACTGATGTGGGTACTGATGGCTCAGGCTGGTACTGTGCTGTAGGTACTGCTGGCTGGTACTGCTGTGGCTACTGCTGGCTCAGGCTGGTACTGCTGGCTGCTACTGTGCTGTGGGTACTGCTGGCTGGTACTGCTGGCTCAGGCTGGTACTACTGTCTAGTACTTCTAGCTGGTACTGCTGTGGGTACTGCTGTGGGTACTGCTGGCTCAGGTGGGTACTTCTGTGGGTACTGCTGGCTCAGGCTGGTACTGCTGGCTGGTACTGCTGTGGGTACTGCTGGCTGGTACTCTGCTGTATGTACTGCTGGCTGGTAATGCTGTGGGTGCTGCTGGCTGGTACTGTTGTGGGTACTGCTGACTCTGGCTAGTACTGCTGTGGGTACTGTTGGTTCTTCTGTGGGTACTGCTGGCTCTGGCTGGTACTGCTGTGGGTATTGCTGGTTCTGCTGTGGGTATTGCTGGCTCTGGCTGGTACTGCTGGCTCTTAGTGCCCCCTTAATGCAGAGTGATTAGTGCCCCCTTAATGCAGAGTGATTAGTGCCCCCATCAATGCAGAGTGATTAGTGCCCCCTTATGCAGAGTGATTAGTGGTCCATGAATGCAGAGTGATTAGTGCCCCATCAATGCAGAGTGATTAGTGCCCCCATCAATGCAGAGTGATTAGTGCCCCCTTAATGCAGAGTGATTAGTGCCCCATCACTGCAGAGTGATTAGTGCCCCATCAATGCAGAGTGACCAGCGCCCCAATCAATGCAGAGTGATTAGTGCCCCCACCAATGCACAGTGATTAGTGCCCTATCAATGCAGAGCGATTAGTGCCCCCTCAATGCAGAGTGACTAGTGCCCCATCAATGCAGAGTGATTATTGCCCCCATCAATGCAGAGTGATTAGTGCTCCCCTAATGCAGAATGATTAGTGCCCCCTTAATGCAGAGTGACTGGTGCCGCATCAATGCAGAGTGATTAGTGCCCCATCAATGCAGAGTGATTAGTGCCCCCTAATGCAGAGTGACTAGTGCCCCATCAATGCAGAATGATTAGTGCCCCCTTAATGCAGAGTGACTAGTGCCCCCTCAATTCAGATTGATTAGTGCCCCCCATGATTGCAAAGTGATGAGTGTCCCCATCAATGCAAAGTGATTAGTGCCCCCTCAATGCAAAGTGACTAGCGCCCCCTTAATGCAGAGTGATTAGTGCCCCCTTAATGCAGAGTGACTAGTGCCCTATCAATGCAGAGTGATTAGTGCCCGCTTAATGAAGAGTGACTAGTGCCTTATCAATGCAGAGGGATTATTGACCCAATCAATGCAGAGTGATGAGTGATCCCATCAATGCAGAGTGATGAGTGCCCCCTTAATGCAGAGTGACTCGTGCCCCCTTAATGCAGAGTGATTAGTTCCCCCGTAATGCAGAGTTATTAGTGCCCCCTTAATGCAGAGTGATTAGTGCCCCCTTAAAGAGGAAGTAAACCCTCCTCTACAACTTGTACCTATAGGTAAGCCTATGATAAGGCTTACCTATAGGTACTGTAAATATCTCCTAAACATGTACCGTTTAGGAGATATTTACCTTACATGTCGCCAGTGACGTCACTGGCGCATGCGCTCTGAAGGAACGGCCGATCGTGCCGTTCCTTCAGAGCCCCGTGCCGTGACTGTCGGCTCTAGCGCGCGTGCGCGGGAGTGACGTCACCGCGGCTCCGGCCAATCAGATGGCCGGATGCCGCGATCCCGGAAGATGGGCGACTAGACATGTCGCCCGTCATAGAGGTGAGTGAGCGGCACGGCCGGGGCTCGTTCTGAGGTAAGTATTGTATAATGAGCTAATATGCGATGCATACTAGCTCATTATGTCTTTCTTTTGCAGGGTGTAAAAAAAAAAAAAATAACTCAAACGAGTTTACAACCTCTTTAAGGCAGAGTGACCAGTGCTTGGGGATTAGAGCGCCTCCTGATTACACAAAGAGCAGGGCTCTTCTGCTTACCCAGCGCGAGCACTGTGATACGAAGTCCCGCCTCCTGGACTGGCTCCTGTGATAGATGTCACCACTGTGCTGTCTATCATAGGTGGGAGCCGGTCCAGGAAGCGGGACTTTGTATGACAGCCTCCCCGCCGGGTAAGCAGAAGAACCCTGCTCTTTGTGTAATCAGGAGGCGCTCACCCTCCCCTTCCCCTTCCCCTCTGGAGGCAGCCCAATGGTAGGGCCAGCCCTGGGCGCCCCCGCCCAGGATCGGCCATGCAAAGCAGGGACAGATTCGGACCAGGAACAGTGTCCTCAGTTCGAAGACTGTCCCCAAAAACCGGGGACGTCTGGTCAACTTAGCACAGGGGGCTGGATCAGATGACCCGCGGGCCATAGGTTCCCCACCCCTGCCTTAAAATGTTAGTTAACCTTTAATAAAAACATTAGATAAAGGGTGCTGGTTAGGCATAAGCAACTATTTAGAAAATTTATGTTTTTGTTTTTCCATCTGCTTTTTCTTTCGTGACTAAGACACGAACATTATAATTCAATGCAGAAGAAGACGTAAGGAGAGAGGTTAAAGGCATTGTTGAGAAGAAGCAAAGGGAATCGTCAGGTCACACAAGCCATCATGCTTTGGCTGTAGAATTGTATATCATAATGTATGATTTTTCCTTGTTTTTTTAAGCCTAACTCCATACAAACTTTTTACAGTGGTCAAGCAAACTCATGATCATTTTCTAAACATACTGCATAACATCAAACCCACACTATCATACCCTCCCTGGCACATACTACCTGCAGTCAAACTATTCACACTCTTAATCTGCCAATGTTGTAACAAAAGCCAGCAACCGAAAAGGATCTTAAAAAAAAAATTAAATAAATATATAGCTTTATTGATTTACAGGGTAAAACATAAAGTAGCTTATGCATTTTAACCCACATGGCCTTAATCATAGCTCCTAATCTGCACATACTACCCTCCTTCTCCATATTCCTACTTTGCGCTTAATACCTGCAATCATGCCTCTTTCTCATACTGTCCATTCTCATGCCTGTCATACTCCTGCATTGCACATACTGCGCCATGTCATAACATTTAATCTTCTTTCCGCACATACTTTCCTCATCTTACTCACTTCATCTCATTCACCAGCTTACCCTTCACACCACCTCAGTTTATACTGCCCACTCCTATGCTCTCGGCAAACCTCCCCTGCACATACTGCTTTCCGTGATGCCCTCATACTTCTCATACTTCTTGCTTTTTTTTACTGTCTCTTATACTTCCCTGCAGAAATGCTTGTTTTTTTTACCCTCTGCACTACTCCTCTGCATAAAATGCCCTTTATCATACCCCCTGCACATTTCCCCCACACATACTGCCCATTGCCATATACTCTGTACTCCTTTACTGTACATACTGCCCCCTACATAACCTCTGCACTCCTCTCCTGCACATACTTCTAAGCAGGAAGGGAGAGCAGAGGAGGTCCCCTTTAATGGTGCCTCCTCCCCCTGGGAGAGGGTTAGGAGCTCCTATGAAAAGCCAGTTAGGGAAGAGGGCGAGGGGCCCTGGGAAGAAGAGGGAAGGAAGAAAAGTCAGGCTAAAGTTCTCCTGCTGGGGGAGAGCAGGGCATCATTGGGGATCCCTTCTCAGCATCACCGGGAGCTTAGGCTAGGGCATTTCATGGTAGAGCGGGAGGTGAGACTTTTGGGACTTGGTTTATCCCTTGCCCCCAACCCCCCCCCCCATCTCCCCCAATCACTCTATCTCAGCTGTGAAGGGAGCATCTCCCAAATGGGCAGGGATCAACTACCTCCCATATGTTATGTACAGTCTTGAGGGTCCTTGAGCCGACATTGTTATGCTGCCAATTGAATCAATGCAGTAAAAAAGTTCTATCTGCAACCTGGCCTAGGTATGAATTTGTCTACAAATCACAGTCAATCCCAGGGAGCATACTAGGGATCAATGCCTATGTAAATCTGGCTGTCAAGTCCAAGGAGGGATGAAGGCTATTGTATGGATACCCCTGGGAATGAGGGGGTTAAATAAAAAAAGTCAGGAGGGTGGAGGGGTCCGGTCTCTGGCCACCTTCCTCACAATGAAGAGTACAGTGGGATGAGGCAAAACATCTGCCCGGAAGCTTGGCTTAACTGTTGGGGTGACCCGGCTGCTTACTAGGGCCACGAGTGAGCTAGTTGGAGCACTGCTTACATACTGCCCATTGTCATCATTTCAGCACTCCTCTTCTGCACATACTGCACACCAACCATCATACCCTTCACACATTTCAGTACTACCCATTTTCACACCCTCTGCATTCCTCTCCTTCACCTACTGTCTACTGTCATACCCTCAAACTCCTGTCCTACTTTCTAAAGCTTCGTCTATTTTTTTATATAAATGTCCAACTTTGCAACTCTTTATCAATTCATTTTGTACAGTAAATATCTATCTTCTTTTTAGAAAGAAACAAGTCCTCTATCATGATAAAGAAAATTTGTATTTTGAAATTGTTATGAAACATTAGTCTAAAAAATCTGTGTGTCACAATAAAATAAATGTGCTTAAGCCCAGAGACAGATGCTATTCTACTTTTTTTTTTTTTTTGTTATAAACATGCAAGTGATGCAGGCAAATATTAGCAGCATGTGTTCTGATGTTTACAACCCTACCACATAATGTGTGCAGACATCTGTGACACACTAATACAGCATTAACACTTTGATCTCTAGAGATGTCTTCACTACAGGCCTTCAATGAAAACGCTTGATGGAAAAGAAATGCGAGCTGAAAATTAAAATTTGTCTTCCAATTTCGGTTTCCATTGCGACTGTAACACATGCTTTGCAAAATGAAGCCAAAAATAGGGCATTTTTAAAATTTTTATTTAACCATCAGTAATTTGTTTATTTATTTAGAAAGTTAGTTTACTGTGTAATTCAATACAGCACAAGCAAGTTCCGAGAAGCTACATGTCTTTTTATTTTTTACTCTCACAAATAAAACAACACCAAGATGCTGACATAAAAAAAAAATCCCTGATTTTAACTAACACTCTAATAGAATTCTTTACAAACCAAACTGCTTTGTTTGCATCTTGTAATCCTGTCACTGGGTCTTGCTCCCAACCTGGTAAAGGTACAATACCACAGAGTCTGAAACTTGGCACCCACAGCCCATCAGCCATATTCCCATAGTTGGGGCTGAGCCAAGCAATGGGTTTGATTTGCTAAGGGTAAGTCCACTCTGCACTGCAATTGCACTTGGAAGTGCAGTCGCTGTAGATCTGAGGGGGAATATCTGAAATGAGGGGAAACTGCTGATTTCTATCATTTAATCATGTGCAAGCAAAAGCGCTGTTTTTTATTTTCCTTGCATGTCCCCCTTGAATCTACAGTGACTGCTCTTCCAAGTGCACTTGTAGTGCACAGTGGATTTGCCTTTAGTAAATAAACCCCAATGTTAATAACAGCAAACCATTCTTTGGTGGATGGTAACACAACCAGTAGAACCTGACACTTCAGAGCTCGAGATTCACAGGGAAGTTTTCTATAAAGTGTGCAAAGAGCCATAACCACTGTGCAACTCGGGCTGGATAAAGGTAGTCTTGCTGCTCTCCTCAGACCGGGGGAATTTTGTTCCGCACAAACAACAAGGAACAGAAGGGCGCAAATGCCTACTGCACTATCTCAAGCATTTTAGCTAAAAGGTAACATATCCAAAATGTACTCACAAACCAAACATGGAATCACTGTGCGGCATGATACAAAATCCAGAAGTCGCTCTCCAACCTCATAGGATAATCCAGTTGGCGGAACCAGTGTTTCAAGGGACTGGGCCCCCTTCCTCAGAGCAATATTCTCTCCAGAACACGTCAGCTGTTTCTGCCATTCGGATTACCCCATGAGGTTGGAGAGCAGACTTCTATATTTTGTATTATGAGTCGACACATGATAATTCAATGTTTGGTATGTGAGTACATTTTGGATCTGTTATCTTTTAGCTTGCTTATTAGCCCTAAAATGACCAAAACTGTATGACATGATTTTCCTACTAAAGATTTCAGTGAGGTTCAAAACAAAGTTTGTAACCTTCAAGCAAAATTCACAAAATTTGTGAAAGTTTGTGATTCCAAATTCAGGCAGGGTTGCTTATTGAACTGTGTAGAAGGTGATGAGTGGTACATTTACTAAAACTGGTTCACACAGAATTTGGTGCAGCTGATTGGTTACTATGAATAGGTGCACTCAGGGCTTTTTTTCAGCGGGAACGTGGGGGAACGCAGTTCCGGCACCTCCAGCAATGAATGTATGTAATGAAAAGGGGTGCTGGGGTGTGCTGGAGGGTCTTTTGATGCTGGCTGCTAGTCGCTAGTGGAGATCCATTTTTGCGCGGGGGTCTATTGTTGCTGGGTAGGTTTATTGTTGCTGGTGGAGGGTCAGTTGTTACAGGGAGGGATCTACTGTTGAGGGAGAGGTCTATTGTTGCTGGCTGACAGGGGGGTCTATTGATGCTATTTTGTTGTTGGAGACATTGTTGCTGGGGGAGTCTATTGTTTTGTGGGGGATCTATTGCTGAGAGAGGTCTATTGTTCTGGGGGGTCTACTGTTGCTGGGGCAGGGTCTAATGTTGCTCACAGCAGGGGAATTATTTTACTGTCTTTCTTCTTATCATTAACAATTTACGTGCAAATCACTTAGTAGCATAAAATGATACTTGGTTCTGTATTCTGTAAAAGGGGTAGTACTGGGAGGTAGGTAGGAGGTGGAACAAAGGGACGGTGCTCAGAGGTGGGTAGGGGGCAGAAACGACTCATTAGGCCGGAGTTCCTGCACCTATTCTCTGAGAAAAAAAAACCCTCGGTGCACTAGATTCTGTGTGCACCAGCTTTAGTGAATCTCCTCCACTGTGTACATTTTTTTTTGCATTGACAGACATCCCCATTCCCCAATAGCAACACTCAGCCTTTGCCTTTTGTTTGACAATAGCTTGTTTATTAGCCCTACAAATGGCCAAAATTGTATAAAAAGATGTAAGATAAAAATTCTTTGAGCAAGATTCACAAACCTGTTTGCAAACCAAAATCAGACAGATTATCCCATTCCTACTGATAACACTGCATGGGATTTCATTGCAGCACAGGTAGAGCGCACAGGAAGTTACAGGTTCACTGGATGTCTCGTAGGTCATATATTATACCAAACTGATACAGTATAATAAAACATTCAGGATGGTTTATTTAACCGCTTGCCGACCGCCCGCCGCAGTTGTACGGCGGCAGTCTGGCGGCAGTCTGGTGTTCCCAGGCAAAGTGCCAGTGTAATTTTTACAGAAACAGTGCATATTTATAGCACTGAATACTGAAGTAATGTCACTGGTACTCCAAAAAGTGTAAAAAATGTTAGTCAGGGGTCCGATCTGTCTGCCGCAATGTCGCAGTCCCGCTATAAATCGCAGATAGCCGCCATTACTAGTTAAAAAAAAAAAAAACAATAAAAATTACATAAATCTTTCCCGTAGTTAGTAAACGCAATAACTTTTGCGCAAACCAATCAAAATACGCTTATTGCGATTTCTTTTACCAAAAATATGTAGCAGAAAACAAATTGGCCTAAAATGTTAAAAAATTTAGATTTTTACATTTTTTCTGATAATTTCATATAAAAAAATTTGAAAAATATTGTTATTTTTTCAAAATTGTCACTGTTTTTTTGTTTATAGCGCAAAAAATAAAAATCGCATAGGTGATCAAATACCACCAAAAGAAAGCTCTGTTTGTGGGAAAAAAAGGACACCAATTACGTTTGGTTACAGTGTTGCACGACCGTGCAATTTTCCACTAAAGTCAAGCAGTGCCGAATCACAAAATAGGGCCTGGTCTTTGAGCAGCCAAATCTTCTGGGGCTAAAGTGGTTAAAACCCAACTGATCTGTCAGTTTAAAACAACTAAACTTATTCCAGGTACATCAAAACAAAAATATCCTATAGTTTGCTTTATTTAGAAAGCAGTCACGGCCTGAGTAGAAAAGCCTGTCCCCTGCCAGTGCACAGTAGAGAGACAATTGCTCTCTCTGTGGAAGCAGTGGTCCTGATGCAGAGGTCTAAAACACCCACTGTTGAATCAGAGCTAGAGTTCTGTAATCAAAAGGGAGCATGTGCTTTGCTGATTACAGAGCTATAGATCTGACTCAGGAGGTGGTGTTGTGGACCATTGCAGAGAGACCGCTGTTTCCACACAGAAAGCAAGAGTTCTAT
Organism: Pelophylax lessonae; assembly: GCF_965119305.1. NCBI lineage: Eukaryota > Metazoa > Chordata > Amphibia > Anura > Ranidae > Pelophylax > Pelophylax lessonae. The sequence continues at coordinate 548,758,709 of NC_138770.1, read as the reverse complement.
GTTGCAACTGCTGGCAGGGGACAGGTTTTCCACTCAGGCTGTGGCTGCTTTCTAAAGAAAATGGACAATAAGCCTTTGAGCATCTCTTGTTTTGAATCACCTAAAATGTATGTAGCTAATATTAACTGTAAAGCCTTTAACAAAACAAAAGAGAGCAAATAAGAGAAGTTCATGGGTATATGGTTTACTTACACTTAAAATTCATGCCTCCCTATGGATGAATATTTGTTATCTTTAAGAAGATGTAGCACTACCCCCTAGAGGACTGCTGAGTATTACACTTTCTGGATTCCCCTGGGTTACTCATAGCAACTGGTTGCAGAAACTTATCACTTTAAGTTCTTGGCTCAGTCAATGATCAGTCTAGGGGTTGTGCTTTTGTGGTTTTATTTAAATTGGGATGGAAGAAGGGAAGAGTGGGATACTCCAACTGTTAACTATTCACAATGCTGGGGACTTCTGACTAGAGAATGCAGCAAGGCCGCTGCTTAATCCTGCCACTTGAATGAAGATAGATAAGTGTTTCCATTAAATTTCTCTTCAGGGCACTCCCCTAGTACCCCCTTTCTAACTGGGCTATCTTGCACCCATCCACTGACTCTGCACTCCGGAGTAGTCCCCCTTCCTGGGCAGACCCCTGGGCAAGTTCCTCTGTACTCACAGACACTGTTTTTACAGATTCTGCTGTGCCCAACTCCTGCAGTAAGCTTCTCCTGGACCTCTGGGTTTAGTCTCATGCCCCTGGTACACCAGGCCGACTGCCTGTAACCACCACCAACTGTTGCAGAAGAGGAGGCAGCCGCCACCCTCCTTCTGGGACCTGGCTTCCCGCCCAAAGACTGCCTCACGTGCCCATGGCTTTTTATACCCTGTCCGATAATGCATCCCTGTCTGTGCCAATCCACTGGGACAGTACCAAAAGCCTGCGTACCATTGGCCAGGTTTCCTCCAGCATCCAACGTGCCTCCCCATTGGATCTGCTGGGGACACTCCTGAAGACCAAATGAATACACACTGTGCACACCAAGCAGACCTGACTACAAATCCTGCTCCCTGATAAGCAGAGTGCACATATGTTTTGCCTGCTGCTCTCCTGATAAGCAGACAGAGCCAAAACTACACTCCCTGACTAGCACCTAACTAGGAGGGTGCTACAAAGAAATTTGATGCATACAAGTAAGAGTTTGCAGTCAACCAGGCTGCTTCACTTGAGAAAATGCTCACAGATAATGGGTGAATACGTGTGAAGTGAATGGTACTGCCAGGACAAAAATTAGAGGTGGGGGGGGGGGGCAGAATGAGCATGTGCCCCCCGGACTCCAGATTGAGAGGGGCACCGCTGTTGACAGGAGTAGTGACAGTGGTATCACTACTCCTGTTGGTGGCACCTTTGGAGAGATGCCTGGGATGCCACTGCTGTTACAGCTCAGCCAAGTACACAAAGACTTCATCCACTGGGCTCTGCATTAGATTCATCATTAGAGTTGTAGCACTACTCCTTTGGGAGCTGCTGGTTATGGATTCTCCTGGGTTACCCATAGCAACAACATCACAGTTTAGCATTTTTAAAGTGCTTGGCTCAGTCAGAAAACAGTCTAGGGGTTTGTCTTTTGTTGTTTTATTTGAGAACATGGATAGGAGAAGGGATGAGTGGGATACTCCAACTTGAAAACTATGCAAAATTTGCTGGGACGTCTAGTTATAGTTGAATGCAGCAAGGCCGCTGCTTCACCTTGTTACTGCAGTGAAGAAGAACTTGATGAACTGTACTGTACTACTCTGTGAATCGCTCTTCAGGGCCCTACATGGTAACCCCTTTGCCATATTCTTCAGGGTTCTGTAACTGGCACCCCCTTTTCTGTAACTCTCTGTGTGAGCTAGCTCCCTGATCCCCTGACTTCTTTGGAGTGGTCCCCCTTCCTGGGTAGGCCCTTAGACAAATCTTCTGGTACTCACGTACACTGTTTTTCCTGAGAGATCCTGCCAGCAGTTCCACTGTCAGCTCCACTGGATCCTCTGCAGCTCAGCTCCACACCTGGTTCACTAGGCCGACTGCCTAAGACCACCTTCCTCATACACAGCAGGAGGAGAGTCCAGCCATCTGCCTCCTCCTGGGACTCTGCTTACTGCCAAAGATGCCCTGTCACATGTGCCCCCCCCCCCCGGCTTTTATGAGCAATCCCAGGATGCATTGCAAGAATGCCCTCCCACTGGGACTCCCACAAAAGCCAATGTGTTACAGGCTGGGTTTTCTCCACTGTCCAACAAGCTCCCTCATTGTATACATTGAGGACACTCCCTCAGACCCAGTGAATCACACCTGGAGACATGCAACAGGCAACTTAACAGATCAGACTCCCCTGATAAGCAGAAGGAGCAATGGATGCTTTTTCCTAGCCCCTACCTAGGAGGGTGCTACAGAGTCTTCAGTCAGAGTACGGAAGATAAGTGAATAGAGAAAGTCTTATTTTACTTTTGGCTCTTTTTTTACAAGTGGCGACAGTGATCATCTGAGCGGTCACTGCACTGGCATCCCTGACATCCCTATAGAGAAGCTTGGGCTTGGCTTGTCTCTGGCAGCAGTGATGATCTGAGCTGTCACTGCATCTGTCTGGAGAAAGATCAGCAGACAATAAAAGTGAGAGAGGGATGATTCTTCTACAGGATTCCAGATAGTATCAAGCAGCCAGGTATTGAGCACCAGTGACTCAAATTTGCCCCCACTGAGCACCAGTCGTCTTTGTCTCCCCACTGTGCACCAGTGTCCCGTGTACACACAGTGAGCACCAGTTCCCCCCTGTCCCCCGACTAAGCACCAGTGCCCCCTTTTGTCCCCCCACTGAGGACTAGTGCCCCCCTAGTCTACCCACTGAGCTCCAGTGCGCCTGTGTCTCCCCACTGAGCACCAGTATTCCCCTCTCCCCCACTGCACAACAGTACCCCCTTTGTCCCCCCACTGCACACCAGTGCCCCTCTTATCATCCCACTGAGCACCAGTGCCCCTCTTGTTCCCCCACTGAGCATCAGTGCCCCCTTTGTCTCCCCACTGAGCACCAATGTCCTCCTCTCCCTCCACTACACAAAAGTGCCCCCCTTGTTCCTCCACTGAGCACTAGTGCTCTCTTTGTCTCCCCACTGAGCACCAGTGGCACCCTTCTTTCCCCACTGAGCATAAGTCCACCTTTTGTCTCCCCACTGAGCACCAGTGCTCCACTTATCCCACCAATGAGCAACAGTGCCCCATTTAGTCCCCAACTGAGCACCAGTGCCCCCATTGTCTTCCCACTAAGCACTAGTGCCCCCCTTGTCTCCCAGGTACACCAGGCCGACTGCCTGTAACCACCACCAACTGTTGCAGAAGAGGAGGCAGCCGCCACCCTCCTTCTGGGACCTGGCTTCCCGCCCAAAGACTGCCTCACGTGCCCATGGCTTTTTATACCCTGTCCGATAATGCATCCCTGTCTGTGCCAATCCACTGGGACAGTACCAAAAGCCTGCGTACCATTGGCCAGGTTTCCTCCAGCATCCAACGTGCCTCCCCATTGGATCTGCTGGGGACACTCCTGAAGACCAAATGAATACACACTGTGCACACCAAGCAGACCTGACTACAAATCCTGCTCCCTGATAAGCAGAGTGCACATATGTTTTGCCTGCTGCTCTCCTGATAAGCAGACAGAGCCAAAACTACACTCCCTGACTAGCACCTAACTAGGAGGGTGCTACAAAGAAATTTGATGCATACAAGTAAGAGTTTGCAGTCAACCAGGCTGCTTCACTTGAGAAAATGCTCACAGATAATGGGTGAATACGTGTGAAGTGAATGGTACTGCCAGGACAAAAATTAGAGGTGGGGGGGGGGGCAGAATGAGCATGTGCCCCCCGGACTCCAGATTGAGAGGGGCACCGCTGTTGACAGGAGTAGTGACAGTGGTATCACTACTCCTGTTGGTGGCACCTTTGGAGAGATGCCTGGGATGCCACTGCTGTTACAGCTCAGCCAAGTACACAAAGACTTCATCCACTGGGCTCTGCATTAGATTCATCATTAGAGTTGTAGCACTACTCCTTTGGGAGCTGCTGGTTATGGATTCTCCTGGGTTACCCATAGCAACAACATCACAGTTTAGCATTTTTAAAGTGCTTGGCTCAGTCAGAAAACAGTCTAGGGGTTTGTCTTTTGTTGTTTTATTTGAGAACATGGATAGGAGAAGGGATGAGTGGGATACTCCAACTTGAAAACTATGCAAAATTTGCTGGGACGTCTAGTTATAGTTGAATGCAGCAAGGCCGCTGCTTCACCTTGTTACTGCAGTGAAGAAGAACTTGATGAACTGTACTGTACTACTCTGTGAATCGCTCTTCAGGGCCCTACATGGTAACCCCTTTGCCATATTCTTCAGGGTTCTGTAACTGGCACCCCCTTTTCTGTAACTCTCTGTGTGAGCTAGCTCCCTGATCCCCTGACTTCTTTGGAGTGGTCCCCCTTCCTGGGTAGGCCCTTAGACAAATCTTCTGGTACTCACGTACACTGTTTTTCCTGAGAGATCCTGCCAGCAGTTCCACTGTCAGCTCCACTGGATCCTCTGCAGCTCAGCTCCACACCTGGTTCACTAGGCCGACTGCCTAAGACCACCTTCCTCATACACAGCAGGAGGAGAGTCCAGCCATCTGCCTCCTCCTGGGACTCTGCTTACTGCCAAAGATGCCCTGTCACATGTGCCCCCCCCCCCGGCTTTTATGAGCAATCCCAGGATGCATTGCAAGAATGCCCTCCCACTGGGACTCCCACAAAAGCCAATGTGTTACAGGCTGGGTTTTCTCCACTGTCCAACAAGCTCCCTCATTGTATACATTGAGGACACTCCCTCAGACCCAGTGAATCACACCTGGAGACATGCAACAGGCAACTTAACAGATCAGACTCCCCTGATAAGCAGAAGGAGCAATGGATGCTTTTTCCTAGCCCCTACCTAGGAGGGTGCTACAGAGTCTTCAGTCAGAGTACGGAAGATAAGTGAATAGAGAAAGTCTTATTTTACTTTTGGCTCTTTTTTTACAAGTGGCGACAGTGATCATCTGAGCGGTCACTGCACTGGCATCCCTGACATCCCTATAGAGAAGCTTGGGCTTGGCTTGTCTCTGGCAGCAGTGATGATCTGAGCTGTCACTGCATCTGTCTGGAGAAAGATCAGCAGACAATAAAAGTGAGAGAGGGATGATTCTTCTACAGGATTCCAGATAGTATCAAGCAGCCAGGTATTGAGCACCAGTGACCCAAATTTGCCCCCACTGAGCACCAGTCGTCTTTGTCTCCCCACTGTGCACCAGTGTCCCGTGTACACACAGTGAGCACCAGTTCCCCCCTGTCCCCCGACTAAGCACCAGTGCCCCCTTTTGTCCCCCCACTGAGGACTAGTGCCCCCCTAGTCTACCCACTGAGCTCCAGTGCGCCTGTGTCTCCCCACTGAGCACCAGTATTCCCCTCTCCCCCACTGCACAACAGTACCCCCTTTGTCCCCCCACTGCACACCAGTGCCCCTCTTATCATCCCACTGAGCACCAGTGCCCCTCTTGTTCCCCCACTGAGCATCAGTGCCCCCTTTGTCTCCCCACTGAGCACCAATGTCCTCCTCTCCCTCCACTACACAAAAGTGCCCCCCTTGTTCCTCCACTGAGCACTAGTGCTCTCTTTGTCTCCCCACTGAGCACCAGTGGCACCCTTCTTTCCCCACTGAGCATAAGTCCACCTTTTGTCTCCCCACTGAGCACCAGTGCTCCACTTATCCCACCAATGAGCAACAGTGCCCCATTTAGTCCCCAACTGAGCACCAGTGCCCCCATTGTCTTCCCACTAAGCACTAGTGCCCCCCTTGTCTCCCCATTGAGCACCAATGCCCCCTTGTCCCCCCACTGAGCACTAGTTCCCCCTTGCCCCCCCCACTGAGCACCAGTGTCCACCCTTGCCCCCCCCCACTGAACACCAGTGCCTCCCTTGTCCCCCCCACTGAGCAAAGTGCCCACCTCTAGACACAGAATACTCACCAAGAAGTTTTTAAAGGCAATCCACCTACACAGGGGATGGACAAGCTGTGGCTGCATTTTTGTTATTTGGCACTGGCAACAAAGGCGACACCCATTTCCAGTTTGCAGTAAGAACAAGCTGAATTGTTACATGTGTTGCAGTGCCAGTAAAGCAATGCACATGCATTGCAGCATGCCACAACGTGCATCAACACACAGTAGTGTAACGTGTTACAAATTTTGTGGCTTATCCAATTCTCAGGAAATATTGGTCATTTGGCTAATTGTTTTCAATAGACTGCCTCAATGCAACAAAAGTTAAGACATAATATAAAATGCATTACACACGTGTATATAGGTCCACAACATCATGTTCTTTTTTATACCAAATGATCTAAATCAGAATCAAAGGAAAATGATTAATTTCAGTTATAGAAATAGGAATATACGCATTACACTCAACTCCAGTATTAGTACACTAATTTCCAGTACCGCTGTGGTTAGGTTTCTTTAATCCAAAAAGAATGCCAACACGTGCACTGCTGTAGGGCGAAGATGAAATTTTAGACATCACATCACATTTATTTATAAGACGTAGTCACTTTTTCAAAATGAAGTGAACACTTTTACTTCCTCTGCAGAACAAAGATGTTGAGCTTTCCACTCCTTGCCAAAGGCAGACAGGAAGATGATATTGCTATGTATGATACAGCCAACCAACAACTGGTTTTATTAAGTAAAATTTATTTGCCAGGGTAAAAAATAACTTTCCTGAGTATTCAAGTTAAACTACGTATTTAGACTATGTAAGTTTTAAAAACACAGTTTGATATCTTTTACCAAACTCTGGATTTTCAATCACAGTATATTATACATTTCAAGCAGGTCACATACAGGTATAGCCATCTGCTTCTTTTATTCACATCTTTGTAGCTATACCGTCAATGTGGAAACAAGACTAAATTACTCAACTATGTACGAAAACAGGAAATGGGGTGCCAAAAATGGCAGTAAGTGCTCTCGACTGATGATTTAAAAATTGTAATATTTGGCTGTAGCAGGATGCAGTTTGTTCACCAAAGGGCTGGATATCGGTACAATAATGAGAGTCTGCAGGCAATAGTGAAGGGAGGCATGTGAATGGCCCCAAATATATTCTTCAGCAGGAAAACCCCAAACATACCAACAATGTCATTAAGAACTATCTTCAGTGTAAAGAAGAACAACAAGTCCTGGAAGTGATGGTTTGGCCCCCACAGAGCTCTGTACTCAACATCATCGAGTCTGTCTGGGATTACGAAAAACACACGTCCAATCAGTCAATTCCTGCACCATCACCCTAGAGATAAGAAAACAAAAATGCGTAGGCTGTAAAGAGGGCTATATCGGTGCTGGACCAGCCACAATGAGAGACAAAGATTGACAATACATTTTTTGTAAAAATAAACTTTTATTGAAAATACATTTAGTAAAACCCTGTACAGCAATAGTACAGTTTAAACAAAAATCAACATCACATAAAGACAATAGACATATGTGGTCCTCTTAATAACACCCAGCCCCACACAGGTACATAAAGAAATGCCCTATAGTGGCGCAAGGTAAGGGCGTCCAATGCATTTCGCCTACTCAGCTTCTTCAGCCCCGGTTCACACTTCTGCGAGTGCCAGGTTCGCATGTAATGTCGGAGCGCACTGCTCCGACATTACATGCGATCAGCTGTGCGGTGCGAGTTTAGCCATACAGTTTGTATGGCTAAATTCGCATCGCACCCGGAGCAAAGACGCACAGGAGGCATTTTTGCAGCCGCATCAGGATCGGATCGCACAGCGGTTCACACTTGTGCGATCCGCTCCTGTGCGAACTGCACGATCGCACTGCGATATGCGATCAAACTGGGGGTGTCGTTAAGATTACATTGACACCCCCAGCATATCGCATATGGCAGTGTGAACTGCCGGGGGTGCGTGTGCGATGCGGGAACAGGCTGCGAATTCGCAGCCTTCCCGCATCGCATAAATGTGAACCGAGCCTCAGGGAAGGGTAGGTGTAGAGGATTCACAATATTGTTATAATAACAAGAGAAGAAAAAAGAAGAAAAACAAATAAATATAATATATGTATATAAACAATTATTCATGACTTTGAAAAAGATTTCTTTGATGGAAAAATAATTGTATGATATATCAAAAAGATATAGTCGCATAATACATTATGAATACAACCAAATTAATTATACATTAGTTCTCTATAATTTAATATAACTTCATACTCACAAATCAAAGATGGTCCCATATACACATAGAGAGGAACAAGAAGCCGCCTATGAGCGTCACAGAAGCTAAAGCGTCTTTACAAGGGATCAAATCGCATTTTTTTCAAAGCTTTTTATTAGGCCAGTTTGGACTGTTTGTCTTCAAAAGAGAAATGGGTTAACCTAGATTCACCGAGAGCCTTGGGAGAAAACTTGTATCCACCGTGGTTCCAATAAAGGCATGGAGAGGGGCTGAGGCATATAATCGCACCACATATACATATATAGAGCCCTTAATCACTGGTCCATATCGAACCCTTCAAAGATGTCCCTAGAGGGTTAGGAGATAAGGCCATATGCTGAACTGTTATTTGCTAATTCACTACCAACTATACATCTGAGCAGTAGTAAAACAACATATACTCATGTACTGTATGTCAACAATCGCTTGCAAAAAAACCTACCTCTCCAGGGAATCTTAAAGAATATGAGAAGGCTACTGTGGACTGAATTGGTCTTATGGGTAAACTATATTAGTAACCCTTAAAGTGTGCTGATGAGCCCCTAAGTATAGGCAGGATAAATATCTGGGGGACAAAACAAAGAAAACATGAAATTAGTCTTCACTCCCATATGAAGAACCCCCATTATCCATTTGCTTGTCAGAAAAAAGAGGGAGAAGAGAACCCCCATATGCTGATGTGCTTACTTTTAGCCCATCCAGTCTGCACTCACAGCAACCTTGCTGTGATTGCAGACTGTGGGGCTATTTGAATAGCTGGATTGGCGCCAAAACGGCAGCAGCTCCAGCTGTCACCCTCTCCCCATGCTGATTGCTGACATCTCCGGCTGCTCGCCGGAGATTGTCAAACAGGAGGGTGCCACTGCGCATGCGCGGGATATCGCGCATGCGCAGTGATGGCGGGACGCGCGATCTCCCCTCCGTCTGGGATTACATGGAGAGAGAAATATTTGAGGCAGCCTACATCCCCCAAAAGATCTGTGGTTTGTTCTCCAAGATGTTTGGAACAACCTACCTGCTGACCTCCTACAGAAAATGTGTTCAAGTGTACCCTGAACAATTGGTGCTGTTTTGAAAAGAAAGGGTGGTCACGCCAAATATTGATTTGGTCTGATTTCTCTTCTATTCATTTACTTTCCATTTTGATTTTAAAAAGATATATATATATATATATATATATATATATATATATATATATATATATATATATATATATATATACAGTGCATTGCGAAAGAATACGCCCCCCTTGAACTTTTCGAACTTTTGCCACTTTTCAGGCTTCAAACATAAAGATATAAAACTGTAATTTTTTTTGAAGAATCAACAACAAGTGGGACACAATCATTAAGTGGAACGAAATTTATTGGATATTTCAAACTTTTTTAACAAATAAAAAACTGAAAAATTGGGCGTGTAAAATTATTCAGCCCCTTTACTTTCAGTGCAGCAAACTCTGTCCAGAAGTTCAGTGAGGATCTCTGAATGATCCAATGTTGACCTAAATGACTAATGATGATAAATAGAATCCACCTGTGTGTAATCAAGTCTCCGTATAAATGCACCTGCACTGTGATAGCCTCAGAGGTCCGTTTAAAGCGCAAAGAGCATCATGAAGAACAAGGAACACGCCAGGCAGGTCCAATATACTGTTGTGGAGAAGTTTAAAGCTGGATTTGGATATAAAAAGATTTCCCAAGCTTTGAACATCCCAAGGAGGACTGTGCAAGCGATAATATTGAAATGGAAGGAGTATCAGACCACTGCAAATCTACGAAGACCTGGCAGTCCCTCTAAACTTTCAGCTCATACAAGGAGAAGACTGATCAGAGATACAGCCAAGAGGCCTATGATCACTCTGGATGAACTGCAGAGATCTACAGCTGAGGTGGGAGACTCTGTCCATAGGACAACAATCAGTCGTATACTGCACAAATCTGGCCTTTATGGAAGAGTGGCAAGAAGAAAGCCATTTCTTGAAGATATCCATAAAAAGTGTAGTTTAAAGTTTGCCACAAGCCACCTGGGAGACTCACCAAACATGTGGAAGAAGGTTCTCTGGTCAGATGAAACCAAAATCTAACTTTTAACTTTTATATATATATATATATATATATATATATATATATATATATATATATATATATATATTAACACTTCTATTTCTAAAAGCAATCCTAATTTACTAGTTAGGTCATCATCAGGAATAACTGCTTAGCACACATGACTCGGCAAGTAAAAGGTTGGCAGTGATGCTGCAACTGTATCCACTAATCAGAAGACACACACAGCCATCCAACATAAAGATTGCGTTAACAAGTAATAAACAACTTGGGTAGCAGTAACATGGAGATGGAGCCTGTGAAGACAGCTGTCCATGTTCACAGATGTCAAGAGCATTAGCTTTTAATGTAGCACTGGCCATGTGGAAAGTAGTGAAACATTGTACAGCAGCTGGCAGTTATTAGGTAGGAGAGGGAGAAATGACTGTGCTGTAGACCTTTTTTGAAAACCCTTTACCCACCTAAAGATCACCCATCCCTGCCCTGCTTGTTTGGTTATAACAGCTGAAGTAAAGATGAGGAGCTATGGCATTGACCTGGGTAATTATACCCAAAGCAGGGAGTCCAGAACAGTACTTTAGGCAGTGGTAGAAAAAGCTAATCACAGAGCACACTCCCTGCTCTTATAGCTTATCTAAACTTAAAAGCAAAAATGAAATATTTTGAAGCTTACCAATCCTTAAATGTGGTGGCTGCATTTGTTTTCTTTTTGGCTTTTCCCTTAATTCTCACCTGGTTATTCAGCCAGTAAGCCTCTTATTTTTCAACTTTGTTTACCACTCAAGGACCAGGCCTATTTCTGACATTTGTTGTTTACAAGTTAAAATTTGTATTTTTTTGCTAGAAAATTACTTAGAATCCCCAAACATTATATGTATATTTTTTTTAGCAGAGACCCTAGAGAATAAAATGGAGATTGTTGCAATGCTTTATGATGCACTGTATTCACCTAGTGGTCTTATAAACGCAATTTTTTTGGGAAAAATATACTTTTTGAATTAAAAAATAAGAAAATGGTAAAGTTAGCCCTTAATTTTCACTTGGTTATCCAGCCGGTAAGTCTCTTACTTTTCAACTTTGTTTAATAGACCAAACTGTCCAGCAAATGTGTCAGTTAGAAGACTGAAACAAACTATTTAACCTCCTAGGCGGTAATCCCGAGCGTGACTCGGGGTTGAATTTTCATATCAAGAGTGGTAACCCCGAGTCACGCTCGGGGTAGAGTTGCAGAGTGCCAGCGGAGCCTCCCTTGGCTCCCAGAAGCATTCCACTTACCTTGTCCCGGCGATCCAGCGATGTCCTTCGCTCCGATCGCCGGGTGACCGGCATCTGACTTCCTGGTTCCGTTCCCTGCGAGCAGAATCTGATAGGATTACACTGTATCACCACAGATCACCTCAGATCTGATATTACAGTGCCCCTCTCTTCAGTAAACTTGTGATTTGTGCCCAAAAAAAAAAAAATATTATGGCATCAAAAAAGCGCCAGTCTAAACCGCTTTTGGACCAGCTGAGTGACAGCGGCAGTGACAGCGACCCAGAGGTGCTCGCGGAAGTGAGCGATAGCGAGTCATGCGGTGATTTGTCGTCCGACACTGACACTGACACGGATCTGGCAAGTGAGAACGGCGATGACCCTGACCTCAGCGATGTGCGCACTTGGTGCGCTATTGATTGCGATGCGGACCAGGTAGCGCCCCCAAGATTCCCCTTCACCGGATCACCTGGGATGAAGGTAGATGTCGAGCGTGACAATCCTCTGGCCTACCTTCAATTATTTCTCACTGAGGAGGTAATTGAATTAATTGTCGCCGAGACGAATCACTACCAACAGCAGCAATCCGCAACGCTGCATGCCAGGCTTTCCCGAAGCAGAAGGTGGGAACCGGTAACGAAAGAGGACATGTGGCTGTTTATGGGACTCCTCTTTCTTCAGGGGTTGGTGGGGAAACCGTTCCAAAAATGGTACTGGACCACCAACAGGTTACTGGCCACACCGTTCTTTGGGACCGTGATGTCTGAGTATCGCTTCTCCCTGATTATGAAGTATTTGCACTTCACAAACAATGAGGAATTTGATGAGGCCACGCATCCTGCGCCCAAACTGAAAAAGATCTGGGAGGTATGGCAACTTATTGTGGGAAATTTCCAGCGGACCTACGTGCCAGAAAGGGACATCAGCGTGGATGAGAGTTTGATGGCCTACAAAGGTCGCCTAAGTTGGATTCAGTACATCGCATCAAAAAGAGCGCGGTTTGGCATCAAATCATATATGCTCTGCGAGTCATCCACGGGGTACATATGGAATTCCGTAATTTACACCGGCAAAGGCACTAAATTCAACCCGAGGTACAGCGACTATGGGATTGCCACATCATCCGTCCTGACACTTCTTGACCCCTTGCTGAACCAGGGATATTGTTTGACGACGGACAACTTCTATACCTCCCCGGAACTATATGATGTTTTGCTACAAAATAGAACCGACGCATATGGTACCGTTCGGCCTAACCGTCGAGACATGCCATCTTTTTTTGCCAAAAAAAACCTAAAAACCGGAGAAATGGTTGCCTGGCAGAAGGGAAAGGTGATGGCAATGAGATGGAGAGACAAGAAGGATGTGTGTCTTATGAGCACTGTTCACACTACCTCCACTGCCACGGTCCATACAAAACGTGGGACTGATGTGCTGAAACCACAGGTCGTAATTGACTATAACAAAACAATGGGAGGTGTGGACAGAGCCGATCAGGCCATGACCTTCTATCCCGCTGTACGAAAACAGCAAAAAAAATATTATAAAAAAATATTTAGACATCTTCTGGAACAATGTCTATGGAACGCTTACATCCTGCACAAAGCCAACAGTGAAAACCCTCTTGCTCATTCCGAGTTTGTCTGGAAGGTGGCTGAGCAGATTTTTGCAAAGTACCAGACACCATCAGGAGTTGAAAATAGACCTGGACGTCGCGCTGTTGACGTGGTCAACCCAGAGCGTCTGACCGGCCGTCACTTTGCAGACTATATTCCGCCAACTGCAAAAAAGGCAGCACCAACCAGGATGTGTGTTGTCTGCTGCTCGAAACGCGATAGAAATGGAAAGAAAGTCCGAAAGGAAACTAGGTTCCTATGTCCTGACTGTGACGTTGGACTTTGTGTAGTTCCTTGTTTCAAGATTTATCACACGCAGCATTTGTATTGAATTTTCTTTCTTTGACAAATTTCCTTATTTACTGCATTATTGAATAAAATTACATTATTTATGAGATTATAATTCATGCGTTTGTGTTTCAAAATTTATCACATCTGGGATGTCTACTAGAGTCTTGTTTTGCTCAGGTTTAAGTCAGTAATTACTAAGAATTGTAGGCCTATAATACATAACGCCAAATTTCCATGAAAATAATTGTACCGCTTTTGGTATGAACTTCCAGACATAATCATACCGCCAGGGAGGTTAAGGCTGACAGTGGTACATACTATGGCCTGCTTTTTTTCCACTTACATAAAACCTTTACACCTAAGAAAAAAACTAAATGTTGATGTAACTGCTAATAAATTGTATTCTGGATTTCAACTTTAATTCTTTTAGTCAAGTGTATCTAAATCTTTTAGTGAACATAATATTCCCCTCTCCCCAGACTGAAAATAAAGCTGTCCAAAGGAGTCTCTGTTGCTTCTCTATCTGGAAAAGAGCCACCCCAAGGTAGGAAGTATGCTACTGGCTGGATCACCAGGGGAAAATAAAGGAAAAAAAATCCAGAGGCTATGTTCACACCTGAGCGTTTTTCAGCAGGTAAAATGCTCATCTCTAAAGTCTCAAAACGCCCAACAAGCAAAATCCTATTAATTTCAATGGCCCCTGTTCACATATGAGCGTTTTGTCTCCTGAAGCAAAATGGCTGAAGCTCACAAAAGTACATGAGCTTCATTTTGGGCAGATTACAAGCGTTTTTGTTAGATGTCAATGCCTGTCTCCAAACACCTGCAAAAAAGGCCTGAAAAAAAGCCCCAAAAAAACACCTGAAAAACGCCTGCAAAAACGCCTTAAAAAGCACACAAAAACGCCTGAAAAACTATACGCTCAGGTGTGAAAGAAGAAAACGAATAAAGCCACCACATCTAAGGTGGCAATAGATTATATTTTTGTTTTTGGGTTTAGATGTGCTTTAACCCTTTCGCTACCAAAGTCGATTTTGCATTTTTTTGCACACATGTAAAAAATAATTTTAGACCTGAAGTTTACATAAAACCCCCAAAAAAGATTATGTTTTCAGAAAGCAGACACCCCAGAGAATAAAATAGTGGTTAGTTCCAATTTTTGATGTCACATGATATTATTACAATGGTTTATGAATACAAAATTTCAGTAAAAAAGTACACTAAAGTTAATTTTAGGGTACACAAATGCAATATAATACCCACGTTTTGGTAAAATATAAAAGCTAAGGTTGCAATGATTAAATAGATACCCAATATGTTAAGCCTTATGATTGAATGTACAACCCAATTCCGAAAAAGTTGGGACACTGTACAAATTGTGAGTAAAAAAGGAATGGACTAATTTACAAATCTCATAAACTTGTATTTTATTCACAATATAATATGGATAACTTATCAAATGTTGAAAGTGAAACATTTTGAAATATCATGCCAAATATTTGCTCATTATGAATTTAATGAGAGCTACACATTCCAAAAAAGTTGGGACAGGTAGCAATAAGAAAAGTTAAATGTTCATATAAGGAACAGCTGGAGGACCAATTCGCAACTTTTTAGGTCAATTGGCAACATGATTGGGTATAAAAAGAGCCTCTCAGAGTGGCAGTGTCTCTCAGAAGTCAAGATGGGCAGAGGATCACCAATTCCACTATGCTGCGGCGAAAAATAGTGGAGCAATATCAGAAAGGAGTTTCTCAGAGAAAAATTGCAAAGAATTTGAAGTTATCATCATCTACATTGCATAATATCATCCAAAGATTCAGAGAATCTGGAACAATCTCTGTGCGTAAGGGTCAAGGTCGGAAAACCATACTGGATGCCCGTGATCTTCGGGCCCTTAGACGGCACTGCATCACATACAGGAATGCTACTGTAATGCAAATCACAACATGGGCTCAGAAATACTTCCAGAAAACATTGTAGGTGAACACAATCCACCGTGCCATTCGCCATTGCTGGCTAAAACTCTATAGGCCAAAAAAGAAGCCATATCTAAACATGATCCAGAAGCGCAGGCGTTTTCTCTGGGCCAAGGCTCATTTAAAATGGACTGTGGCAAAGTGGAAAACTGTTCTGTGGTCAGACGAATCAACATTCTAAGTTCTTTTCAGAAATCTGGGACGCCATCTCATCCGGACTAAAGAGGAGAAGGACAACCCAAGTCGTTATCAGCGCTCAATTTAAAAGCCTGCATCTCTGATGGTATGGGGTTGCATGAGTGCGTGTGGCATGGGCAGCTTACACATCTGGAAAGGCACCATCAATTCTGAAAGGTATATCCAAGTTCTAGAACAACATATGCTCCCATCCCGATGTCGTCTTTTTCAGGGAAGACCTTGCATTTTCCAACATGACAATGCCAGACCACATAATGCATCAATTACAACATCATGGCTGCGTAGAAGAAGGATCCGGGTACTAAAATGGCCAGCCTGCAGTCCAGATCTTTCACCCATAGAAAACATTTGGCGCATCATAAAGAAGATGATGCGACAAAGAAGACCTAAGACAGTTGAGCAACTAGAAGCCTGTATTAGACAAGAATGGGACAACATTTCTATTCCTTAACTTGAGCAACTTGTCTCCTCAGTCCCCAGACGTTTGCAGACTGTTATAAAAAGAAGAAGGGGTGCCACTCAGTGGTAAACATGGCCTTGTCCCAACTTTTTTGAGATGTGTTGATGCCATGAAATTTTAAATCAACTTATTTTTCCCTTAAAATTATACATTTTCCCAGTTTAAACATTTGATATGTCATCTATGCTGTTTTCAGAATAAATTATTGAAATTCTAAACTTCCACATCATTGCATTCTGTTTTTATTTAAAATTTGTACAGTGTCCCAACTTTTTTGGAATTGGGCTCGTTCATGCAAATTGGTAACAAACATTGGTATCCTATATTTTCCAAAGGCAATGCTTTAAATTCCCTACAGGTCATTATTTTAGAGTTAACCATAAATAATGGGCCTAGAATGATTGCTCTCATGTGTTCAGCCATACTTACGTGCATGTATGTATGTGGAGGTGGAGGCGCTCAAAAATATTTTGGGGGTATTTTAAGTACTTGGATGTAACTTAAATTATGTAAATTTTTAAACTTTTTTTTTTTTAAATGTAGCTTTTTTTCATTACGTAGGGTAGAAAAAAATCCCCTATGCGATGCAATTTTTGATGACAGGTGCATTTTAATGAGACATCAGGGTTCTCTTGGACCCCTGATTCCTCTCCTTTCCTCCAACCAATGGAAAGCAGATCATACCCCTTTAGTTTCTTCGCCAGTCATACTGGCTGGGGAAAGTGACACCAAGACCGAAAAGTGATGTTTTACGCATCGCTTCTGAGTCATTAGCAGGAAGAGGAGATTAGTGAACGAATGTTTTCACTGATTTCCCTCCCTTCTTCCTGATTGCACCCAACATGCTTGTCCTGGGTCTACAAATGAGCGTCAAATGTGTGATACACAACAAAAGCCTGGAAGAAAAGGAATCACTATTGTGCATACTCAAAAAGTAAATTGAAAAAACAATAATGATGTCCCAAAGTGCCAAAATCTAACCAATCAGATTTTAGTTTACTGGAGCCTGGTCAATTTTTTGAGTTGTACACTGCCCTGCTCTTTATACTTCTGTATTTATTATTCCTGATCTTATAAGTATTGCAAATGAAAAATCATAATTTCTAAAAATAAATAAGCATTGTCTTTGCATTGGCTATGAAGCTGGAGGAACAGGAAAGCCTAGAGG
Source organism: Pelophylax lessonae (assembly GCF_965119305.1). NCBI lineage: Eukaryota > Metazoa > Chordata > Amphibia > Anura > Ranidae > Pelophylax > Pelophylax lessonae. Next base: position 548,741,380 of record NC_138770.1, on the reverse strand, counting down.
AAGACAAGCTGTATAATGTTGATGTACATGCTTACATAAAATGTGTATGTCTGTTTGACTAATATTAAGATAAGTAAAACCAAAAGATGAAACCAATCAAAACCGATCTAGAGCCAGATTTGCCTTAGGTCTTTTGGCAGATTTGAATAAAATCCAATGTTTAATTTCCAGTTGCCTTGGGGATGTGCAACAGGAAAATATTAACTTATTAGTAAAACAAAAACAATCTTCATTAATTCTGAGCTGTGTAAGAAATACCTGTATTTTCACTGCAGTGTCTTTTGAGTGAAGACACTGGGGTTGATTTACTAAAACTGGAAAGTGGAAAATCTGGTGCAGCTCTGCACAGAAACCAATCAGCTTCCATTTTTTTTTGTCAAACCTAATTGAACAAGCTGAAGTTAGGAGTAGATTGACTACAGTGCACAACTGCACCAGATTTTGCACTCTCCCGTTTTAGCAAATCAACCCCGTATGCAATCATTTCAAAGATGTTGAAGTCTAGAAAGTCAATTTGTGCTGTTTCCAGCAATTAGCCTTGTATTCGGCAAAATAAAAATAGGTCAGTAATAGCAGCTTTAGTATTTCTAGCTCCACATGTTCCTTTATGGCGGTGAAGAAATAAATACATTGTATGATGATGTCATCGTAATGGCCATTGATGTTTGCTTCTGTGGCCTAGGAGGCTGTGCAATACTTGTTCTTGTTCTGAAATAGGGAGGGAGAGAGCTGGTAGAAGACCATAATGTTATGCATTAACTTGTGTTGGAATTATATAAAATGTTGAATTAGAAAATTGTTAATACTTTATTTGCCAATGCCTGTCCAGAACATAAAGTTTTGTAATAATAAATGCATAGCTCCCAACTTCAACTCATTTGGAGGATCTGTTCCTCTTTTAAGACCAAACTCTTTTGTCCCTCATTCATCCTAAGTTTTTCATCTTTTGGTCCACTGTATACAACTCTACACAAAATGTACTATTTTTCATTTTTTTTATAATCAGAAAAATGTACTATTTTACTGCCAAAAATGTTATGCTGTGCTAAACCAGGGCTGTGACAAATATGCGTCATTTGCCTACATACTGTGTGCTACAAAGTGCTCCTCTTTATCATTTTAGAAAATTGGGAGGTATGCAAATGGTGTTCAATGCACTCTGATTCTCTGCTATATACATGAAAAAGCTGTATAGTGAAAGTCCTTGGGAGACTTACCGGATGTTCTTCCTTGACATTTATTAGCATGCTATATTCGATAAATAAAGGCTTATAGCTATTTTATTGCTGTCTATGTTCCTGCTGCAGAGATTCACCCTCACTTTTGGTCTTGCTGACCATTAAAAGATTGAATGTACATAATCTGCACTATGGATATTCAACAATGAGTTGCTAAGTGTGCATAGAGCTGCTGCCCCCCTTATGGCTACTACCAGGGTAGTGCCTATTGTGAAACCTGTGGGAAATGTGGGTTTTTGCGCTGCTCTGTGTGAAATATGCAACTAATGTAATTTGTCATATATAAAAAAAAAAACACAATAAAATATGTGGAAAGTGCAACATATATGCAAACAAAGGTGCATGTGCTAAACAAGATAAAAAAGCAAATAGAAAGTATTGTGCAACATATGCAAAACTTATGTGCAAACAATTATTGTTAAAGTGCATGTGCTAAAACCAAGGTAGTCTGCGACGGATCCGCTCACGGGCTGCAGGCCGGCACTGAGCTGAACGCAGGAGGAGGGGAGCCATCCAGCCAGGGAGGGACGGATCTGTGGGAGTTGTTACAAATCCAAAAATCCCAGAGTGCCCTACAAGCCCACTTGACTGTTAGAGGATGGCAGGTTGCTCAATAAGTAAACAATAATTGATGCAAATCTATGCCAAGCTGCTTGAACATTCACTGTCGATCAATTGACATCAGACACCGCTGGAGATTGAAAGGAGAGTTTGCCAGAGGCATACAGCCGGGTGTAGCTGTAAAGGCTGGATACCCCTGTTGAAAGGGGAGAGATGTCTTGTGAGTGCAATAGCAGGAGGGGGGCACGAGTGGAGACACTGAGCACACTGCATGCGGTTGCACAATCCCCTGGCTGTGATAATATGAAATATTGCTTCTTACTGATACCAACATAAGGACCAGCAAGGAGAGCTGGAGACCGTGGACCAATTAATTAAATTCATGGACTGTTCATTCTTAACACAGATCAGTTTGAATTAGCTTGTTTCATGTATAAATTGTTTGGTGCAATTGGATGTTCACATCGTTTAGGCACTTAGTTTTAGCACATGCACTTTAACAATAAATTGTTTGCACATAAGTTTTGCATATATTGGACAATACTTTATATTTGCTTTTATATCTTATTTGCAAGTACCTTTTTTTGCATATATGTTGCACTTTCCACATATTTTGTTGTGTTTTTTTTTTTTTTTTATATATGACAAATTACATTAGTTGCATATTGCACACAGAGCAGCGCCAAAACCCACTTGGTGACCATTGTCTTCAGTACAGAAAGTCATAGGAAGTCCAAAACATTCACATTGTCACAGGAACAGGAGGTGAGGATACATTTTCAAATGGCCCATCTATTTTAGAGTCCATGAGTATTTACTATTAAAATCAGTATAATATAATATTATGTAATATTATATAACATGCACAATTCTGTTATGTGTTACCATCTAAAATGAGCAATTTTGAAGAGAGAAAAGAATGGTATGATTTCCGACAGTCTCAAGCTTTAACTGTCACAAAATGCAACCAGGTGGGTGGATTTAATTTGTGAATCTATAAGTGCTATAAACTACTTTATAACTACTTTATAACTAGTTTTTTTTAAATGTATATACAGGTATATATCAAAAACAGGTGGGGTGAACAGCACTTTGGTAATCTCTGTGCACTGCAATCAGACCATCCCACAGGTCATACAGTATATAGAAAAACGTTCAAAGGATTACAGCACAAGAATGTATTCAAACAAAGAAAAAAAAAACATACAAAAAACAATTGGAAGTATTCAATAATGATAGTTTTGGGTTAGTAAGATCACACCCTTCTTCAGATGAGAACACATTAAAATCTTTAAGGCACATACAGATATTTATGTACATCTCAAAAACACTTGGAATCTATTAATTAATTAAACAATCATCCAAGACAACATCAGCAAACTATCCTCAATTAATCAAGGGCAAGGAGATAACTGAGAGAATAGGTGTATTCCCCAACACCACTTCACATGCATCCCAATAAAGACCTATTCCGAAATATAACAATAACAGTAATGTTAAAAACCATCACCAATTAATTAGTATTAAACATACCTAAAACATCCTCATTTTTTTTTCCTTGCATGTGATTAGGCATTCCTTACAAAGGGAATTCACCTTCAGTAAATCAATCCCTCTGTGTCAGCAGGCAAATATAGGCCTTAACCTCCCTGGTGGTATTCCCGAGTGTGGCTCGGGGTTAATATACAGTGCCAAAAGTGGTAACCCCGAGCCACACTCAGGATTACCCCACAATCACACTCACCTTCTGCTACAATCCCCCGCCATCCTCCCCCGCCGTCCTCCAGCCATCCTCCCGCTGTCCTCGCTGTGTGATCTGCCCGATGTCGGCACCTGTCTTCTAGTTCCCTTCCCTGCGAGCGCAGCGACGCAGGGGGGTGGAATCGGCAGGAAATTCAAAAAGAGAAATAAAACAAATGACATGATACAGTGTAATCTGTTTTTATTACAACTTTGTATCATGCCATTTCACCACATTTTCACCTAGTGGCTATTTCAGTGCCCTGCCTGTACTTTTGCAGTTCTTTCTGTCTGGAAAATTGAGAACGTCCATGTCGTCCAAAAAGCGTTCATTCAGCTCAAAAATGCTTTTAGACGAACTGGAAAACAGTGACAATGATTCAGAATTATTTGAAGAACTGAGCGATAGTGATTCGTGGGAAAATTCGTCATCAGGTACTAAAAGTGATGACAGCGACGATTCTGCGACTGAGCTCAGCGATGTGAGAACTTGGTGCTCTATTGACTGCGTTAAGGATCAGGCAGCGCCCCCAAGATTCCCATTTACTGGAGCACCTGGTATGAAAGTCGACGTTGACCATGACAACCCCTTGGCATACCTACAATTATTTCTGACCGATGAGGTAATTGAAGAAATTGTTACCGAGACAAACTGGTACAAATAGCAACTATTGGCTAAGCATCAGAAGTTTTCAAGATGCAGAAAGTGGGAACCAGTGACCAAAGATGACATTTGGAAATTTCTGGGCCTAATAATTCTTCAGGGAATGGTGGGGAAACCCCTGCAGAAGTGGTATTGGATAACCAATACATTACTTGCCACTCCATTCTTTGGCACAGTCATGTCAGAGTACAGATTCTCCCTCATAATGAAATTTCTCCACTTCGAAAATAATGAAGAATTTGATGAAACTACTCATCCTGCACCAAAACAATAGAAAATTTGGGAAGTATATCAAATGATTCTACAGAATTTCCAATGGAGCTATGTGCCAGAAGGAGACATCAGCATAGATGAAAGTCTAATGGCCTTTTGATTTGATTTGGTTTGATTATACTATTGAATAAAATGTACAATATTATTATTATTATAATTATATTATAATTTATGATTTCATGTTTTAAACTTTATCATACCCGGAATATCTACAAGAGTCTTGTTTGGAAAGAAGATTTAAGTAAGTTATTCCTAAGAATTACAGGCCTACAATATAAAACAACAGATTTCTATGCAAAACAATGTACCGCTTTGAGATCAAAAATTCTGACATAATCAGACCGCCAGGGAGGTTAGAAAGGGCGCAGAGTCTAAGGAAACACTCAGAACACTC